>NC_089249.1:146986283-147334007 GCF_963930625.1 Muntiacus reevesi | reverse complement strand
TCTAGTTTCAAATTTCCATGTCTTATCCAACTTACCTTGCTTCCCTATAACACACAAAGCTTGCTTCTCTAGGCACTGGCCTTTGGTCTGCTTGTAGGTGACAAAGGGTGGCACTAGGTCGGGGGCGAGGAAGTAGAGAATAGGGAGTCACTGACAAAGAGCTTGCTTTGCCCCAGATCCTAGGCCAGGCCCTAATCTGCATTATCTTTCAGTGTTACAACTTTGCGTGATGTAAGTGTGGTCATCCCCATTATACAGAGGAAGAAACTGAGGCTTGGAGAGGTTTACTACTTGGCTGTTGTTCCCACAGCTCACACAGGGTGGCTCTGCAGACATTTGATTTCAAAACCCATACTTTTGCACAGCCATTCTGAGCATCCATTTTTCATGGGTTTTCTTCTGATGCATTTCTATCTTATCTTCCCTGCCCAGCAATCCTGGGAATCGGAAGAGGGCCTTCATTTCTTCTTCTTTGTGTTCTACCCTCTCACCTGTTCCAGCCATAGCACATAGGATAGACTCAACTAAAGCCTGTTGATTGAGGTATTAGAATCAAGTTAAAGGAAAAAAAAAAAAAGAGAGAAGAAAAACGGATGTCTCCATGTCTGCCGGCAGAGACTGACATGCCTAATGTATTGAGTCTTAGATTTCAAATGACAGCAAGGATACAGAGACAAAAAAATATCAAAATTCTGACATAAGTGACAATTGGGGAAAAACAAAGGCTATGAAACTAGTGGGTAAAATAAAGCAGGTGAAGTCTGAAGAAAACTAATTAACTTTCCAATTATGTCAGAAGTTGTAAATTATACGTTTTCGCACCGTTAGAAAGGAGGCTGCGGGGGAAGGATGACAAACCAGAGGTTTCAATAACGCCGGAGAACACATAACTTTCATTAATAGGCAGCTCTGGCGGTAATATTATAAAAAGCATTCTGGTTTCCTGAAATTCCCTTGTAATGAATGGCTTCTCAATTCAATAATTTTATTTCAGTTAATCTATCACCTTGAAAGCACATGCTAAGGAAGCCTAGCAGAGCGCTCTTTTGGATAATTTAATAAATGTTTCATTTTTTCTCAACTCCCCCCTGCCTCAAGTGATAACCTTGTTAGAGCAATAGCCTTAAACCACAGACAAGAGGTCCACTCACAGTGTCTGCAATGAGCCTTGTTCTTCTCTCTGCATGTTGCATGAAAACTTTAAGAAGTGAATGGTGAAAATGTGTTTTGTGATTGACTAGCAATTTTATTAATATATTTAGATTTTCACTTAGGAAAATTATGTATGAAGTATGAAAATCTTGACAATTTCAGCATTAGATAGTTGAAAGTATCTTGTGGCTTTAAAGCCTCACAGAACTGAGCTTGGATTTGGGCTTGATCCCCACCTGCCTTCTGACTTTTAGCTCACAGGACCCCTGTTTTTCTGTGTAAGAGGAACAGAATAATGCCTGCTATGTATGAGTGCTGCTGCTGCTGTTGCGTCTCTAAATTGTGTCTGACTTTTTGTGACCCTATGGAGTGTAGCCCACGAGGCTCCTGTGTCCATGGAATTCCCCAGGCAAAAATACTAGATGGGTTGCCATTTCCTTCTCCAGGTGAGCTTCCCAACCCAGGGATCAAACCCCAGTCTCCCGTGTCTCCTGCGTCAACAGGCAGATTCTTTACCACTGAGCCACCTGGGAAGGCCCATATGAGTGCTATCATGCTGCAAAAAATTAATGCATGAAGTGCTTGGTAGATTGTAGGCACTCAATCGATGGTTCTTTCATTAGTAAAAGTACCTTCAGCTTTTTTTTTTTTTTTTTTTTTTTTTTGCTGTACCACACCATATGCAAGATCTTAGTTCCCAGACCAGGGATTGAACCCACACCAGCAGTGGAAGCACTGAGTCTTAACTGCTGGACTGCCAGTAAATTCCCAGTATTCGTTTTTTTTAGCAACAAACACTGACTGAGCACTTCTTGCCAGATAATAGAGACTGTGCTAGATGCCAGAGACTCGATATGAAAAAACAGTCTCGAAGTCACTCACTTTCTCACTCTCTCTTCTCCTATCTCTTTGCTCAGCCTGCCCTCTTCAACCTAGAGATTCTTACCCCAGCTGCAGGCTTGTAAGTCCTTGGTAAAGATTTATTTCCAGTACAAGTAGTAATACTACAGCCCCAGTTGCTCCGTCTGATAATAATACAGTCCCTTACATGGATAAATACAGAAGATGCTTACACTCTTTATCTTATGTGGGCATAACTGTGATGCCACTGATAACAACAGTCTGCATTTTACAAGGATGATACTTCGTTGATATCCTCACTTTACAGGTTGGGAGGCTGAGATTCAGAGAGAGATGCCTAAATCTATCTAACTCCCCAAGTCAAATGCTGTCCCACAATGCTTTCTCTACACTCTCTCCTTCTCTGCTGTGGGAACTGGACAGACAAAGACCAGTATCTTGGTGGTGAAGATGAGGAAACTGAGATGAGGGAGAGGAACTCACATGCCCGCTATTAATGCTGTGAATGACTGATGGAGACAATATTAGAAACCAGGTGCTTTATCACTTGCAGAGTCGTTCAGTCCCTCAGCTCACAGGCACCAAGAGGCACCATGAAACACTGGGCAACCTCTGAATAATAATAATAATACTGATAATGATGACAGCAGCCATCAGTTAACATGTACTTACTCCCTCTCAAGTGCTGCTGAATGAATGCTGGATCTCATTGGTCTTGGCAGCAATACTATTAGATAGGTATATTACTTTTCCCGTCTTTACACATGGGTGAAAGACACAGATAGGTAAAGAAACATGTCCAAAGCAACAGAGTAAGTATAGCCAGCATTTAAACCCAGGCAGCTGGACGCCAAACTTGAACCTCTTCACTGCTTCACTAACTGTAACAGTTTGTCACCTAGGTATTGGCTCATGTGTGTACATGGATGTGAGTATGTATATCTCCCCACATATATGGGAAAAAAAAATTCATCCTCTGTGCAGTAAAGAATTAACATTCAGGCCTGAGGTTGCTGTCTTTAAAGGATATGCCTGCAAGGTTAGTCCCTGACTGATGACTGGGAACTTGGCTGTGGAAATGGTATTTACATGTTAAGATTGGTCCACTGTATCTAGACTGTTAATGCAAATAGTTTGGTTTATTCTCAGTACCTGCTTTCTTCCTTTGGAGACTGGAATTTTGTAGTTGTTAGGCAAAGAGTGCATATGTGACCAGCTCCCCAATAAAGTCCTTGGGCACTAAATCTCAAATGAGCTTCCTTGAACCAGAACCATCTTAACAAACATTGCTGCATTTTCACTACTTGGGTAGCATGCATTCTACGTGACTCCTCATGGGAGGGAGAGAAGTTAGGAAGACCGAACACAGATCCTATCAGAGTCCATTAAGTTTTTCTCTTATTGATCCAGTTGTGTATCCTTGTTACCCCTCTGTAAGAAGTCTTAGTTATGTGTAGGACTATATGTGGAGTCTCGTGAGTTCTCCTAGTGAATTAATGAATGTGTGCATACCCCTAAAGCAATGCCTCACTCATAGGCTATGAAAAAAATTCCTTGGATTAACCAGTTAGTAAATATATTTTTACACTCCTAATTTTTTCCTTCCTCTTTAATTAAGATATAACTGATACGCTCAGTTGCTTAGTCATGTCTGACTACTTGCGACCCCATGGACTGTAGCCTGCTGGGCTCCTCTGTCCATGAAATTTTCCAGCAAGAATACTGGAATGGGTTGCCATTTCTTTGTCCAATAATTGACATACAACACTATATTAGTTCTAGGTATACAGCATGATGATCTGATATATATGTATACACACACACACACACACACACATACACACATATCAGTCCTAAATATTCATTGGAAGGACTGATGCTGAAGCTGAAACTCCAATATTTTGGCCACCTGATGCGAAGAACTAAATCATTGGAAAAGACCCTCATGCTGGGAAAGATTGAAGGTGGGAGGAGAAGGGGATGATGGAGGATAAGATGGTTGAATGGCATCACTAACCTGATGGACATGAGTTTGAGCAAGCTCTGGGAGTTGGGGATGGACAGGGAAGCCTGGCGTGCTGCAGTCCATGGGGTTGCAAAGAGTCAGACAGGACTGAGCCACTGAACTGAACTGATACATACACACACACACACATACATATATATATATATAACAAAACTATTCCTATGATAAGTTTGGTTAACATTTATCATTTCACATAGATAAATTTTTTCTCTTGTGATAAAAACTTCAGATTTACTCTCTTTCCAACTTTCAAATATATGATGTGGTTTAATTGCTAAGTCGTGTCCGACTCTGCGACCCTATGGACTGTAAGCCAACAGGTTCCTCTGTCCATGGGATTCTCCAGGCAAGAACACTGGAGTGGTTGCCATTTCCTTCTCCAAATATATGATACTGTATTCTTAATTACTATTATCATGCTGTACATTATAGCCCCAGAACTTATTTATCTTATACCTTGAAGTTCACATATTTTAACCACTTTCATTATTTTTATTTTGACCATATTTTTTTTCTCTGTCCAGTTATTCATTCAAGAAGCACTCATCAAGAACTTACTCTGTGCCAGAGAATAAAATTCACATTCTAGTGGAGAAGACACACTTTAATCACACAATAGTACAAATACATAATGTGAATAGTAAAAGCACACACACACACATACATAAACACACTGTGTGTGTGTGTGTGTATATATATATATGTGTATATATATATATATATATATATAAAATAATTTTGTGATCTGAGATACCAAGGGAAAGTACAAAGAGCCATGTAAGTCTATGAGAACCTATTGCATAGCATAAGGAGAAAAAGATGCAACCTGTTTATAGAACATATATTAAGTTAACCTTAAAAATGCATTCCTATATACATTAGATGCAAACAAATACTGTTTGATTCCATTTATACACAATAACTAGAATAGTCAAATTCAAAACACCAGTATTTTATATTAATGCATTTATATGAAAATTAGAAAGATGGAAATGATGATCCTATATGCAATGCAGCAGAAGAGACACAGATGTAAAAAACAGATTTTTGGACTCTGTGGGAGAAGGCGAGGGTGGGAGGATTTGAGAGAATAGCATTGAAACATGTATATTGGTGGTGGTGGTGGTGGTTTAGTTGCTAAGTCGTGTCCGACTCTTGCGACCCCATAGACTGTAGCCTTACAGGCTCCTCTGTCCATGGGGTTCTCCAGGCAAGCGTCCTGGAGTGGGTTGCCATTTCCCTCTCCAGGAACATGTATATCATCATATGTAAAATAGATGACCAATGCAAGTTTGATGCATGAAACAGGGCACTCAAAGCCAGTGCTCTGGGACAACCCAGAGGGATGGAGTTGGGAAGGAGATGGGAGGGAGGTTCAGGATGGGACACGTGGACCCATGGCCGATTCATGTTGACATATGGCAAAACGATCACATATTGTAAAGTAATTATCTTCCAATTATAATTAATTAATTAAAAAAGAATAATCAAATTCATAGAGTCTGAAAGTACATTAGTAGATGCTAGGGTGGGATGGGGTAGGAAATGTTTAATGGGGACAAAGTTTCTGTTTAGGAAGGTGAAAAATTCTGGTGGTGGATAATACTGAGAGTTGCACAATATGAATATATTAGTGCCACTGAACTACAGAGTTAAATATGGCTAATATAGCAAGCTTTATATTATGTGATTCTACCACAATAAAAAAATTAAATTATATCTGTTAATTGGAAGACATTTAGGAGTTGAAAAAACAAAAGACCACGGCAAGCCTGTCTGACAGATGCAGGTAACATAGAAGATCCCCTGAGAAAATAATATTTCAGCCTGAACAACAAGTCCATTTACCTAGGTGAAGGGCAGATGTGGAACAGAGGAGTAGAATTTGTGGGGATACCTCTTAGCTCCCTTCCAAGTTTTAAAATGTAGGACAATAAAATGTAGGACCTTATTGGGTATCACGGATAACCGGGTCAGGAAAAAGGGATCTTCAGAAATGTTCTGTAAGCCCTTCTTGGCGCAATCTTATCCTTGCATTCTGAGTGACTTACGAGAATGGCAGACAACGGTGCTCTCCACTGCCGTGTGATTTTAAGTCAGATACTCCCCTCCAGCACTGCTGACAGAGGACAGTCACGCCTGGGTCATCTCAGCCAGCCCCAGCTCTTCCACGGTGGAAATTGGGGACTGCTGTCATTGAATAATTGCAGCTTGCCTGCTGAAATGCAGATGTGCAGTCAATGGAGAGGATTCAATTTGTGGAGAGGCCAAGAGGGAAAAGAGAGAGGGAGTCCAAGTAGCTTCAGACTTTCTATTTGCTCTCTTCCAAGTACTCAGTTATTCAGAGGACTGGAGTCGATTTGTCTGTATTTCAAAGGGAACTGAGCTCAGATGCCCAGACATTCAGGAAGGAGAAGGAGAGGGATGGGACAGGGGCTAGAGATGGGCTGGGATCCATCCAAAATTGGCCTAAGGGGACTGCTGTGGGCTTGACAGAGAGGGATGAAGAGCTGCAAAGACTCCCTTCTCTTCCTTCTCCACTGTGAATACGGACATGACGTACCTGACCATATGACACACCTCCTGAGAGGTGAGGGGGGAAGGAGGATGGAAGCTCTTTAGAACAGAGCACAGAGGGAGCCAAGCGAGCCCGAGAAGACTTTCTAAGCAGCAGCGTCTGGTACGAAGGAAGAGCTGGGCTCAGTCCTCTCCCAAAATGTGCAAAAGTCAGAATTGTATAAATCTGACCCTCATAGGCTTACCTGATCATTTCTAGTCTTCCTTATTATGGCTTGTAAATTCTACTATCTTTGTTTAGAACAGAGGTAAAATTAAATCATTATTATATACTTGTCACTCTCCTTGGGCTTCCCAGGTGGCGCTAGTGGTAAAGAACCCACTTGCCAAAGCAGGAGACCTAAGAGACTCAGGTTCGAGTCCTGGGCCAGGAAGATGCCCTGGAGGAGGAAATGGGAACCCCCTCCAGTATTCTTGCCTGGAGAATCCCCATGGACAGAGGAGCATGGCAGGCTACAGTCAACAGGATCACAAAGAGTCAGACATGACAGAAGTAACTGAGTATGTACACCTCCTCTTCTAGACCCTAATGTCAAATTATTTAAATCTGAAGAGAAACCAAGGCATTGAGTCCATATGTTATAAATTTGGAAATGGTTTCATTTATATGTTTCCCTATGAACACTGAGTGCTGCATGTCTCTCATGGCATCACATAATTAACAGCTTTATTTCATTTCATCCTGGAAGAAATCTTCACAATATAAAAAAGAAAACTTATATCCATCCTTCATTTTCTCTGGTATGCAGCTCCTTCTAAGAGCCAGGCATTGCCTTACACTCTAGTCAGGCTGCCTTGCCCAGGACCACACATTTTCCATCTCGGGGAAGAGGGTGGAGAAACAGAAAGATTAATGCTGGGAGCACAGAGCAAGATGTAGAGTTGAATAAATAAATGAGTGAGTGAGTGAGTTTGGTGAATTAATAAATAAATAGAATGGCTGGTGAATTGAGAAGCTGACTAAAAGTAGAAACAGCAATATATTCTAACAAGGAGAGATGAATATTTCCAAACTCATTTCTAGCCTAGCCTAACCACAGGAAACTCCAAACATCATTCAGCATGGGCAACAAAAAGTCATTGAACTCAGAAAGGGCAGTAAAATGAGGAAAGAGACTCATTTTGCTCAGACTTGCTTGAGCTATGGTTTAACACAGTTTAGGACCACGGTCACAAAGCCCTCAGGAACAATCTAATGTGCTTGAAAGTATCATATTAAATTACATTTCATTACATTTTGCCCAAACAGCATAGCAATATCTGTGTACGATATTTGTAACAGAATGCAAAAATGTGCCTTGTATTTGCATACTATTAACCTATTTAAAATCCCAAGCAGAAGAAGATGAATTGGACTCTTCTGCAGTCTAATGCATTAGAATACAAAATGTGGAAATATAAAGTAGCATTAAACAACTGCAAACATAATAATAAGCACTGTAATTGTGATGCAGTGATTTCAGATTGCAATAAATTCACACAGTATTGTCTGCAATATCACACTGAGGTAAGGAATGCCTGTTTGAGGTATAAAATGAAGCCTTAAGGAAATATAAATTGTGCTGCCTGTATTCTCACCATCCCATTAAGAATCAATTAACCTCATCTGGGAAATAAAATGCACATAGCTAAATAATATGGAGACAAACTTCACGTTGCTTGCCTCCTTGACACAGTAGATGCTCAATGAAAAATTATTGAGGAATTAGACGCACATGTCATTCATTCTCCAAACATTCATCACACGCATTATACCTACTATGTACCAGACACTAAATTATTCATAAAAAGGGAGTACACACAGGGAAGCAGAAGAAACAAAAAGATAGACAAGCGCACCCCGCTGGGCTGAGGCCCACTCCCATCCTCTCACATGGTTGACAGAGGAGTATAGGATAATACTTGTCCTGAGTGGAGAGGATAATCCACTTATTTCTTATCAAGTCTATTGTCTCCATTCTTTGTTAAACTTACAGGGTCTGGGTTCATTTTCACTAAATGAGCTATCACATCTCCTTAGAGAGGGCTCATAGTTTCACGAGGGAGAATCATTTGTGCTCAACCTTGTAGAATGAATAAAGGAGGTGTGTTCTTGGCAAATGGATCAATACGTGCAGAAGCATTTGTGAGAAATTAACGTGCTAGAGTGTAGAGTGGGAATACACACATCACACTTGATCATAATGATGGCTAACGTGATTTCAGATTCTATGCTCAGACTAAACAGTAGTAGCCCTATACTTCAGCACAGATATTAAGCAGTGATATGACTTAAGGGTAGAAAGACATCTGACATTTGTTGAGTGCTCATTACATTTCAGAAATCATGTCTAGGACTCTCTAAACAGCATCCCAGTTAATTTTTAAGAAATATTTTTTTTATGGTACAATCACTGTTCCTGTGTACAGATGAGGAAACTAAGTCATAGAGAGATGGAACAAATTTTCCAGTGTCATGACAAAGGAGCCTGCCGTGTTGAATGCTACCTATATTCCCCAAGCAGTAATTGTTACTATAAACCAAAGAAAGCCTCTGGGCATTTAAGATCAGGAAACGAGGCCCCGAGTCTAAGCGATGTGGGCAAGGTCATCCAGTGGTTGGCAAAGCCAAGTCTCCTGATTCCTATTCTAGTGCTCCACCAACACATCAGGACCTCCAGACTCTCACGTCTCCAGTTGCAGCCTGTGTAAACAGGGAGACAGGGCAGTGATAGATTGTGCCTAAGAGCTATTTTAATAGCCCTGCTGTTCTGCTGGAGAAACACAGATGCTGTGATGTGTTCCCCTTGAAGCCTGCAGCCAGGTTACTGTTCAGGCAGCCACCAGATGCTGCTGTTCCCCAAAGACACCTGAAAGCAGCCAAGCTCCTGAGGACACACAGGGAGAACTGCCTGGACCAACAAAACCCCATGATGGTCATCAGGAATCACCCTGAATCTTTCCCAATAGAGACACTCTACCCACTTGGGTCAAGGCTCCAGGATAATTATCCAATAAAATAGACAGTGATCCCGGATATGGACTCCCCACGTTCAACTCAGTTCCCTCAAAATCCAGGTGAAGGCCAGTCTTGCCTCATGGCCAAGTCTGATTCTCTAAACTAGGGGAAGAAAAGAGAGGGAGAAAGGAAGGAATTAGCATTTATGACATGAGCACCACTGCCTCTGGCATCTAACAACTGGTGTCTAATGAAGGTTCATTTTCACAACAACTCTGTGTAGAAGTTAACTATGATCCCCCTTTTACAAACGAGCAAACCAAGGCTAGAAAAGTAGAAAAAAGGTCTCAAAATATAATACAGTTAATCTTGGGTCAAGAAAGCTTTGACCATGGTCTGAAGGGTTCCATGACTGTTCTGTTTCAAGGAAAACGGCTGCAAAGATGACTTTCAATACTTAGCGTGTCATCTCCCTTGAGATAAAATAACTGACTCTACAATCCCTGGGAAAGTCCCTCCTTATCCCCCCCCTCTCTTTCCTATGGTATCCATCTTTTCAAAATGGTTCTCTGCCTCCCAGCACTCTAGCGGAAAAGCATCTGTGCTCACTCTTTGGGGGATGAGGAAAGGAGAGACGGAGGGAGGCAGGAGCTGAGATTTATCCAGAATCCATTTTCATAAATGAGAACCTTTTCGCAATGAAACAAATTTCCCACCTATGGTATCTCCGCATCTCATTTGACAACCCCCATCTCTTGATTATCCCTGTGGGTTGTAATGTACACTCTATTAAATGGGCAATAAACACAGCAAGGGTTATTGCTGCACATAATAGCCAACAGAGATCTTGTCTTTTAGCCTATTTCAGAGCCTTTCACACCTTCCTCCTACACCCTTCCCATGTCTGTACTAAAAGAGAGAAGCCAAAAATAGGTTCTGATGTACAGCGTAAAGTCTCATCACTCATTCAACAAACTAAACGTGTCATTACAGCCCCCAAACAGAGTCTCCCTTTGGTGCCCTCATCTCAGAAAATGCATCTCCATCCACTCAGCTCCTCAAGACAGAAACCTAGGAATAATCCCCAGTTCCTCTCTTTCACTGACCTCAGTGAGTCCATCTCAAAGGCAAAATCTACCTCCTGAATACTTTTTCAAATATCCATCTTCACTGCCACCATCCACATTAGAAGTGTTTCCCTTGGATAGAGACTGCCAACAGGTATCTCTCTTCCCCACCCTATCTTCATTTCCCTCGCCGTTCCACCTTCCCCCATCCATTACTCATTTATCTTCAAAAAAACAGAAATCTTATTGTGCCATTTCCATTCTTACCATTCCCTGTCGCTAGTGTGGGCTAGTGTGGACATGGGGTCAGGTGTTTTTCATTGATTATTCATTACTGTGCCCCTAGATTCCCCTTTTTTGATAGGTGGAACATCTCCTGTATACTCAGCTCTCTACCCTTATCCCACACCCTCCAGTCCTCACATCATCCTGTTTGATCTGTCCAAGGTAACTTCCAGGCTGTGGTCCTTTGGCCTGAAACATGGTTATTCTCTGTTTCAGATCAAACCTGACCTTAAATGTCTGCAGAGTGGGTGGATGACCAGATGGTAGGATTTCAGGGATTCCTGTCCCAAAATATCTCCCTCATCCCATCTTAGATCATATCCACTTCCAATACCACCAGACAACACTGGTGGTGCTCTGTCAGGCACTCAACTAAACCTGTACATATTCTGTCACATTAAGCATCACAAGGTCAAACAATTACAAGAGCTGGATTTAAACCAAGGCTCTGTAACTCTCAAGTCTAGAATATTAACTATTATTCCCTTCCTTTATTACTTATATAGACTTAGACATCATAGGCTGCTTTCTCCCTATCCCTCCCTCCACCCCCTGTGTTCCATCAGCTGCTTTCTATATTTTATCTTTGATATTTGCTTTTGTTTTGGCCTGTTGTTGCATTCTTGGCAAACTCCCACTTATCCTTTAAAATTCTCTGCGAATCTTTCCTTGAGTCTTTCAGAATCCTCTGTGTTCTTCTGATTTGCTTATATTCTTCTACCATAATATTCACCACACCAGATCATAATTAACTCTTCATTTGATTGTCTTATTCATACCTATAACCACGAAGTGTGAAATCGAGTGTGGACCCCATCATAAGATGGCTATCTGACCCTAGGCAACTTAATAAACATCTCAGAGTTTTATTATCCGCCTCATGGGACTATCAAGAGATTAAAAGCACAAATACATGTTCAGTTCAATTCGGTTCAGCCACTCAGTTGTGTCTGACTCTTTGTGACCCCATGGACTGCAGCATGCCAGGCTTCCCTGTCCATCTCCAACTCGCAGAGCTTGCTCAAATTCATATCCATTGAGTCGGTGATGCCATCCAACCATCTCATCCTCTGTCGTCCCCTTTTCCTCCTGCCTTCAGTCTTTTCCAGCATCAGGGTCTTTTCCAGTGAGTCAGTTCTTCACATCAGGTGGCCAAAGTATCGGAGCTTCAGCTTCAGCATCAGTCCTTTCAATGAATATTCAGGGTTGATTTCCTTTAGGATTGACTGGTTTGATCTCCTTGCTGTCCAAGGGACTCTCAAGAGTCTTCTCAAACACCACAGTACAAAAGCATCAATTCTTCATCTCTCAGCTTTCCTTATGGTCCAACTCATATGTTTGGACCATAACAAACATATGTTAAGTGCTTAGAATAGCTCATGGTATATGGTAAGTCTTAAATAAGTGTTACTTGTATACACACACACACACACATATGCATGCGTGTGTGCTAAGTCACTTCAGTTGTATCCGACTCTGTAACCCCATGGACTGGAGTGCACCAGGCTCCTCTGTCCATGGGGTTCTTCAGGCAAAAACACTGGAGATTCTTGTTAGAATACAGGGTTGCCATGCCCTGCTCCAGGAGACTTTCCCAACCCAGGGATCCAACCCTGGTCCCCTGCATTGCAGGTGAATATTCTACCAATGAGTCACCAGGAAAGCCCCATACACACACACACAGTTTGTCTCCCTTAATAGGGAATGTCTCAGGAATGAGTCTTTTAACTGTATTCTATTCAATTTATGACAGTAAGAGAGATAAGTACAAACATGTTAGTAACTAAGTTAGCTTTTAAAACAGGTTCCGGAATTTATGAGTGCTTATCTTGAAATTGGTATTGCCCCTTTAGAAAACAATTTAGGAATATATATAGTCTGGCAATATTTACATAATTTGATCTGTGCCTTTGACTTTTGGAAATTTGTTCAAAAGAAATGACCAGAAATGCATGCAAAGATTGATTTGCTCATTCATAAAATATATGGAAAGTCTATCATATGCCACACACAGTGCTAGACTCAATATTTATTGAATTTTTAATTGTAAGGAAAAAGTGGGAAGCAGCTTAAATGCCGATCAATAGGGACTATATACCATGAACTATTACACAATTATAAAAAGTTATTTCTCAGGGAACATCAATGACATCAAATGATACTATTTTTAAGAGATTAGGATACCAAAGCATCATAAAATACAATCTCAATATTGTGTTACATTTACACAATATAGAGTTCCTGGAGAAAATGCAAACAAAGTTGACAGTGATTTATTTAGATGCCAAAATTATGGGTGATTTTAATTTTCATCTCAAGTTTTAAAAAATATCTAAAATGTACATCATAGTTATATATTTCCCATTTGCAAAAAAGCTGGTATGATTGAAAGATATAGAAAATACAGAAATATATTATTTCAAAGGAAGTGACTCTCCCTTCATGCTCCACAAGGACTCAGGAGCAAAAAAAAGAAATGTAATAAGATTTGCGGGAAAAGAGTATGGGCTTTGGAGTTCTGCACTTGACTCTATGTCTCTGCTGCTTACTAACTATGACACCTCAGGCAGAATACTTCATCTCTCTGTATCTCAGGTTTCTCATTAAAAAGAAAAAAAGATAATGTGGCTCATTGCAGAAGCTTAACAAAACATGAACTCCTTTTCTTAAGAACCAGCCTGTTTCCAAGATCCTCTGGGGGATGTGTCTGCAATTCTCCTAAATGCAAACCAAGCACTGGAAACCTTAAGACGAGAAAATGAATGTTAAAAAAAAAATCCCTAAGTGGGTGGCTTAGGCCCCAGTTCCTGCTCATGCATCCCCACAAGATGGAAATGAAACCCAGCATTTCACTAAGTGACCTTGACAGCTCTCAGCCATGACACTAGGGGAAGAGATCAGCAGCCACGCCACCCTCCCCAGTGACCTGAAGTGCCCCAGGCCCCCTACCCTTCTCTGACCTTTATCCCCATGGAAGGATACATGGAACAATGACATCTGTAATTAGTATTTTTGTCATTTAAAGTTCACGAGATTTGTAGTCAATTATTGGCTAAAAAACATTTATTATTTGCAATATATTATTAGTTTATTATGGCTCATTGCTCTAAAATACTTCGTTTAATCCTTTGCAGGTCCTTAAACACAAATATGGCAGCTATTAGCAACCTCTTCAGTCAGGCATAAAATTGTACCCAAAGGCCTCATAAACAATAGAGTGCTTTGCGAAGATTAAATCGGTGTACACAGCTGTGAAGGAGGCCATTAGGAAATGCATTATCATTCTGTTTTACTGTTACTTTGCGCGCCACCGTGCTCTTGTCAAGCCATCAGCTAACCCGGCCCCTGCCCTGTAAGTGGAAGAGCCTCCACATCTTACCAGGTAAGAGGCGGCCACCAGGAGCCACAGGGCCCCAGCCTCTCCATGTGAGGTTAAGCAGACCTGGGACCTGTCGGGCAGAGTCAGCCCAGAAAAAGGCACGGCATCCCAGGGCTCCCCTCCTTCAAAGAGGGAGGCTGTCCTTACGCCCAAGCTTCCTGTAAGATGCTCATTTCAAATAAAATAATTGTTTTCCTGTTTGCCTTCCAGTCTTTATTAAAAAATGTCTGCGGCCTCCAGAAAAAGGAGAGGAGAAAAAAAGAGAAACTATTATTTATGGAGCCTTTGTTATACTGGGGGCTCTCTCCGACAGCCCTTTCTTCATTCAGTAGGAAACACTTTGCAAACGGTGCTGAAGCCACGTGGCAGAGCAAGATGGGGGCTCAGCACTGGGTAAGAGAGGCAAACAAACAATTAAGGTACATCCAACACTGTGTGATGAGTGTCAGGCTTTCCTCGTGGAAGGATTATCTAAGGCAAGTTTAGAAAGATGAAGGGAATACAGGCTTCCCCGGTGGTCCAGTGCTGGAGAATCCACCTGCCAACACAGGGCACATGGGCTGGATCCCTGGTCTGGGAAGATGACACGTGCTTCAGGGCAACTCACCCTGTGTGCTACAAACACTGAACCCACGCACCCTAGAACCCATGCTTCACAGCAAGAGGCCACTGCAAAGGGAAGCCTGTGCACCACAACTAGAGTCAGCCCCCATTTGCCACAACCAGAGAAAGCCTGGACACAGCAAAGAAGGCCCAGCATAGGCAAATAAACAAAATTTTTTTTTAATTAAAGAGAGCCATTCGAAGCTGTGGGGATAGGAGAGACAGATATTCCAGGCTGTGAGATCAACATACACAAAGGTGAAGAAGTATGAAACAAGAGGCACTTCATGTATTTCATGAAGTCCTCCCAAAGCCCTGCTAGGTAGACAGTATCTCTTTACAGAAGAAAAGCCTCTTTCTGCCCTAATCCTTCTACCCCTGGCTGCATGCAGCCTGCCATGTCCTTTAGTGGCCAAACATAGCACAATGGCAAGAATACAGGCTTTGGATTCATGTCAAGCCTGAATTCAGCATTGGTTATTATCTATCTGAGTGATCTTGACAAGTCACTTTGCAGTTTCCTATCTGCAAAATGGGGCTAATGATAGCTACCACATAGGATTACCACAAAACTTTTATAAAATATCAAAATCACCTAGTGCATTATTTGTCACAGAGCAGAGACTCAAAAAATGGTAGGTTTCCTTCCTTTTATATTTTTTAGGTTATCAGTGCAAAATCTGTCTCTCCCATAAAGTCTTCCAAGATTCATCAATTTAGAAATTACCTAAGGAAAGGGGCATATCCTATATTCGTATTTTCCAGAAAGAGTTGGCAAACAGAAAGCTTTGGAGAAAGGTCAGCCAAAATAAAGGAACTTGGCTTTGAGGTCAGTTCACCTAAGAGCCTCCCCTGTGTATTTTTAAGCTCTTTCATCCCCACAGGTGAACAATCTGGGCCCTGAGACACCATTCCCTTTGGCTTTCTTTCAGAAGCTTGTGAGAGAAAACTGGCGGACACAACAGTGCTTGCCTTTTGGGACACATTTCTTCCTGGCTTGCAGTATTGGAAGAAGCAAGCATTTGACCAGGCTTGACCTCCCAGAAAGCCCTCTAGCCCCATGACCCAGCATACAATCTGTGTCCATTGCTCCAGACACAGTTACTCCCTAGCTGGTCCCTGAGCACATGGTCTCACAAAACGGCAATCTTACACAACATGGCATTTGCCATGCCATCTTCTAGAAATGGTCCTGCTCCATCCTGCCCTCTAAAACTCCAATTCACCCTCTAAGACCCAAGCATCACTTTTCTAAATTCTCTCAGGGAGGTTTACTCACTCTACCTGTGACTCCACAGACCAGCATTCAGACTTTCATCCTACATCTAAAACCCTGAAATAATTGATTTCTGGATCTGTTTCCCTTAGTGTCCTGTGACACGCTGAAATACAGGAGTCCTCCCTTTCTCATCTTTGAAAATGCATGCTCAGTTGTTCAGTCGTGTCTAAGTCTTTGCGACTCCATGGACTGTGGTCTGCCAGGCTCCTCTATCCATGGGATTCTCAAGGCAAGAATACTGCAGTGGGTTGCCATTTCCTAGGAATAGCATTCCCAGGAAGATTTCCAGGGAATCTTCCTGATCCAAGGATTGGACCCACATCTCCTATGCCTCCTGCAGTGGCAGGAGGATTCTGTACCACTGGGTCACCTGAGAAGCCCTTTCTTATCTTTGTATCAATATTTAGAATAAAGGATGGCACATCTCTGGTGAATGAATGAATCCCAACCTCCAGGAGTAATCCTGCAAGAGACTCAGACACACTGAAACCAGCATGGCATCTGGCAGGGGCTGCAGTGTGAAAGGTGGCTGCCTCGAGAAGAAATCATTACTGAATTCTCTAATCCCCTTCCTTTCTTAAAGTTGGGCCCAGAGAAGCAGAGTCTCTGCCATGGTGATGCAGTGTGGGTTTTCCCCTCAATTCAGCCCGCTATATCACTCACCCAGTCTCCCCTCATGAGCTGGCTATTTCTATCAGGTCCCAGCCCCGTCCCTTCTTCACCCCTCATTGCCCTGTGAGGGGTGACCCAGGATTCTGTGATCCAGGATTCTGATGTGTGTGAACAGCTTCATGGGAGCTCCTTTGACTTGAGACCCTTACCTGGGTTCTGCCGACGGGAAGCTCTGAGGGGAGGTCAAGGGGCAGGAAGGAAAAGAGGCTAGGGTATTTCTTCCCCTTTCCTGCTCTGCTTTAGATCCTTGTCTGCAGCTGCTGCACCCACCCAGGAACACTTTGAGAAGCGGTCTTGGCAACATTCACAGTCTGATGATTAGAACTGTGGAGTGTCTAATTTTGTGCAGCTCACTGGCACTGGTTTGGGGGTTGTCAGAGATGGGTGGGTTGACAGGAGAAAGGGGAAAGAGAAAGAACAACGTGGGAAAGGTGGGCTGATGGATTTTTCAATCTTGTATTCAACTTCGGTTGGTCATGCCAATCTGATCTTCTATCTGTTTTGGCCGACAGCACAATCACATGGAAAGAGAGTGAGTTCTGCAGAGAACAGAGAGGTTGTAGTTTAAGCCAGGCTCAGTTATAGGTTGGATGTTGTTCATCTTGGGCAAGTTACTACCTCTTTGAGCCTCAGTTTTTGACATCTATAAAATGGAATAATATGCCTCCAGCCCACCCCAGTATTCTTGCCTGGAGAATCCCAGGGACGAGGAGCCTGGTGGGCTGCCATCCAAGGGGTCACACAGTCGGACACGACTGAAGCGACTTAGCAGCAGCAGCAGCAGCAACACATTTACCCTAAAGAAGGGAAAGGCTACCCACTCCAGTATTCTGGCCTGGAAAATTCCATGGACTGTATAATCTATGGGACCACAAATAGCCACGACAGAGCAACTTTCACTTTCACTTTACACAGTTAAGAGAATTCCAAGATGTTAAAGAATGTAAGGGAGTCAACCACAGTGTCCCAGACAGAGCAAGAGCCAGAGCAAAGACAGTTTTCTCTTCTCTGTCTCCCATGTGATGAATAGATTGAGTGAATGCATGAACAAACAGACCCTCTTTCAACAAACCTTTTGTTTTATCTTAGGGTGAGATAAAATCTGTCCTCCTTTAACTTCTACCCATTGGACTTAGACCTGCATTCTGGAGCCAAGCAGAATAAATCAACTTGCTCTTCTAAATGAAAACCCTTCAAATATTCCTGTTTAATAAATTGAATAAATAGACTCCACTTTAATAAATTTTCTCTAGGCCTGCGGGCCTTCGCAAGGCAGACAATATAAATGAAGATGATGTCTGCACATGAAATGTTTTGTGGACCACATACCTGCCACTCTGCCCAGAGATGGAGGGCAGCCAGGGAAGGCTCATTTAATATGAACCAGTAGTGGTAGTCACACACATAAGCTTTGTCCTTTCTGAAGCCAGCCTAGATATTGTACACCTTGATTTTTAAAAGGACATCATGCATATTTAAAAATCAATCCTTCCTCTCCCCCTTGTGTATTTCTTGTTTATTTCAAATACACAGAAAGCCTGCTCTGTGCCATGTACTCTGCTAAGCTTTTCCCATGGTTCTCTCATCTCATTCAGTCTTACTCTAAGGAAGATATAATGGCAGCATCCCTATTCTACCAATGAAAGAACTTTGGCTCTAAGTAAAAAATTATATCCACGGAACACAGAGCTACAAGGAATGGAGCTTAACCTCAAATCCAAGTAGGTTGGTCCATTGAGTTCTGCTACATAATAGGATGTATAGAAGAATGGGGCAGGAGAATGAGCAGGAAACACACGGCATTGCATCAGGTCTTGAAGGGTGTTTTCAGGCAAAAAGGAAGCAGCCTGAACCAAAGTGGAGATGTTTAAGAATCTGTCTTGTTTGGAGAGTGGTTAGTTGAGATATGTCTGAAGCACAGAATACTTATCTAAGGCTAGCAGGAGATCAGGCCAGATATGCAGGCTAGAACCCAAGTGTGAAGCACAAGAATGTGACACAGATTTAAGAAGCCTGGGCTTTACAGTTGCGATAAGGTACTCAGTGAATGGCCATCACTATTCCTCCGAGGTTTAGGTCCAATTTTATTGACTCCTACACTCAGTGGCCTGGCTGCTCACCCACCATTACACTTCTGTCATTGCTGGAGCTCAGGGATCATTTTTTTTTAGGTTCACCTAGGACTGGCTAAAAACAGATATTCAGCTTTTAAATTACTAGGAGGCAAAAAAAAGTAGGAAGATAAGATAGCCCATATAAAAAAAGACAGCAAACAAAGGAAGCTCCAAGAAAGTATAAAGAAGAGAAAGCATAAAACAAAAAGACAGGAATAAGACCGAACCTATCAGTTATGACAGTAAATATAAACGCTTTAAGTCTCCCCTAATAAAAGCTAAAGTCTTTCAAATTGGGTTAAAGCAAAATTCAGCCATATGCTGCAAGAGCAGTAAAACAAAAACAAAAAAAGAGAAGGGGGGAAAGCTGGGCAAATATTTATCAAGCATAGAAAGCAAACAAAAAGAAAGCAGCAATTGGCAACATTTCAAAATAGAATTCAGGGCAAAAAGCATTTTATGAGACAAAGAAGGTTATTTTATGTTGATAAACAGCTCATTTTACAATAAAGCAATAAGAGGTGTGCTGATACATGACAGCAAAATATGTAAAGCAAAAATTCTTAGAAATATAAAGAGATAGTGATAGAAATAACCTTCTTGAAATTGACTTTAACAAGAAAGACAAAACTAGAATACCATTTTTATTAAGTTATGTATCCATCTCTAAAAATTGCTAAGAATTAACTTGAGTACTTAAAACATTCCAGATGCTGTTCTAAATATCTACACAGACTATTATCTCATTTAATCTTCACAATAATGTTATGAGTTAGAAAATAATTATCCCCATATTAAAGAAAACTGAAGCACAAGGAGGTTAACCAATTCACCCAAGATTATAACACAACGGCATCGTCACAGAGGTCAAGCCTAGTTCTAAACTGAAGCAGTTATTCCCAGAGTCTGCCCTTCTAGTTATTATATGAATATCAAAGAAAGAATGCATGCCATTTTAAAGCAAACTAGGACATTGACCATCCAAGTTAATTGTATGCCAGGACATAAAGAAACCCTCAACAAAATAGGAATGGGTGGAAAGTATAGTCTAAACAATCTGATATAATATAGTTAATCAAGACATTATAACACCAAAAACCTGACCAAGATAGAACTTAAGTGTATGTACATGTGTACACACACACACACACACACACATGAACACACACACACAACACCTTGTAGGTAAATCACAGGAACACGACCCCAAAATTCCACAAACATTTGCAAAATATTAATATTTCACCCACTTACTAAAGAATTATCATGACCAAGTATGACTTTTTCCTGGAATACAAGGATAAATAAAAGCGAAAGTGTTAGTCACTCAGCTGTGTCCAACTCTTTGCGATCCCATGGACTGTAGCCCACCTGACTCCTGTCTGTGGAATTCTCCAACCAAGAATACTGGGGTAGGTAGCCATTTCCTTCTCCATGGGATCCTTCCAATCCAGGGATCAAACCCAGGTCTCCAGCATTGCATGTGGATTCTTCACCAAATGAACCACCAAGGATAAATGTATTAATATAACACCTCCCACCAGTAATTCAAAGGAGACAACCACATGGCCATATTGATAGATCACTTGTTCCTACTGAGTTATAGCCTCATAACAGTGGGGGCAGGGCTGGAGGTGTTCAGAGGTCTAGGCCAGACAGAAGGGGCGACTATATCACATGAATTGCCCAAAGCAACCCTTCAAACACAAGCAACAAACAGTGCAGGAGTGATCAGGTGTGCCTAGGGCAGACTAGCTGCAAAATAATCTAAGCTTGATGGATCCATCTCAGTTGGTTCACAACTCTCCCAAAACAAGGTCAAGGCCTTGCTCTGGATCGGAAGCTGTAAATGGTTATTATGGACAAGGTGGGACTGAGGGATGTGCTTGTGTGTTTGGGGATGGCTGGGGGCAACTACATGATCCAGTTTTGTGAAGGAGGTACCCATGAGGTTATACACATAACACAAATTGGAAATTCCAGGAGGTCCACTACAAGATGTAATCCTCCTTCCTTGAAGGAAGAAAAAGCCAGGTCAAGATTGGAGGTTATTCCTGCAGATATTCCTAGAAAGTAAGATGTTACCCTGAGGGACTCTGGATCTTCTACAACAGGGGCTTCTGTTCCTACAATATTGTAAATTTGAGTTGCCATTCTCCTGAAAACAAGCTTGCTTCTTGTGCAGCTAAAACTTGAGGGAGGATGATAGAGATGGTCAGAGGAATTCACTTTCCCTCTAACACCAGTCCTGGAGGACCATGCCCCCGAGAGCACCCTCACAAGGGCAGGACACAGGTTGTAAAGAGCAGGGTTGAGACCTAGGTTCATTGACTTGCTAGGTGAATACAGTCATTTTTTATTTTTTTTATAGTCATGTTTTTCATGTTGATTTTTCCCAATTAAAAATAATATATCCTTTGTGGACACTTTTGGAAAATCCCAACAATGCCAGGAATTCACATCTGGTAACATTTTGGCTTTTTTCCTTCCAATAATTTATTTTCTGAGTACAGAGATGTGTATGTATGCATATGTACATAACTATAAAAACAAAATGGAAACTAATCATTCATGTTTTATATTCTAATTTATGCTCTATTTCATCATCATTAGGGTGGAAGAGGGAGATTTTACAGAAGAAATGAGCGTGGACTGTGACATACAGATAGCAATGCTGATGCTGGGTTTAGCTAGAAGTCCCTGTTGATAAGGTGGGGGCACACAAGCGTGGCAGACTACATCATTGGACACATAACTCAGAGAGCTGCTCTGAAGAGAAGGGGAGAACCAGGGTAGAGGGCAAGGGTATTAAGGCAGAAACAAGTAATAAAAGCAGCCACCTGGTTTGCATCTCAACTCAACCACTTATAAACCATAGGACCTCACAGGAATGTGAGGCAGGAACTGATCAGTGCCTCAGTGGTGTAGCACCTTCCTGCCATCACATCTCGCTGGGTCTGTACTATCAAATCTGGTTACAGGAACTGAAACTCTGGGATATGAAGGTCCCAGTGTACAAAGGGGCAGAGCTGGGGTTGAAGCTCAAGACCACCTAACTCCCGGTAATACAGGTGTTTTGAAATAAGAAAATTAAATCATTTATTATAAAATACAATTTGATAGCTTACAAAACTAGTTCTTAAGTACAGACAGAGACAGCATAGCTGCAATCCTTTGTTTTTAACCATTAGATACATTGTCCTCTCCCCAGGGGCTTTGTATGGAACCAAGTGGCCTGGCCTGGGCCCCATCAGTCTGTGTATTCAGTGGGATACACTCCCATGCAAGGATGCCTGACACCCTTTCTGTATCTCCCGCAGAACTTTTTCTTCCCAGCATCATTTTTTTTCCCACTTGACTGAGTGGTCTGACCCTAGAACGGCTCTACGTGACTTGAAATGTAAGCATTCCTCTTTCAACTCTCTGATAAGAATATTTTCACTTTAATAGTGCTCCTGGTGGCTCCTCACCCATTCCTTTTCATTTTTGCCAGGTACTTTCAAGTTGTTTTCCTTCCACCCCCTGCAAACTCCCCAAGGCTCAGCTTCAGAGACAGGGCTCTCTCCAGACCCAATCAATTCCAACATTCAATTAAGCTCATTAAGTTCAGGTTGCCATCAATATATTTCTTAATTATGGCTTAAACATAGGTAAAACCTAGAATTGTTCATCAACAGCCCTGAGCTTCTGCTGAAAGCTAGCATCTACTGTTAAGAATTCCCATGGGTCAGATCGAGGTTCTGACAATAGTTAGAAAGACCACATGTGTATTTGCATAGGATTTGCATATATCTACATAGGTTAGTCTCTTCACAGTAGATTTCCAATTAAAATGTTATTATTTCAGCCTTGAAGTTGTTGTTTCCTGATTCTCCTAGTCTCTAGTACCATTAGCAACACCTGTTCACTTTGACATTGACTTTTGCGTGAGGACAACAGGATCGTGAAGACAAAGCGCAACTGCCAGGATCTACAGCCTGCAGTGAAAGTCTCACTTACCAGTGCACACCTCTGAGCAGGGCTGACCCTAGCAATTGTGAGGTGTAGTGTGGTGGAGAGAAGACCCTGGACAAGTCTTAGAATAGCTGCTGGGCTGTTGAGAAGAAGAGGACTGGGGTTGGTCTGGATGGCTTGGCTGGTTTCTACCTCTCCCTCCCTACCACCTACTTTCTACCCTTGCTCTTGACTCATTTCTTTCCTCCCAATGAGTCTTTTTCCTTGCAAAAACATGGGTACTTAGGAGAGCCTTTCTGAAACATAAGATTGGGTCATTTCATTTTTCTGCTTGGGATGTTTTCAAAATGCTGAAGATGTGAAAGCTACAACCCTAGCATGATATGTACATTCTTTCATGGTAGTTCTTCCTTTCCACTGTAGCTCCTGACTTCACTTTGCATCCTGGGCTCCAGCCAAGGTGAACCACCTGCAGGGTGTTTTTTGTGTTTTTTTGTTTGTTTGTTTTTAATTTTTTTCTTTTTTCTTTTCTTTTTTTTTTTATTGTAATGGTTTTTGCCATATATCGACATGAATCAGCCATGGATTTACATGTGTTCCCCATCCTAATCCCCCTCCTGCCTCCCTCTCCATCCCATCCCTCTGGGTATTCCCACTGCACCAGCCCTGAGCCCTTGTCTCATGCATCCAACCTGGGCTGGTGATCTGTTTCACCCTTGATAGTATACTTGTTTAAATGTTGTTCTCTCAAAACATCCCACCCTCGCCTTCTCCCACAGAGTCCAAAAGTCTGTTCTGTACATCTGTGTCTCTTTTTCTGTTTTGCATATAGGGTTATCGCTACCATATTTTAAAATTCCATATATATGTGTTAGTATGCTGTAATAGTTTTTATCTTTCTGGCTTACTTCACTCTGTATAATGGGCTCCAGTTTCATCCATCTCAATAGAAATGATTCAAATGAATTCTTTTTAACAGCTGAGTAATATTCCATGGTGTATATGTACCACAGCTTCTTTATCCATTCATCTGCTGATGGGCATCTAGGTTGCTTCCATGTCCTGGCTATTATAAACAGTGCTGCGATGAACATTGTGGTACACGTGTCTCTTTCAGATCTGGTTTCCTCAGTGTGTATGCCCAGAAGTGGGGTTGCTGGGTCATATGGCAATTCCATTTCCAGTTTTTTTAAGGAATCTCCACACTGTTTTCCATAGTGGCTGTACTAGTTTGCAGTCCCACCAACAGTGTAAGAGGGTTCCCTTTTCTCCACACCCTCTCCAGCATTTATTGCTTGTAGACTTTTGGATAGCAGCCATCCTGACTGGCGTATAATGGTACCTCATTGTGGATTTGATTTGCATTTCTCTGATAATGAGTGATGTTGAGCATCTTTTCATGTGTTTGTTAGCCATCTGTATGCCTTCTTTGGAGAAATGTCTGTTTAGATCTTTGGCCCATTTTTTGATTGGGTCATTTATTTTTCTGGAATTGAGCTGTAAGAGTTGCTTGTATATTTTTGAGATTAATCCTTTGTCTGTTTCTTCATTTGCTATTATTTTCTCCCATTCTGAGGACTATCTTTTTACCTTGCTTATAGTTTCCTTTGTTGTGCAAAAGCTTTTAAGTTTCATTAGGTCCCATTTGTTTATTTTTGCTTTTATTTCCAATATTCTGGGAGGTGGGTCATAGAGGATCTTGCTGTGATTTATGTTGGAGAGTGTTTTGCCTATGTTCTCCTCTAGGAGTTTTATAGTTTCTGGTCTTACATTTAGATCTTTAATCCATTTTGAGTTTATTTTTGTGTATGGTGTTAGAAAGTGTTCTAGTTTCATTCTTTTACAAGTGGTTGACCATTTTCCCCAGCACCACTTGTTAAAGAGGTTGTCTTTTTTCCATTGTATATTTTTCCCTCCTTTGTCAAAGATAAGGTGTCTGTAGGTACATGGATTTATCTCTGGGCTTTCAATTCTGTTCCATTGATCTATATTTCTGTCTTTGTGCCAGTACCATACTGTCTTGATGACTGTGGCTTTGTAGTAGAGCCTGAAGCCTGGCAGGTTGATTCCTCCAAGTTCCATTCTTCTTTCTCAGGATTGCTTTGGCTCTTTGAGGTTTTTTGTATTTCCATACAAATTGTGAAAGTATTTGCTCTAGTTCTGTGAAGAATACCATTGGTAGCTTGATAGGGATTGCATTGAATCTATAGATTGTTTTGGGTAGTATACTCATTTTCACCACATTGATTCTTCCAATCCATGAACATGGTATATTACTCCATCTATTACCGGCAGTTTTTTAAACCTACCAGAAGACTTCATCCCTGTAGGTCTTTGCAGGCAAGGCTTCCTCTGGCCAGCAGAAGATATTTTGCCCCGACATCCCACACATGGCTAACTCCTATGCTGTCTCCTACTTTGAAGCATCCTTCCTAATTGCCTCCTCCCACCTCTATATTCCAAATACTTTCATACATATCTCCATAGCTCCTCATGTTTCCCTTCTTCCTTCCATTGGTAAACATCAGGAGGGAGAATGAGATCCAAAGAGGACACCACTTTGCCAGCCCTTGTATCACCACTGGCAGGAAAAAAGAGATGGCTCACCCATGGACCCAAGTTCCTCCCACCCCATCACTCACCATCTCATTACTGCCATCTAGTTTGAGGCCATTAGAAATAATATCACACACAGACACGCATATACATGTGCACACACACACACACACAAATAAGCACAGGAATCCAGGCCATCCCTCATTTCATCAAAAATGTTGTAGCAGAAATGTCCATAGTAGAAACGGCATTAGACCAGATTACAGGTTTCCAAACTGTGTTATGAAGCTTAGAAGATTCTATGGGTTGGGCTTCAAAGCCCATTTCCTGAGATGAGGATGGGCCCAGAAGGCAGACTTCAGAGAACTCAATGTCTGTTTAACCAGAGCAGCTATTTTTAAATTGTATTACATATTCATTCATTCATTCAACATACATGCTAATATTAAATGCTTTCTATTTGCCAAATACTATACTGGTTCTTTGCAAGTCTGTTGTGTTTTTCTTTCTTTTTTTAATTAAAATATAGTTGACTTATAATGTTTAAGTATACAGAAAAGTGACTCATATATATATATATATATATATATATATATATATATACACATACACACACACATATATATATATATATATATATATATAATTTTCAGACTCTTTTCCATTATAGGTTATTACAAGATATTGAACAGTTCCCTGTGCCCTGCAACTGTTTATGAAAACAGTTTTCAACTTAAAAAAATTGAAATGATACTGGAAGTCTAAGATTCCAACTCTAACACTGATGTTTCCACAAGCTGAGTAACAATTATTACCCAATATACTGCTGTCTGGTATCTACAAGGTCCCTTGACTGGGCCTATGCCCCTTTATCTGGGGGAAAAAATGGAGCATGAAGTCACCATGGTCCAAGGAAGAGCCCATTGTAGGAAGAAGAGGCTTGCATTTGTGAAGTCCCTCTGAGCAATGTACTTTTGGAATGCATGTCTATTCTAATCTTCATAAGAACCCTGAGGAGGAGACTTTACAGATGATGAGGAGTCCCAGACATTCAGTGATTTATCCAAGATCATAAACATGATACTCTTGGATCTGAACCCAATTCTCTGCCACCAGTGCCCTTTTCTTTTCACCACACTCAGGAACAATCAGGGGTTTGCAACCTGGTGGCCTGGCTGCCTCTTGCTCTGTAACATATTAACCACACTTCATGCACAAGTGAATGAAATGAGTTCCATTAGAAGGTGTGAGCAGAAGACTGATGTGTGGGATTATATGGAGAAGGTCTGATCAGGGCGGCCATGGTGGCTGAGACCAGGAATTCCAACCATAAGACCCTGAGAATGGCCATTTATGTGCATTGTTCATCCGAGATAGTTATGCTCGGGTCTAGGATACAAATCTCCAAAGACACAACGAAATGAAAGAAAAGCCAGTGACTTATCAGTTCATTGTAAAATGTAATGGTCACTACAGTTTTCTGTACTTTAACTTTCTTTCTTAAACTCAGAGGAATAGATGTCATGGCCTCAATAAAAAGAGAGGAGCAGGGCATTTCAGAGTGAATGAACCTAAAGAGGAAGAGCAGGAGGATTTTGATCACTTCCTCATGAAACAGAAAGAAGACCATGAATGCACAGTACCCTTAGCAGGGCTGGAGGTCAAGGGAGCTGACTGAAAGAGGACATAAAGAGGTAAAATGAGGTGGGAGCAAGAAGCAGCCAGTGCTATAAACACAAAATTTGAAACTTGGCACTTTACAAATATGCTCTTATTTCATTCTCATTCATTTATTTATTCATTAAATAGATACTTATTGAGTGCTCACCATATGGCTGTATCTTCCTGGGGACACAGGAATGAACAAGGCTTACAATGTTCCTGTCCTCACAGAGCTTATATTCTAGCTGAGGGCATTTATTAATAATAAACATAGAAAATAAATATGTCCATCAGTAGAAGAATAGACAAAGAATATGTGGTACATATATACCATGGAATATTACTCAGCCACAGAAAGGAACAAAAGTGTGCCATATGCAGAGACATGAATAAAAACTGTAATGTTTGACAACCATAAATGCTATGAGTTAGTTTATGGAACTTGATGGTGGTCTAGTCAGGGAAAGTACTAGGCTCTGAAAAAAGTGACAGAGTGCAAAGACTGACATGGAGTGAAGGAGGACGGGACAAATATATGGAGGGGAAGTGAGGGAGGAAGAGAGAGAAGGTGTACATACCTGAGGGAGCATGTGTACGGAAGATAAAGGAAATCAGGAGCTCAGGGTGAACAAGGAGAAAAGCAGTAGGTGGAGGCCAGGTCATGTGGGTTTTATAGGGCCTTTCACAGCACAATGAGTTCTCTCCTAGGCATAATATGACAACCACAAGAGGGCTTAGGAAGGAAGTGGAAGATGTCATCTGACTTCAATCTTGAAGCCGTCACTCTGCTACATCGAGAGTTGACAGTAAGTGGGCAGGGACAGATGAATGGAGACCCTGGAGGCATTGGAATAATCTCATGAGGATGGAAGAGTGGTCTATGTACAGTGCCAGGAATCAGGACACATCCTGAAAACAGAGTGGGCAGGATTTGCTGTTGGATGGATATGTGGTGTGGAAGGAGGAGAAGCATGGAGAATAACAAGGACTTGAGCCTGAACTGGGGTAGGTCTGGAGTCATCTACAGAAGGTTGGCATCTACAACCATGGGTCTGCAGAAGATCCCCTAAACAGGAAGTGTAGCCAGGGGAGAGCAAAGGCTGGGGGTTGCCTCACAAGAATCCAAGGAGGTGAGTAAGATTATGTCTACTTTGGGACTTCCCTGTATGGTCCAATGGCTAAGACTCTATGCTCCCAATGCAGGGGGCCTGGGTTCGATCCCGGGTCAGGGATTTAGATCCCACATGCCGCAACTAAGAGTTTGCATGGTGTGACTAAATCCTGCACTCCATGTGCCACAACTAAGACCTGGCACAGCCAAATAAATATGTTTTTAAAAAGATGATGTCCACTGTATAGATTGAAGAAGGTGACCTCAGATAAGCAAGATACTTCCTTTCAGACATGGAAATTGTTTCTCCAGAAGTACCTTGTACCTCAAGATGACTACCACGGCAAACCACAATCCTTCCACAAATCTGCCCTCACCCCAGGAAATGAAGAACTACTCAAGGACAACTGGCATGCTGTACACAATTTTTTTATTTCCCGTACCTTGGCCCTCCAATAAAGGAGCTACTGTGCATACAAAAAGCTTATGATCAACATCTATAAAAGTGATGATTATACCTTTCACAGAAAGGTCTCAGTGGAGATGTGTTCATCAGAGGACTGGGTCTATGAGGAACTGTGGATGATACACTCAGGGTGTAAATCTAATCATGAACACTTAGAACAGAGCCTGCTCACAGAAGATGCTCCACAAATGTGCTCTCACTGATGGAATGATAGCTGTTGTCATCATGTGACACATGCAGGTATTAGATGGGAGCCCCACTCACCTAAAATACCAGGCATCTCTAAAAGTGTTTGTTGGTGTCACTGACATTGTCTCAGGAGTCAGAGGGAATAAGGAAGGGCCTTGTCTAACCCAAATAAAGAAACTGATAAGAGTATAGAAGGCATGAGAAACTGGAGAGGAAAGCAACTATATGACCCTGTAGTTGGAAATAATTTAATAAAGGCAAGTAGGAATTATCAGACAAAGGAAAATTCACTTCCAAAGGTGCTGAGGAAAAGTATTAGGTTTAATTCTCAATAAAGCTAAAAGAGAAACCATAAAAGTAAAACACTGACCATATCATCATTAGGAGTTGCAAGGAAGTAACATCTGGATAACTCAGTGACATTGACTTGTAGAGAAGAGTTCTGAAGATCATGGAAATAGATGAGAACTAATAGAACAAGTAGTGATGATGGTGACGATCGCTAATGCTTATATAGGGCTTTCTGTGTACCAGGCACTGTTGTAAGCACTTTACTCATTTTATCCTCATAACAACTCTTTGACACAGGTCCTATTATGATCTCCACCTTAAAGATGATGAATCTGAGTCCAGAAGTTAAGCAATTTGTTAATGGTCACACAGAAATTTGAAGCTAGTGAAAAATATAAGATGCATGTATTAATAGGTGGGAGTTATCCATTCACCCGACTACCATTTACCAAATACTAGCTGGGTACAGGCACTCTACTAGAGGTTGGACTTGGGCTTTATTGAGAAATGTTGAGGTTTGATAAATCACTAGTCAAGATAAAAGCATTTTAAAAGTATTGTAATTCTAGGGGCTCCTCTGGTAGTTCAGAAAACTAATATCATAGCATCTGGTCCCATCACTCATGGCAAATAGATGGGGAAGCAGTGGAAACAGTGTCAGACTTTATTTTTGGGGGCTCCAAAATCACTGTAGATGGTGACTGCAGCCATGAAATTAAAAGACGCTTACTCCTTGGAAGGAAAGTTATGACCAACCTAGATAGCATATTAAAAAGCAAAGACATTACTTTGCCAGCAAAGGTCCATCTGGTCAAGGCTATGGTTTTTCCAGCAGTCATGTATGGATGTGAGAGTTGGACTATAAAGAAAGCTGAGTGCTGAAAAATTGATGCTTCTGAATTGTGGTGTTGGAGAAGACCCTCGAGAGTCCCTTGGACTGCACGGAGATCCAACCAGTCCATCCTAAAGGAGATCAGTCCTGGGTGTTCATTGGAAGGACTGATGCTAAAGCTGAAATTCCAATATTTTGGCCACCTCATGTGAAGAGTTGATTCACTGGAAAAGACCCTGATGCTGGGAGGGATTGGGGGCAGGAGGAGAAGGGGACGACAGAGGATGAGGTGGCTGGATGGCATCACCGACTCGATGGACATGAGTTTGAGTAAACTCTGGGTGTCGGTGATGGACAGGGAGGCCTGGCGTGCTGCTATTCATGGGGTTGCAAAGAGTCGGACACGACTGAGTGACTGAACTGAACTGGTGGTTCAGTGGTAAAGAATCCACCTGCCAAGGTAGGAAACACAGGTTCGATCCTTGATCTGGGAAGATCTCACATGCCACAGAGCAAGTACACCACAACTATTGAGCCTGTGCTCAAGAGCCCAGTAGCCACAACTGCTGAGCCCACATGACACAACTACTGAAGCCTGTGTGCTCTAAAGCCCATACTCTACAAGAGAAGCCAAAGGAATGAAAAGTCCACATACCACAGCTAGAGTGTAGCCCCTGCTCTCCACAACTAGAGAAAAAAAGCCTGCACAGCAATGAAGACCTAGCACACAAAAAATAAATAAATATACGACTTTTTAAAAAAGTATTGCAATTTTGTCAATATGGAGTCACAGAAGTTCATGTAGGAAAAGATCTTAGACATTACCTGGTCCAAGGTTCTTATTTAACCAATGAGGAAATTTAGGCCCAGAGAGGGGAGGTGACTTACTTACTGACACACAGCTAATTAGTGATAGAACAAGATCAAGAATCTAGATATATTACCTCTTATCCATGTTATCTTTCCAATCTAAGAACAAATAAAACATCCTGCATGATCAGAGAGTTGCTTGTATGGAAGAGTTTAGATCTATCGCTGGTGCATCCATTCAAGTCTGGTTGACAAATATTTCACTTCAAAGTACATATTTTTTTTAGAAAGTAAGGGAGAGCTTTAGGAGTTATTTGTTTACATCCCTAGTTAAAATATTGGGAAATTACCGCTCAACATGTTTAAATAACCTGCCCCAGTTTCCTGGTAACTGAGAGGATTTCCACATACTTTGTGCTCAGTCAGTCAGTCACTGCAACCCCATGGACCACAGCCCACCAGTCTCCTCTGTCTATGCAATTTCCCAGGCAAGAATACTTGAGTGGGTTGCCATTTCTTACTCCAGGGTATCTTCTTGACCCAGGGATTGAACCCATGTCTCTTGGGTCTCCTGCATTGGCACGTGGATTCTCTACCACTCTGCCACATAAGAGACCCGTAGTGGATTAGAAAACCTGCCTGACAGCAGCACTGAAAAGACAACTATCTGTACAGATGAACTCTGAACCACTTTTCTTAGACCAGCTACTGCAACATAAGGCACCTATGGGCAGTAATGGTCTTGATGCTCCATGAGTTCCCAAAGCTCTGTGATGTGGATAGGTGATAATTGGTGCTCATATTTAACAGAAGAGAACCACTCTCTCTGAAGTTTTCATTGACACACATCTCTAGTTCGAGCAGCTGGACCTAACTTCTGCCAGGAAAGATGCTTCCTGGGGGCTGGCTGCAGTAGCCAACCCAACCAGGAACCTGAGACTTAGGACTGAATGACAGACAAAATTCATTCCAAGTTCTCTCCCTCTTTGCTTTGACTAGCTCCTTCTGATTGGTCTCCCTGACGTAAGAAGTCAGGGAGACAATGGCCAAAAGCCATCTTAGATATGCAGAGATGTTACCTGATTAAGTATAAACTGAATTTGGGGTAACTGTTCACCCCACTAACCTGACGGGTACTTGGTCACATGGGCAACTCTTAAGGGAAATCCCACTCCCTGACATTCAAGAGTTGTGATTCCAAATGTGGAATTCAGACCTGTCATTGGTCAGAACTCTCTGACTGGAATATCCTAACCTCCTCTCTAGCTAACAAACTATTTGTTCCATCAGGCACTTCTGCAGGGGGTTGTCATTTGAGTCCTGACAGAGAAAAAGATGGCCTGTAAAGGCAAAGACACTAGGACAAATCTTCCCTAAGCGGCTGACATGTTGGTCCTGGTCTGTGTCATTTAACTGGGACCCCAAAACTTGGACCCTCTTCCTGACCTGGACTCCAATTTATTTATCTCCATCAGTTCACTTGCTGACATACTTCTCATTTCCCTGCCTCTCGATTCCCACATTTATTTCCTTTTATTTATTCATATTTGCTGTTTAGACCAAATATTTGGAACTGTTCCTCTGCTCTACTTTTGTGCTCAATTATAGTTACTATCACCATTATTAATACTGCATTTAGTGCATATTCAGTTCAGTTCAGTCGCTCAGTCATGTCCGACTCTTTGCGACCCCATGAACCTCAGCACGCCAGGCCTCCCTGTCCATCACCAACTCCTGGAGTCCACCCAAACCCATGTCCATTGAGTCGGTGATGCCATCCAACCATCTCATCCTCCGTCGTCCCCTTCTCCTCCTGCCCTCAATCTTTCCCAGCATCAGGGTCTTTTCAAATGAGTCAGCTCTTCACATGAGGTGGCCAAAGTATTGGAGTTTCAGCTTCAACATCAGTGCTTCCAATGAACACCCAGGACTGATCTTTAGGATGCACTGGTTGATCTCCTTGCAGTCCAAGGGACTCTCAAGAGTCTTCTCCAACACCACAGTTCAAAAGCATCAATTCTTCGGTGTTCAGCTTTCTTTATAGTCCAACTCTCATATCCATACGTGACCGCTGGAAAAACCATAGCCTTGACTAGACAGACCTTTGTTGACAAAGTAATGTCTTTGCTTTTTAATATGCTATCTAGGTTGGTCATAACTCTCCTTCCAAGGAGCTAGCATCTTTTAATTTCACGGCTGCGATCATCATCTGCAGTGATTTTGGAGCCCCCAAAAATAAAGTTAGCCGCTGTTTCCACTGTTTCCACTGTTTCCCCATCTATTTCCCATGAAGTGATGGGACTGGATACCATGGTCTTAGTTTTCTGAATGTTGAGTTTTAAGCTAACTTTTTCACTTTCCTCTTTCACTTTCATCAAGAGGCTCTTTAGTTCCTCTTCACTTTCTGCCATAAGGGTGGTGTCATTTGCATATCTGAGGTTATTGATATTTCTCCCGGCAATTTTGATTCCAACTTGTGCTTCCTCCAGCCCAGCATTTCTCATGATGTACTCTGCATATAAGTTAAATAAGCAGGGTGACGATATACAGCTTTGACGTACTCCTTTTCCTATTTGGAACCAGACTGTTGTTCCATGTCCAGTTATATATTCTGTACACCAATCAACTTAATAGTCACTATTCTCTTTATAGTCACTACTTTATATTCACTTTATATATATTCACTTTATATTCACTACTCTCATTCTTTCAACAATCCTAGAAGTTAAGTCGTACCACATCCACTTTACAGATGTGAAAACTGAGGCTTAATGAGGTAAATGATTTATTCAAGTCCTCAGAGCTAAGAAGTAGTAGACCAGAGGCTCTTTAAGCCATGTCTACTTTGCTCCAATACTTTGCATAATGCTACATAATTCACATTTGTCCTTTGGGTCATTCTGCCTTTGGTTTCTCCAAGCTAACTAGTACAACTATGTCCTCTGGAACACCTTTATTAGCCCTGGCAATGAGTTCTTCTGGTATTTGTATTGGGAATACATCTCCTGAAAGCAACACAGAGATTAAAGTGAAAATAAATAAGGGAGTTGGGTAGATAAGCTTCAACACAGTTTCAAATATCCATCTCACCAACATGAATACCAGGGCCATACCTGGATGAAGATAAAAACTACTGTTAAAATAAGGGTGTCTAGTCAGCCTAGTCAGCCTTCTAGTGTGCTAACCTCTCTTCAATTAAGTAGAACACCAGCAGTATATTTAGCTTACCTGCTGCAATCATATTCTGATATTCAGAGCTTTTTCATATCACTGTTTTCAACTGCATTCCAGAACAACATTTATTATCATCCCCATAATTCAAACAAGGAAAATATTTCAAAGAAAAGTTAAGAGACTTCCTCAAGGACACAGTGATTTACTGTGTCATCCAATAAAGGAAGAACTTCCCTGGTGGCTCAGATGGTAAAGAATCTGTCTGCAATGCAAGAGACCTGGGTTTGATGCCTGGATTGGGAAGATCCCCTGGAGAAGGGAATGGCTGCCCATTCCAGTATTCTGGCCTGGAGAATTCCATGGACAGAGGAGCCTGGCAGGAGAATTCTATCGACAGAGGAGCCTGGCAGTCTATAGTCCAAGGCGTCACAAAGGTTGGACACGACTGAGAGAATTTCACTTGCCCTTTCATTCAAGGAAAGGGAAGAAGTAACTAGATTCTGATCCTTCACATGCTTAAATTTGTATTTTTATCAAATGCAGCACAGAAAATAAGGTATTTTGAAGGGAAGTAATATTTGTTTGAGTATCTATTTAATACAAAATATTGTCCCTTGTAATATTTTATTTTCATGCATTACATTCATCCATTTTGTTCAGAATATTAGCATGAAGTAGGTAGTGTTATTGTTCTCCATTCTCTAGATCAGAAAACTGAGGCTCTTCGATTTTAGGCAACTTGTCCAAGGTCATAGGAGTCAGCCAGTCAGGGCTGCACAAAGGAGTGTTAGAGTCCAAAGCCTCAAGGCTGCTTTTATTCTCCATTGTATCCAAAATGCCTGAAGAATCACACAGAGTGTTTAGAACACAAGGGTGCACCCAGCCGCTCCAGCTGGTTGCTAGGTAACGTCTGTTTGGCACAATCTGGTAAATATCCTCATAGTTATCTTGCCAACAGGAGTGGGTAATCAGGATGGTGGTGAGGCAGGCATTCATTTTCAGAAGACCGTGCCTGGTTTTGAAAAGCCACGGAAGTATCTTTGGATGATTAAGATCCAGGGTCCAACAGCTTTGCAGTGACAGCATAAATATGGTATGCTGGACGGACAAGCACCAAACGGGGATGTTCCCTACTGCCGTGTGAGAAAGCTGCCACTTGTAAGGACTTCCAAAACAAATAAACACTCCATATGCCAGAAGAAAAAGCCCAGCAAAGGCCTGTTCCAACTGGAGATGGTGAGTGTCATTCCCCTAGGAAGCTGCTTGTGCCTGGTGAAGAGCAAGCCAGGTGGCTGACCTGGTCCTGTCTCAGGCCACTTCTGGGTGATCTGCTGAGCCAACAGAGGAGAATCCTGCAGCCCTAGTATATGTACATGCATGCATGCATGCTAAGTCACTTCGGGTGGTATCCAACTCTTTGCAACCCTGTGGATTGTAGCCTGCCAGGCTCCTCTGTCCATGGGATTCTCCAGGCAAGAATACTGGAGTAGGTTGCCATGTCCTCCTCCAGGGCCTATTCCAACCCAGGGATAGAACCCATGTCCCTTACGTCTCCGGCACTGGCAGACGGCCTGGATAGGCAGCCCTGGACCAAGACCTAAACACTTATTCCCATTGGCTCAGAGACGTGCTTCAGTGAGGATGGGGCAGTGTGGGGATGCAAGGTGCTGAGCAGCCTTTTGTTTCAGCAGCACTTGACTGTGACTAAGTAGAAGGATGATGGCCACAGAGTACCCGAGCTGCAAGCGTGGACTTAACTCAAACACGCCTACACTCAGAAATGTGCTTCTCCACGTTCTGTGTTATGATGGAGCAAGTTATTTACCATGTCTGAGTCTATTTTGCTCATCAATCAAAAAGAGATGATAGTCACTCTTAGCTTAGATGGTTGTTGTGAGATTTCTTAGCACAACAGTATATCCTTAATAATTATATAATGTACATTATTTATTATGTATATCATGTATAATATAAGTAGACATGTATATAAACACTATATTATACATTATAATATACTGTTTATGTTACAAGATATATATATATAGAATAACAAGTTGTTATTATTACTACCATTATTTTTTACCAGGAGTGAAACATTTTTTAGCAACCAGAGACACACAGAAGCTCAGGATTTTCCTCAAGATGGCAATCTTCTCTTCTAGAAGTTGGCCAAATGGTTATTTGCTCTCTGCTTAAATGCTCTCAGTGATGGGCAGCCCAAAAGCTCATATGGCCATTTATTTCACTCCATTTATTAGACAGCAATGGAAAACAATTCACTAAACTGAGACAATCTGCTTCCCTATGATTTCAACCCTTTGGCCCCACTTCTCCTCCCTAGGACAATAGCATAAAATAATGTTAATTCTTATTGAACTCTTACTCTATTCCTAGCATTGGTCAAAGAAATCTATTCACATTTACTCAATTCTGCAAACAATCCACTCAATTCGTGGATTTGAACTTAACTTTACAGACTGGAAAATTGAGGAAACAAAGCCACCTTTCATGGGCCTGGCTTGAAGTATTCAAAGTTGGGACTTGTTTCATTCACTAAACTGAAATTTACTGAATATTTTCAATATATAAGACTGTTGTATTCTAGTTTCTAGCAACACGCAAGGGAATGCAAGAAAATTGCCCCACTCAGGGAACTTGGAAAGGAGACGAAAAAGGCAAGTCACAGACTGGAAGAAAAACAAACTTAATGGTTACCAAAGGGAAAAGGCAGGGGGACAGAAGGGATAAATTAGGAGTTTGGGATTAACATAAACACACTGAGTGTGTGTGTGTGCTCAGTCATGTCTGACTCTTTGGGAACCCATGGACTGTAGCCCACAAGGCTCTTCTGTCCATGGAATTTTCCAGGCAAGAATACTGGATCATTCATCATAATGGCAAGATATCATCATCATGGCAAGATACTGGTTGTCATTTTCTCCTCCAGGGATAAACACACTACTATACATAAAATATATAAAAAGGTCTTCCCTGTAGCTCAAATGGTGAAGAGCTTGCCTGCAATGCAGAAGACCTGGGTTCGATCCCTGGGTTGGGAAGATCCCCTGGAGGATGACAACCCACTCCAGTATTCTTGCCTGAAGAATCCCATGGACAGAGGAGCCTGGAGGACTACAGTCCACGGGGTCGCAAAGAGTCAGACACGGCTGAGCAGCTAACACTACATATAAAACAGAATAATCAGCAGGGACCTGCTATATAGCATAGTGTGTGTGCGCTCAGCTGCTCAGTCATGTCCAACTCTGCAACCTATGACTGTAGGGGATCGTCCCAACCCAGGGATTGAACCTGTGTCTCTTACAGCTAACCTGCATTGGCCGGCAGGTTCTTCACCTCCAGTGCCACCTGGGAAGCCCATAGCATAGGGAACTCTATTCAGTATTTCATACTAACCTATAATGGAAAAGAATCTGAAAAAGAATAGATAAATGTACATGTAAAACTGAATCACTTTGCTCTATACCTGATCTAACACAACATTGTAAATCAATCACAATCCAATATAAAATTTAAAAAATTAAGCTGAAAAATGACATAAAACAAAGGGGAAAATAAAAACAAATAAAAAGAAAATATCCATAAAAGGTTTATCTGACAAAGAGCTTCTTTCTGGAATATATAAAAATTCTTACCACTCAAAAATAAGATAACATCATAATCTCCACCAAAGAAAAGATAAAAATGACAAGCACATGTGAAAAATCATTCACTATTAAGGAGCTGCAAGTTAAAAGCATAAGATACCATGAGAACCCACTAAAGTAAGAGTAAAAAGAATAAACAGACTAACCATACCAAGAGTTGGCAAGCATAAAGAACAATTGCAACTCACACACACTGCTGGTAGGACTACAAAACTGTACGACCAGTGTATAAAGAAGAGTTCACCGATTTCTTTGAAAGGTAAACATACACGTATCATACAACCAGCAATCCCACTTTTAGGTATTTGCCCAAGGAAAATGAAAGCATATACCGACACAAAGACATTATACAAATGTTCACAGTAACTTTATGGGTTATAACCAGAAACGAGAAACTGACCAAGTAGTTAACAGTTGAACAGTTGAACGAATGTGGTAAATTCAAACAGTGGAATGCTAATCAACAATAAATAGGAACAAACCACTGATACACTTGACTGCATGAATGAATGAATGTCAAAATAACTAGAGTGAAAGAAAGAATCCAAAGACTTTATACTGTAAGATCCCATTTATATAAAATTATAGAAAAGGCAAAGCAACTGGAGTGACAGATACCAAACCTGAGGTTGCCTGGGTATGGGAACTATGCGTGGGGGGTTGAAATGAGGGAAGTTAGGCTATAAAGGAGCATAAGGAAATTTGGGGCTTTGATGAAAATGCTGATTATCTTAATTATGGTGATGGTTTCACAGGTGGATGCATGTGTCAAAACTCATCAAATTGTACACTTTAAACATGTATATTTATTATATACCAATTATACCTCAATAAGCCTGTTATCATTTTTTTGCTGGAAGCATGTGATCACATAACAAGATGGCCCTGTGGTCCAGTGCAGTTTCTTGAGCCATAATTCTAGTCTGTAGGCTTTGATAACTCGGGTGATACGAAAGTATGTAAATTCTGCAGCCTCAGCACTGAATACCATAGGGAACTGCCGGGCACTCAAGACAGGGTCTGTCACCCTTTCTGGGAAGGCTGCAGAGTCTTTGTCTCAGGGTTTCTATGGAAGCAGGTTAGGGACTGGACATGGTGTGGGGCAGGGGAGGGGGTAGGGCAGCACTTTTAGAGAAGAGAAAAATAATAAATTTGTACACAGCTATGGACTGACAAATGATCCACTAGGGCAGCACTGAGGAAAAAGGAAACAGAAAGATCTGAAGTCAAGCTAGGACTTGGAACATAGTGCACATATGATAAAATTGTCAATTATTCTTCTACATATTCATCAAATGTGTACTGGGCTCCCACTCCATGGCAGACACTATTCTAGATGCTGGAGATACAGCTGCGAGCGAGAGATAAAATCCCTGCTTTCATAGAGCTCACATTCCAGTGGAATGAGACAGAACATCAATACATCAAGGAAGACATATATAATATCAGCAGCAATGTGTGCTGGGGAGAAAAAGTAAAGCAAAGCAGGAAAATGGCAGGACTGGGCACTGTCTGAGGTTGGTAGAAATCTGAATGGGCCAGAATAAGCCAGGTGGAGGTTGAGAAAGAAGACTCTCTTTCTGGAGAAGAAAGTAGAAGGACTATTATTAATAAGAGACTGAAGGGACTTCCCTGATGGTCCAGTGGCTAAGATTCCACGCTCCCAATGCAGGGGGGCCCTGGTTCAATCCCCGGTCAGGGAATTAGATCCCACATGGGACTAGTTCCTATGAACTAGTTGCACTCTTAGCTGCAACTAAAGGCCCTGTATGTTGCAACTATAAAAAGAGAGAGAGACTGAAGAGGTAAAGGCAGGGCTCAGTAAGTCTTTCCATAATGGGAAAGTGGTAACAATAACATAATGACCACTTCTGCTTATTGAGTCTAACCTGTGCAACATGATTTTGACTAAGAGATTTCATCCTTACAGCAACCCCATGAGGTAGGTGCTAGTATTATCCTCATAGTGCCATTGATTAAACTGAGCCTGAGACCGTGTAAGGTGCAGAAAACCCAGAGGCAACAATCCGCTGAGGGAGGGACTCAGATCCACCAGATCTGTCCGACCTTGGATCCTGAGCTCATAACCACCAAGTAGTCATGTCAGAGTACATAGGTTGGTGAAGCCCCAGCAGTGGATTTGGGATGAGTAATCTTACTTCATAATTATCTGCCCTGTATCCAATTTCTTCCTTGCTTATTTCTAATGAAACGGTGTTTTGTCATGGTTTCAGGTAACAATGCTTTCATGTGAATCACGGAAGTAAATACCACATAAATGTAAAATACCTAGAAGTCCTCTGGAAAAATGGAATTTGACATCTTTTGCAATCACTCCCTCTGCTTCGTGTACCATCGGACTGAAGATTTAAAGTTTTGCCATGGAGCACACGGCTGCTAGAATCTTAGTAATGGTCTAAGCTCCCATTGCTAGTCACCTGGACCATGGGTCTTCCAATCCCATCTTGCTCTTCTCCATTCTTTCTACTGTGCTAAGAGTAATCCCTTTAGAATACAAATCAAGTCCCTATAATTAGTTATCCTCATGCTACCTACTGTCTCAAATACAGTTCAACACTTCAGCGACTTAAGCCTGTAGAAGTTCATTTCTCAGGCACACAGGAGTCCCACCCTCATGGAGCTATGAGCCCCATGGTGAGTGAGCGACCCAGGCTCCTTCCGCCTTGTGACTCAGGGTTACCTGGAGGAAGCAGAGACATCAAAAGAAACCGGACAAGGCATACCTGCTTCTTCACACCCCCAGTCTGGACGCAATATACATTACTTCCATTTACATTCCTTGTCAAGCAATAATCATGTGCTCATATCTTGAAAACAAGAAAGTGGGACAGAAAGGGAGTCCCTGTTTAGACAGCTTCCCACAGGGCCCAGCCCATATTTTGGAGTAAGGCCCACACAGCAGTGGCTTACTAGACACTCACACAATACCTACCACTTTGGCTTAAGCGCTGATGAAATTCAAAAATCTTTGGCATAGCCTACTAGAACTATTTAAGTTGCCTCTTGACTTACATACCCTACTTTATACCAGGCCATTCCCTCTGGTCTCAATGCTCGTGTCAGTGGTCTGTCTAGGCCTATAAAATTCCATGCTCTTCAAGGTTCACTGGGCATGACACTCTTTCCTCTTCCTCTTTTCGTTAGTCTTATTTTTTCATGGAATTTCCTTTCACTCTCTTTTGCTTTTGGCTTTCTCCTCTTACCCCCAGACTAGGCTAGTTCCTCCTGTTCTAAGGACTCATCGCCTCCCTACCCAACTATCTGTGCCCTACCATGCTCTCAGGAAATTTCAACAGACTTGCAATGACTTATTCTGTTTCTGAAAGCACAGTTAGAATCAGACTGTGGATTCAAAGCATCTGTCTATGACCCACTGGTGGCATTAACTCTTGGCCAGACTGTTCATAACTTTCTTTGCCACCATCTCCTCATTTGAATTATAGGGATAATTATAAGGCATCCTTCATTGATGATGGTGAAGATTAAATGAGATGAGGTAGATAAAATACTTAATGGAGCCCAAGGTGTATATCCTTAACAAGTGATTGCCATTGTTGTTACTGCCGTAGGGCTGCGCTCCATTACTGTTGTTCTATTTTTAGAACTTACACAGTGCCTGGCCACAGTGGGAATCCCAGAAACAACTGTGAAATAAAGTAACTCTCCTTTCCCTTGTACATGGTGGGAAACCTTAAAGAAACAAGTATCTGTGGCTCGTCCCTCTTATTGTGCTGGTCCACGTTTTGTGGACGAGTAAGAATTACAGCATGGCTGAGTGGAGAAGCCCACAGCTTTGGAGTGAGCTGGTGGGGTCTGGCTCAGTTATTTCTTAGGGGCCCAATCTAGAGAAATTTTCCTCTCATTTCTCACCTCAGTTTTCCCAATTGTAAACTGGTGACAATAATGGGACATGCCTGGTGGAACTCTTAGGAGGGGAGCACAGTGCCTGACACAGAGGAAGCCCCCAGAAATCATGGTTGCTTTAAAAACAATTACTTGTGGGGGTTCCTTTTGACAACAGAAAGTGAACGAAGGATCCATTTAACATGCCATGCCCTTCCTTCTTTCCCTTGAGGGGATTTTTAAAGCCATGATATTTGCGGCTTCCCAGGAGTGAACATTCCTTTGAAAGGAGGTAGCTAAGAGCAGGCAAAATATCCTGGACCATATTTATTCGAGGCCATGAAATAGTGTCTGACACAGTCACCATCCATGACTCCCTTTGGCTTTCTTTTCCCTTCCCAATGGGTGCAGGACAGAGGCATGGGGGAGGTCACAGAGGAATTATCACGGCTATTCCAAAAGAAGGCATTTACCTAATTGCAAAGGAACACATCCTGGCTGCAGACAATAAATGGTGTGTGATGCTTCCATGAAGTGAGATGGATGGAGCTCTCTGTTGCTAACCGGCCCGTAACCAGGGTCATTAATCACACGCGGCACACCCATTGCCTGTAATGGACTTCACCCCAGAAAACTCCAACTCACGGTGCCAGTGGGTTAAAGGGAAGGCCTCGCCTGTTATGGAAATACACATCTCCCATCGGGACTAACCCTGGGCGTTTGCCACCCTTCATTCCCTGAAAGGCTCTTTTAATTGATTTTCTTTCTTATTCTCTCTGACCTGGCAGAGAGCTTACCTGCCAGCCTCTGCCTGGACCCAGAGACTTGGTCTGAACTGTATGAATTGCTAAGAAGCCTCTAGTCCACAAGAAATCTCCCCTCTTTCCTGCCCTTGACAAGTAAAATAACTAAATCTCATTAGCAGATCCTCATTGTTTTGTTCTGTGTGTGTGTGTGTGTGTGTGTGTGTGTGTGAGTGTGTATGTTTGCCAGACTCCAGGTTCCTGCAGATAGATCTGGGTGGGAAACTGCTATGACATCATCATATTTTTTATATACTAAGTGTTTGCTCTGGGTGCTTTATGCCCATTTCCTTACCACAATTAACCTAACAACAATTCTGGCTGTCCATTTTTCTTGGAAAAGAGACTAAGGTTCAGAGAGGTTAAGAGAGGTGTCCATAGTTGCACAGTGAAAAGCAAAACTGGTGTTTAAATGGGCTTGCCAGTTTGTAGAGCCTGTGCTATTTCTGAGATGCCCACCTCAAAGTGTCTCAGTTATCTAGTCTTTCCTAGACTGATATCTGAAGCTTCCTCAAAGCCACAGCTGAATTCCCATTTCCTCCTGACCAGTAGCAGAAAAGCAAAATAGCACTGGATGCTTGAGATAATCATGAAAAGTTGACTTTCATTTTAAAAGGCAGTTAAGTTCTACCATATTGACACTCACAAGTTAGATCCAGTAAATACTGCTTAACTTAATAAACAGGCTCTGGTCTAGTATTTCAAAATGCTCAGGGTGAAGAAGGTTAGATGGGGTTTAGTCCATTTCCTTTCCATAGGAGAACCATGAGATTGAGTCATTTGTAATAAATTCCTCAGCTGTGCAGAGTTTCTGAGGAGACACTATTTACTTAATTTGATTAAGAAGGAAGAAGTCATCCCTTTGTGTGTGTGTGGGGGGGGGAGATATTGGGGGGGTCCATATATTCTCATAAACTCTGAGTGGTTCAGAACCAGAGGTGGTAGAATTGCATTTCCAGGTCATCCCAGGCCTGTAATAAAATAGCTGAGGCAACTGGAATGATGTCTTTTGTGCTGGGAGGTTATTTGCAATGGAAAGAGTTTATTGTTGTCATTTCTGCTATTACGTTTGGCTACATGAGGCCACCTGATCTGAAAAAGGCATGGTAAATTCTTTAGCCTGGCCTGCCAGGTTCTTCATGAGGTGGCCCCAGCTTGTCATTCCACTGGAGCTCCTGACATTTTAAAAGGGCTAATAATTATTTGTTGTGGGCGGCTGTCCTATGTATTGTAGGGTATCGTGCAACGCCGCTGGCTTCTACTCACTAGATGCCAATTGTACTACCCCAGCTGTCACAACCAACACTACCTCCAGATATTTCCAAATGTCACCTGGGGACAAAGCTGCCCTTGGTTGAGAACTCTGGAGTATTGGAATTGTCACTGTTCATAATGTGATTTCAGAGGTAGTAGGTACTGAGTAACAATCTGTCATTGAAGGAACGTAGCACAGAACCCAGTCTTACCATCCACTAGGTTCCCTTTCACACAGCATTCTCTTCCTTATCCACGATCACTGTTTGCCTTTCTTTCCTCTCTGTCCTGTTTCTTCCACCTAAAATCTTTTTCCTCTTCTATCCTGAGCAACCAAAAACTTATCTTTCACTTAAGATTGTATTCAGACACCATCCTAACTAAAGTTATTCTTGATCACCCATGTGGGATGTAACCCACCATCCCATGGCTTTCCCTATGATCAGCTATCTGTTACTTTAATCACCTCTAACACTTTCTGGAAGAGATGATCTAATCTAGTGTTTAAGAGATCAGGCTCTGAACTGAAATTAGAATTCCATTCATCCTGGCAATGAAACTGTGGAAAAGTGACAATATCTCTGAGACTATCTCTCCATCTCTAAAAGAGGGATAACAATACTATCTCAAAGATCTTCTGCAGGGATTAAATGAGATGACATATTTTCTGGGCATGGCCAAGTCCTTGGCATGTAGGAATCAGTTCAGTTCAGTGGCTCAGTCATGTCTGACTCTTTGCAACCCCATGGACTGCAGTACGCCCTGTTCATCACCAACCCCCAAAACTTGCTCAAACTCGTCCATCAAGTCGGTGATGCCATCCATCCATCTTTCCTTTGTCAGCCCCTTCTCCTCCTGCTTTCAACCTTTCCCAGCATCAGAGTCTTTTCCAACGAGTCAGTTCTTCGCATCAGGTGGCCAAAGTATTGGACTTTCAGCTTCAACATCAGTCCTTCCAATGAATATACAGGACTGATTTCCTTTAGGATGGACTGTTTGCATCTCCTTGCAATCCAAGAGACTCTCAAGAGTCTTCTCCAACACCACAGTTCAAAAGCATCAATTCTTCAGTACTCAGCTTTCTTTATAGTTCAACTCTCACATCCATATATGACTACTGGAAAAACCATAGTCTTGACTAGACAGACCTTTCTTGGCAAAGTAATGTCTCTGCTTTTTAACATGCTGTTTAGGTTGGTCATAGGTTTCCTTCCAAGGAGCAAGTGTCTTTTAATTTCATGGCTGCAGTCACCATCTACAGTGATTTTGAAGCCCAAGAAAATAAAGTCTGTCACTGTTTCCATTATTTTCCCATCTATTTGCCATGAAGTGATGGGACCAGATGCCATGATCTTAGTTTTCTGAATGTTGAGTTTTAAGCCAATATTTTCACTCTCCTCTTTCACTTTCATCAAGAGGATCTTTAGTTCTTCTTCACTTTCTGCCATAAGGGTGGTGTCATCTGCATATCTGAGGTTATTGATATTTCTCCTGGCAATCTTGACTCCAGCCTGTGCTTCCTCCAGCCCAGCATTTCTCATGATGTACTCTGCATATAAGTTAAATAAGCAGGGTGACAATAAACAGCCTTGACATACTCCTTTCCCTATTTGGAACCAGTCTATTGGTCCATGTCCAGTTCTAACTGTTGCTTCTTGACCTGCATACAAATTTCTCAGGAGGCAGGTTAGGTTGGCTGGTATTTCCATCTCTTTAAGAATTTTCCACAGTTTGTTGTGTCCCACACATTCCAAAGATTTTGGCATAGTCAATAAAGCAGAAATAGATGTTTTTCCAGAACTCTCTTGCTTTTTCGATGATTCAACAGATGTTGGCAATTTGACCTCTGGTTCCTCTGCCTTTTCTAAATCCAAGTTGAACATCTGGAAGTTCTCGGTTCACATACTGTTGAAGCCTAGCTTGGAGAATTTTGAGCATTACTTTGCGAGCGTGTGAGATGAGTGCAATTTTGCAGTAATTTGAACATTCTTTGGAATTGTCTTACTTTGGGATTGGAATGAAAACTGACCTTTTCCAGTCCTTTGGCTACTGCTGAGTTTTCCAAATCTGCTAGCATATTGAGTGCAGCTCTTTCACAGCATCATCTTTTAGGATTTGAATTAGCTCAACTGTAATTCCATCACCTCTGCTAGCTTTGTTTGTAGTGATGCTTCCTAAGGCCTACTTGACTTCAGATTTCAGGATGTCTGGCTCTAGGTGAGTGATCACACCATTGTGATTATCTGGGTCATGAAGATCTTTTTTTTGTATAGTTCTTCTGTGTATTCTTGCCTCCTCTTCTTAATGTCTTCTGCTTCTGTTAGGTCCATACCTTAATGGCTTCTAATACTTTATGGAAGAGATAATCTAATCTAGTTGTTAAGAGATCAGGCTCTGAACTGAAATTAGAATTCCATTCATGCTGGCAATGAAACTGTGGAAAAATGACAATATCTCTGAGACTATTTCTCCATCTCTAAAAGATGGATAAAAGTACCATCTCAAAGGTCTCTTGCAGGGATTAAATGAGATAACATATTTTCTGGGCATAGCCAAGTCCCTGGCATGTAGGAAAAAGTAGTGGATATTATTATTCTCCTACTAGAATGAAAATTCCTTAAAGCCAAAGACCAATTTTTACTCATCTTTATATCCCCAGTAACTAGGTCATGTGTGTGTGCTGTCACTTCAGTTGTGTCCAACTCTTTGTGACCCTATTGAACTGTAGCTTGCCAGATTCCTCTGTCCATGGGGATTCTACAGGCAAGAATACTGGAGTGAGTTGCCATGCCCTTCTCCAGGGGATCTCCCCAACCTGGGGATCGAACTCGCATATGCCTGCATCTCTTGCATTGCAGGTGGATTCCTTACCCAGTATCTAGGTCAATTACTGATAAATCATGGATATTCGGTAACTCTACATGCACAAATGAAGTGAATGCTTCAAGCTAGGAAATCCTCCAGGATGAAAGATTCGTGGACTCTTATTGTGTAAGAAAAGAAAGATTTTAGTCTGAGCTCCTCCTTCTACAAGAGGGAAAAACCAAAGGCTGGGAGGACAAATGGTTTGTGCACAGCATCACAAGGTAATATAGAACCAAAAGTCATGTGCCAGACCTGTGACCACCAGCCCCTTGCAGACCATCTTTCTTAGGAGAATCCCAGCAGAGCTCCCCTCTCTCCTGTTTGCAAAGTGGTAACAGGAGAAACTGACTTCAATGTGAGGGAAAGCTAATTAGAGCTAATTTATTATCTTTCTTCAGAACTAGGATGCTGGGTGGAATCTGCTGGAGCCCTGTGCTGCAGAGAAATCTTTTTGATTATATTTACACATCTTATTTGAGAAGCACATGGAAACTTAATCACAACTGTAATAACAGGCTCATTGGCCCTCAGCAGACTTATCTTAGCTGCATGATGTGTTTTCCAAGGTGCAGTTCTGGCTTCATCTTTTTCATAAAGTTTTCCTAGACAATATTCTGTATAATTCAAACCCTCTCTAAGGCACCTTGAAGAGTAAATAGCGCTGTGCAGTTGGGGAGAGGGAACGACTTTGGGAAAGGTACTTCTCCTTTCTTAGCCTGATTCCTCCTCTGTAAAATGGGGCAATAGTATTAACCTTGTAAGTCTGACATAAAGTTGAAGTGCAACACTGTATGTAAACGGCATGCCCAATGCCAGATGCATACAGGAGGCGCTCAGTAAATATTAGTCCCTACCTATGTATATGTCTTTTCATACTGTCCATGGGGTTCTCATGGCAAGAATACTGGAGTAGTGTGTCATTGCCTCCTCTAGTCAGTCCTAAGGGAAATCAACTCTGAATGTTCATTGAAAGAACCGATGCTAAAGCTGAAGCTGAAGCTCCAATGCTTTGGCCACCTGATGCAAAGAGCTGACTCATTGGAAAAGACCCTGATACTGGGAAAGATTGAAGGCAAAAGAAAAAGAAGGGCAGCAGAGGATGGTAGCATGAAGAAGGCTTGAGGGCTGAAGAATTGATGCTTTTTAATTGTGGTGCTGAAGTGGACTCTTGAGCGTCCCTTGTACTGCAAGGAGATCAAACCAGTCAATCCTAAAGGAAATCAAGCCTGAACATTCATTGGAAGGACTGATGCTGAAGCTCCAATACTTTGGCCACCTGATGCGAAGAGCCAACTCATTGGAAAAGACCCTGATGCTGGGAAAGATTGAGGGCAGGAGAAGAAGGGGGTGACAGAGGATGAGATGGTTAGATAGCATCACCCACTCAGTGGACATGCATTTGAGCAAACTCTGAGAGATAGTGAAGGACAGAAGAGCCTGGGGTGTTGGCAGTCCATGGGGTTTCAAAGAGTTGGACATGACTTAGCAAATGAACAACAAGCAACAAATGTATATGTCTGGGCATTTGTCAGAGAGAACTGTGATCCTGCCTGTGAATGCTTCGGCCTCAGTTAGGCTCTGCATTTGGGTAGGGAAAGGGCTCTAGGTTCAGCAAATGGGCAGATGACTGGGGTACAGGTGAAAGGACATCTTGCAGGAAGGAGATGGAGGAAGCATCATGATATGATGAAAAGACCATGGGATCTCAGCTTTGGCACCTTCCAACCACAGGACCTTGGGAGATTCGCTTAACCTCTCTTGGTGCAGTTTTCTCATTAGCAACACTAGCAAAAGTTCCTACTTCACATGACAACTATTAAGATGAATTTATATCATTCATATAAAAAATGCACAGCACAGAGTCAGATCAAAACCACTGGGTCCAGGACTCTTAGGCACTTAGCATGGACTCAGTAAATGTGGACAAGGAACAAATGATTTGAATGGAGCTCCTTATAATCTGCGAAAGGAAACAATATGGATTAGGAGACAGAACCATAATAGTTTATATTTCCAACTTTGCCAAGTCAGCAAACACTCATCTTCCCAAGTCTGAATCTTCTCAATTATAAAAAAGTAACCCTAGGGTCTTCCCTGGTGGTCCAGTGGTTAAGACTTCACCTTTCAGTGCAGAGGCTACAGCTTTGATCCCTGGTTGGGGAGCTAAGATCCCACATTCCTTGCAGTAAAAAAACAAAAAACAAAACCTTGAAGTAGAGATAACATAGTAACAAATTCAATAAACACAGTACAAATGGTCCACATTAAAAAAAAAATGATTCCTAATGAAGATTTTAAAAAGTTGACATTGGTAAAAAGGATTTACAGAGTTAAAGTGGAATCACATGGCATTTGGAAAGCATTTAACATAGTACCAGCAAATAGCAGACCATTCAAATAAATGACTAACAATACCATTAACAAATACTTAAAAACCACCCATTAAGGGCCAGTCATGGGGATTCCATTGTGAATGAGAGGACCCTTGCCTCCCTGGATGAGCATCAGCAATCGACCCCTTCCTCATCATCACTGATGGAGGGACTGGAAATATTAGGGTCTGTAGTAGCAACCTAGTGTCTGAAGAAATAGGACATGTGCAAAATACACAGGCTTGTCTGTATGCCAGTCTGTGCTTTAAATACCCTCATTTGCTCTTCATTGTAGGATTTTTTTTTTAGGATTTTTTTTTTCATTTTATTATAGTTTTTCATGTTTTGTCTTTTGTCATTTTCCCCTTTTTTGTTGCCAGGGCACCTGTTTCTAGAAACAATTCCATCTCTCAAACATCCTTCTGATTTCTTGTGTGAAGCATATACTAACATTTGGTGAGAATGTTGTAGAAAATGAGAAACAGGTTTTGAGGGAAGGGCCCGAGGGCTCTTCTGAGAGCAGAACAGATGAGTGTCGAAGGGTGAAATTACTGATATCTATTTTGCTTCTTTAATACCCACTGACACCAACCTGGATCTAAAGCCGTATCCCCTCTTCTATTAACACTGTGACAGGATACTCCTCCGTGGCCCCTGATGGGCCACTCCTCCTGCATTTAGACCCCTAGTTCACCCCCTCCACAACCCTGAATCTGCTCTTATCCTACAACTTTAACCAAAAGAATAAGGTGGAAGTGATATGGTGCTGGTTCTGAGCCCAGGTTTTATGAGTAATAATGCTTCATGAGTATATTAACCATTTAATACTCACTACATACCTCTAAAATAGATACAATTATCTAAGAGCCAAATATAGTTTTCTGGGTGTCAGGTAGTATTTTAAATGCTTCAGATAAACTGATTTACTTAATTCTCATATCAACTTTATGAGAAAAATGCTATTATTGTACCCATCTTACAGGTAGGAAAACTGAAGCATAGGGAAGTATCTTTCCCAAGATCCCACAGTTAGTAAGCTTAGAGTCACGCTATCTGATTCTAAAACTCACACATCAATCACTATGTTGAACTTCAGAGGGGTTAACTGTCTGGCCCAAAGTCACACAGAGGTCATGGCAAAGATGGGATTCAAACAGGCTGTATTGACTCCAAAGTCTGACCCTTCTGGCCCACAAACATCTAAAAGACTGTTCTGGATCTGCCATCAACTTCACCTAAACTCAGAGACAACCGCTACAAAAAAATAAAAACATACACCTTGTAGCCAGTGGTCATCTTATCAGAATGTCATAGTTTTATAAAATTCTTTTCTGGTTTTCTTTTCCACTTATGTGTGTGTGTTTAAGACTACCTACAGGAGTAAAAGCATTTCTATATTTCTTTGTTACTCCAGACTCAAGATGTACATTCACTGTTCATTCCACCAACATCAAAGGGAAGTGGTTACAGAACATCTATTCATCCAGTCTATAGGATTTGATCAAGTGCCTTCAAGGTGACTGTGCTAGGTTCTAGGGTAAGAATGGTGAGCAGGGTACAAGCAGACTCCACCCTCGCATCCCTTACGGAAAGTCCATGTGGGATCTCACCTGGCTTTGATGCTCTGGAGTGCATGACCTGGGGCAGGTACCACACTCTCTGAGTCTTAGGCTCTCATCTGTAAACTGGAGTTTTTTTTATTATCATCTACATTATAAGAGTCTTATGATGGAAAAATGTAATAAAACAAGTGAAATGCTTAACAGAATGTCAGATACAGATGGCAATTAAATGCTTTCAAAGTTATTGTTATTAATAATAGTTTAATAATAATAGAAGTCTAGTATCTACTAGGCACTGGGCCAGCTTCTTCAAATGCAGCAAGAAATAAGGCCTGTTTTTCATGGTCAAGGGGCCAGCAGTCCTAGTCGGGAGAATAAACACACACATGGACAGCTGGGCATGGAGTCATAAGCGCTGTCACAGAGGAGTGTGTCCAGTGTTGCTGGCGCGTGGAGGAAGTGCAGACCGACTCCTTGCTGGTGGGAGTATGGGTGAGGAGGTGATTATGGCAGTTCCTCAGAGGAGGGGTGTTGGAACTTGGTGTTTAGAAAGAAATTCCCTGGTGGCTCAGATGGTAAAGAATCTGCCTGCAATGCAGGAGACCCAGGTTCAATCCCTGGCTCAAGAAAATCCCATAGAGAAAGGAATGGCTACCTACTCCGATATTCTTGCCTGGAAAATTCCATGAACAGAGTAGTTTGGCAGGCTACAGTCCATGGGATCTCAAAGAGCCGGACATAACTAACACTTTTCACTTTCAAGGAGAAATGGGAGAAAGGAAATATAAAAAGGAAACTTGAGGCAGAGGAAAAAAGACTGAACTAAAGCTCAGTGATTGTGTTTGGATGGCTTCCAATGAGGAAATATTTTCTGGGAGATGGGGCTGGAGTGGGTATTTGAAAAACCAGGAAGCAAGAGCTGGTAAGATATAAGCCTCGAAAGGTATCTAAGGCCAGATTATGGAGGATTTTCGATGTGAGGCTAGGGTGGTGAGTTTTATCACATAAATAGGCAGGAGAAATTGATAAGAAAAAATCCCTAATATCAATAGACTGATTAATCAATAGATAAAGAGGCATAGAAATATAGATACATGGATATAGTTATAGATATGTATATGTATATAGCTATTGCTGACTGTTCCTATTTCTTTTTATCTGTCTGCCTATCTTCTGCCTTATTTTTCTTTTTTTTTCTTTCAAAAATAAGTAGGATGAGAGCATGGTCTGCTTGCTCTTTGTTCACCATTGTAGCCACAGCATTTAGCACAGTAATGTGGTAGGCATTTGACAAACTCTTGTTGAATGGATGAATGAATGGGCTATAATCACCATATTTGATATTTATGAAATGATTAAATTCACAACAAACTATGGAAAATTCTTCAAGAGATGGTTTTTCCAATAGTCATGTATGGATATGAGAGTTGGACTATAAAGAAATCTGAGAACCAAAGAATTGATGCTTTTGAACTGTGCTGTTGGAGAAGACTCTTGAGAGTCCCTTGGACTGCAAGGAGATCCAGCCAGTCAATTGTAAAGGAAATCCGTCCTGAATATTCATTGGAAGGACTGATGTTGAAGCTGAAACTCCAATACTTTGGCCACCTGATGCGAAGAACTGACTCATTGGAAAAGACCCTGATGCTGGGAAAGATTGAGGGCAGGAGAAGGGGATGACAGAGGATGAGATGGTTGGATGGCATCACCAACTCGATGGAGAGGAATTTGAGCAAGCTCCAGGAGTTGATGACGGACAGAGAAGCCTGGCATGCTACAGTCCATGGGGTCACAAAGAGTTGGACATGACTGAGCGACTGAACTGAAATAATTAAATAAACCTATATCATGACTATGGAGGAAAGTGGGTGGTTTCACAAAGCAGGTGACAGTCTTGGCATGGTTGATGAGTACAACTTGGCTTTGCAGAAATGGAGTCTTCAAGGAACACATGTACAGAGATCAATGGTCACTGCCCACCCAGTGCACAGTATGGTAGTGAAGGACATGGATTCTAGGGCCAGAGTTCAAGGGCTCACTCTGCCATTTAAGAGCTGGCATCCCTAGGGCATGTTCCTTAACTTTCTGGGTCTCAGTTTTCTCATCTTTAAAAAGGGGACAATAAGAGTACTTAATTTATGGGATTATTGTGAAGATATAGGTACTTACTACCAGAAGCTGGGCAATATAATAAGCTCTAAATAAATATTAACAATTACTAGTACTATCATTGGTGAGACCTGAATGCAATCAGCAGAACAAATACTCTAGAGTCCTATTACACACAAATCAGTTCTTTCTTCAGATATTATAACTGAACAGTCTACATGCGTCTCTTTGACATAAATCTCTTTGGTACAGATGAAGACCAGACAGCTTGGGAGTCATTTCTGAAAAGATGACTAAAAGACTATAAATAAAAAGAAATGAGAGAAAAAAAAAAGAACATATTGAATGCCGGGATTCAGAAAGAATTGTTGCAAGATACTAATGAGCAGAGAGATCTGGGAGAAACCATGTCAAAGCTTTCTGAGAGAGTGTGTGAACAATACCTGGCGAATGCCAAAAAGAGAGATGATAAAGGAGAGATGACAGCTCCCTGCAGGCTTGGACCAAGTGTGACACAGAAGAAGCAACAAGGCCAACGGAAAGCAGTGTGTCTTGTTAAGTTCCTTTGAGAGGCTTTAAATCAGCAGTAGCTTCCTGGCAGGGTGAGGCAGGGCTCCAACCATTACAGGTTACCCAGAAGCCACCAGAGAAAAATGGAGAAGGAAAGCCTTGAAGAATGAGCGTGGTCCCTGATGTGATGTGGTTACCATAGAGACCACTCTCCATGGTAGCCAGGAAGGGCAGTGCCTGTCCTCAGAACAGTTAACAAGCTATTAGACCAAACATGAAGATGCCAGCAGGTGAGTAGAATGAAGCCGCTCTATCACAGCTGTCTGTTTGCTAAGATCAAACATGGGAAGAAATGGCCGTAAATCAGCCCAGCCACTGCAGCCATTGAGTCAAGTTCAGGGGAATGCAACAGAATTTCTAACCTGTGAGTCAAAACCCAGGGACCATGTCCCGGAGGTACACGCTCACAAGAGTGATTCTCAAGATTCCCCAGACTGACTTGACAATCCAAACAAGATCAAAATGAAAGAAAACAAAGTGGTAACACCAGTGAACAGAAAGAAAGTAACTAAGAATGTGGGAAAGAGGAGCTGAGAAAATTAAGGAAGGCAGTGAACAAAGGGAGATTTCACATTGTTTTGCCCAACATTCAGTCCGGGCAGAAGATATAGTCTGGCTTTGCAGCAAGCAGGAATATATTTTCAGTGCTGGATGGCAGGGCCAGGATTTGAAACTGAGTCTCAGAACAGGCACTTTGGAACTACTGGGCTATGCTTCTTCAGGAAAGTGTCCAAAGGAACTCATGGGCAACAACCTCCTTGATGTATGATCTCCTCTCTAAACACAGAAGATAATGTAGCAGGATGAGGAATTCGTTGTGTGGCGAGACCTGTCCTGTAAAGTGGGGCAAGGCCCCTTGGGTCCACTCTGCCTTCTATGAGGATGTCTATCTGCACAGGTGGCAGCTCAGCACCCAAGGTCCTTATGTCTCGTTCTTGACGCCCTGGAGCCCACCTCTGCTTCCCCTCACACCTGGACTATGTTTAAAACATCACACCTCCCTGTCTTGGCACATACTATTTTCTCAGCCCTAAAGGTCCTTTACATCCTTTTCCATTTCTTGTTCAGTCACCAAGTCATATCTGACTCTTTGCAACCCCACGAACTGTAGCACACCAGGTTCCTCTGTCCTCCACTATCTCCCAGAGTTTGCTCAAGAGAGCCCATCTCATTCACTAACCCACTGACTTACTCATTTATTCACTCATTCCTTCACTCACTCATTCCTTCACTCATTCATTCATTCAATCAAAAAGAGTTAGGTACTCACTAAGGACACAGGATGTCTCTGATTCCTCCCTCATTACTTCTACATACCCTGCACTTACATCTAACAAAACACAAACACTGGGCCAGGTTTGTTTATCAATGTGTCTGTTGAGTTCATTAGATTTTAGATTCCTTGAGGGCAGATTGGGTCTTGCTCACAGTCTAGTGAAGTTTCTAGAAATGAGCATGTAGCAAGTGCTCAATAAATATTTATTAAAGGAAGAATAAAAGAGTAAATGAATGAATCGCTTTTCTAATTCTCTCCAGGTTGCCGTATTCTGAAGGGAATTCTCCAAGCCATCAAGTTGGCCTGGGATGAAATGTTTTTGTGCACATTACTTAATAAAAAGGGCTCTGGGTCAATTGAAAAATTTAAAGTCAATATGAAATTGATCCTCATCAGCACTTTCTTCTCCAAACATATAGACAAAAGGACATTTCTGAAACATATGTATTAGTGTTGCATTTTCTGCTCCAAAGACTCAGTGATTGTTGTCACCTTGAAGTCCAGCCCTCATTAATTTATAGGGCACCCAGCATAATCAGCAACAGGCTTCTTAGCAGGATAAATCAGAGACAAGCCTAGAATTTGGGGGAATCACTAAGCTGCAAACAGCACATTTGCTTTCATGCTCTTTTCTCTTAGAAGTCACTGAGCACCATTTAAATTAAGCTGAAGACCTTTAGGGGCTTCCCTGGTGACTCATTTGGTAAAGAATCTGCCTGCAATGCAGGAGATCTAGGTTCAATTCCCAGGTCAGGAAGATCCCTTGGAGAAGGGAATGGTTACCCACTCCAGTATTCTAGCCTGGACAATTCCATGGACAGGGGAAAGACCTTTAGGCTGACTTTCAAAGACATTCTAAAGTAGTCAGCAAGCAGGTCCTCTTCAACTATTCAAGAAAAATAATACATCTCAGAAATTTCCATCCCATCTTTGCTCAGTATAGTAACCATAAAAATGAAGATGTGCCCAGGAGGGAGAAAAAGCAGTCAGTAGAGGATTAAAACAAAATGCTTCTTGCTGGAGGAAACACAATGCAATGACAGAGCCAGAGGTTCCACATGTGACAAATGCTTGGGCACAGTATCTGGCACATAGGTGTCTCCATCACTTGAGGAGCTGGATGCAGTGATCCACTTAGACTCCAGTATTCTTGCCTGAAGAATTCCATGGACAGAGGAACCTGGTGGGCTACAGTCCATGAGGTCACAGAGTTGGATACGACTGAACAACTTGCACTTTTCAGACAGAATTGGGAAAATGATGCAGGACCTCTTGGTTAAGCAGCAGAGATGCTGATATGGACTGCATGCTTGTGTCAACCCAGAATCGATAATGTTGAAATCCTAATTCCAGCCCTGGGTTTAGGAGGGGAGGCCTTTGGGAGGTAATTAGGTCATGAGGAAGGAGTTCTCATGAATGGGATGAGAGCCCTTAAAAGAAGAGATAGGACAGTTGGTTTCCTCTCTCTGCCAGGGGAGGATGCAAGGTAAGGGCTGTCGCCTGCCAACCAGGAAATGGACCCTCAGACACTGGATCTGCTGGCACATTGATCTTGGACTGCCCAGCCTGCTGAACTGTGAGGAAGATGTATTTGTTGTTTAAGCCACCTGGTCTACGGTGCTTTTGTAACAGCAGCTTGAACGAAGATGAAGGTGAAGCCACAGCTTCCCATGTTGACTCTCATCGCCGTTGACTCTGTAGGATGGTGCAGTATCGCAGCCTGAGTACCCCCTTACCAGAATCATCTCATGAGCACTGATAATGTCTTATATCATTTCATTCAGGACACCTCACCTCTCCTCTAGCCAAAATGCAGGCTGGAAATGTAGTGGGCCATGGTTTTCTGGATGCCAAGCTGAACATGCAGAAAAAACAGGAGAGGCTTCCCAGCATGAATATCCCCAAATTTCAGGTAAAGGTCACAGCAACGGAGACTCCAGCAGACTTGGGCTCAGGTTGTCCTGGTAATGGTTCTGTGGGAGTAGGTACAAGGGCTGGAGAGGATTATGAAAAGTTTCAATGAGGAAGGGGCTTTATCTCAAAGTGTCTGTTTAAACTTGGTGGGAAGTGCCAGGCTTTAGTTTCCATGGTATTACAGATAATCTATCCCGGGTTTCTGTGAACCAGGTTGGACCCTGTCTCTTCCATTTCCCCAGATGTGGAAAGCGTCACAGCTAACAAAAGGTGCTGATCAATACTGTCAGTGACACTAAACCGTAATTCCATCCTTATCTTGTTTTCTAGTTATTCAAAGGAGTGTGTTTATAGGTCCAACTGTCACCTCTTAGACTTTTGGATAGCAGCCATCCTGACTGGCGTGTAATGGTACCTCATTGTGGTTTTGATTTGCATTTCTCTGATAATGAGTGATGTTGAGCATCTTTTCATGTGTTTGTTAGCCATCTGTATGTCTTCTTTGGAGAAATGTCTGTTTAGTTCTTTGGCCCATTTTTTGATTGGGTCATTTATTTTTCTGGAATTGAGCTTCAGGAGTTGCTTGTATATTTTTGAGATTAATCCTGTGTCTGTTTCCTCATTTGCTATTATTTTCTCCCAATCTGAGGGTTGTCTTTTCACCTTACTTACAGTTTCCTTTGTTGTGCAAAAGCTTTTAATTTTCATTAGGTCCCATTTGTTTATTTTTGCTTTTATTTCCAATATTCTGGGAGGTGGGTCATAGAAGATCTTGCTGTGATTTATGTCAGAGAGTGTTTTGCCTATGTTCTCCTCTAGGACCCAGCAATCCCACTTCTGGGCATACACACTGTAGAATCCAGATCTGAAAGAGACACGTGCACCCCAATGTTCATCGCAGCACTGTTTATAATAGCCAGGACATGGAAGCAGCCTAGATGCCCATCAGCAGATGAATGGATAAGGAAGCTGTGGCACATATACACCATGGAATATTACTCAGCTGTTAAAAAGAATTCATTTGAATCAGTTCTAATGAGATGGATGAAACTGGAGCCCATTATACAGAGTGAAGTAAGCCAGAAAGATAAAGAACATTACAGCATACTAACACATATATATGGAATTTAGAAAGATGGTAATGATAACCCTATATGCAAAAAAGAAAAAGAGACACAGAAGTACAGAACAGACTTTTGAACTCTGTGGGAGAAGGTGAGGGTGGGATGTTTCAAAAGAACAGCATGTATATTATCTATGGTGAAACAGATCACCAGCCCAGGTGGGATGCATGAGTCAAGTGCTCGGGCCTGGTGGGCTGGGAAGACCCAGAGGAATCGGGTGGAGAGGGAGGTGGGAGGGGGGATCAGGATGGGGAATACGTATAACTCTATGGCTGATTCATATCAATGTATGACAAAACCCACTGGAAAAAAATAAATAAATAAATAAATAAAAAAGAAAATAACTAACACACTTGGGCATTAAATCCCTTAAAAGAAATAGAAAACTATTACCTGATTTCCTCACTGAGGGTGAGAACTAAACCTATCTGGCTGAAATCTTTCTCATCACTGTCCATTCTTAGTTACAAGTATCCATTATATATTTGTAAGTATAATTCTTCTCTTTAGCTTCACTTGAATGTTTAATGATATGAGCCTTATTTTCTTGTGCACATTTGTGTGTGTGTGTTGTTTCCACCATCTTTACCAGATTACAAGCCATTAAGACAAAGTAAAATTTTTCTGTTAAACTGAAAATAAATAAATAAATAAATAAATAAAATAAAGCACCTCTTATTTTGACCCTAAGCCCTACCTGGCATATGTGTGTATGTGTCTGTGTGTGTGTGTGTGTATAATATTTGTTGTATATAATAGTTCAAAGTATGGTCACAGTTACTGTTCCAACAATATGGTAAAAAAAATAAAAATAAAAAAAAAAAGGATAGTACTATTTTCATTCTAAAAATGAGGTTCAGAGTGTTTAAGATGCATGCCCAAAGCCACACAACTAGTAAGCAAGAGAGCCAGGACTTGAACCCACTGTCCTAATCTTAAATTTTTAAGTCAGTGCAGTTTTCCCATTTTGAACACAAGTTAAGAGTTGAGGTTTCTGCTCTCTAGCCCAGTTGTGGTCCCCCTAGTGTGTAGAAATCCTGATCTTCATGATGTCTTCCGGTCTCCAGACCATGGTTCCCTCTCTGGATTTGACGCAGTGCTAGGACTTGGCTTGCACCTGCCCTCTCAGCCTCTTCCCTCCTGAGAAACTTGAGATAATTCTCCCCTACATGAGTTGGTCCTGATCCAAAGCCATACCTCTTATCAATTTAATTTTTTAATGATTTACCTTTTAATGTTCATAAAAATGATGCACACTCAATCATAATATCAGATTTAGAAGAAAAAGTATAAAGAGTGAAATAAAAATCTTCCTTATCCCATGACACAGGGAAATTCACTTCCAATATCTTAATGCCTTGTCTTCAGCCTTTTTCGGGGTCAACATCTACACATCTAGAGATATGCTTATAACAATTTGGAATAAAGTTGTACATAAAGTCCTGAAGCTTACCTTCATATCCACATGCCATTAAGAACAATAAAAAATTCTTTAGAATATATTTTACTTAATGACTACATTATTTATATGTGAAAACTTCGGGGAAACATTTTCTTCCTTTTTGGAAATTTTGGTTGTTTGCTGTCTATCAAAACTACAAGTAATTGGAAATAAAGTTGCTTGCTCATGTACCTGTGGTTGATATTAATTGCACTCTCTCCAGTACAGTTCCATTCTACAATGGAAGATCATTTTTCCTGGAAGCTTCCCTCAAAGTGGTAATAAAGGGTAAACTTTTAGGTGACCTTGCACTTGTTTGAGTAGGAACCGAGTTTAAGGGTTATCAAGACAAAACTGCTTATCTAGGCTGGGAAGTGTTGTGGTTAACACAGCTAGTATTACTTATCCTAACTAATCCACAGGAAGTGTCTGACTTACTCAGTGATCTCCAAATCAAAAAGCCTCAGCTGGTTCTGTGTATCCAGCCAGGAATCTGCCTCTGACCAGCAAGCTTTTCACGAAGGCATGGGTGATCTGTAGCCCCTAGCATTCAACCTAGTGTTCAACATATTGTAAAACTTACCTGCATGTGGTTTTATGTGTGTTTATGGAATGAATAAAGCCATACAAGAGCTTTATGATTCCAGGTGGCTGACATGTAAACAAGGTGCATTCTGCCAAGTGAAGTGACTCATCATCTGGCCTCTGACCCCTACGAAACATAAGTGCTTCACCCCCAGGAGAAGCCCATTCAGCTACACGGGGCACTTGTACACTGCCTGCCCACAAGAAAGCCCAATGCTGGGGACCGCCCTTCAGAACAAGGGCTCTTGTGCAGAGGAAAGTGATATTTCCCCACACAGTCGTTTCTCCTCTCCTGCTGATGCTAACTACAGTTTGCTGAATGTAACCTGGGGAAACATCTCGCCCACCCAAAGGAGTTCCAGAGATGGGCTGTGGTCTTCACAGTAACCTGGGAGCAGAAATCTCTCCCTCCTAAGTCCTGTATCCTTTTTGCCTCCCACCACAACACAGACAGGTAAACACAGGGAGGCGACAAAGTGAGTTTGGACTTGGGAATCATCCCAACCTCAGGGTCTGTCTCTTGGTCCTGGCTGTGATGTGAAGCTGGAGTCTGAAGTGGAGGCATGAGGACGACAGTACCTGACTGGCAGGGGTGCTACATGTGTGCCTTATTACTGGGGCAGTCTGGCAACACAGTTACACAATTAATTATGCTGAAACAACTAACTCAAGCTTCTTTGAAGGGCCCCTGCCCATGGGACCACCATATTGCCATTTTGCCACACAATCATTCTTTTTTTCTGCTTTAGCATCACTTGTCAAATTTTCAACCTCTTTTAAAATTCTTCTGCTTCTTTCAGGAAATTATCAAGGGTTACCACCTCAAGGCAGCCCTCCCTGGTTATATACTAGTCATAGCCATATGAATACACTCGCCTTTCCTCAATGTTATTCTAACACACTGTTTGAGCCTCTTTTAAACTACTTTTGGGGTCTGTGCATCTATTGTCAAGTCTAGAAAACAAGGCTGATGGGTCTCTAAGGTCTTTCCGAGCTTTTCTTTTCGAAATTGTATTTTTGCATTCTTAGGAATAATAATCAAATGCTTAAAAAAAAAAAAAAAAACAGTATAGTATAGTGGTAGGATTGTGCTTTGGCACTACGGGCTTCCCAGAAAGCTCAGTTGATAAAGAATCCTCCTGCAGTGCAGGAGACACTGGTTCGATTCCTGGGTCAGGAAGATCCACTGGAGAAGGGATAGGCTACCCACTCCAGTATTCTGGCCTGGAGAATTATATGGATTGTATAATTCATGGGGTTGCAAAGAGTCAGACACGACTGAGTGACTTTCACTTCAGCACTATAAGAACTGAGTTGGAACATCAATTGAGCTGCTTTTCGCTGAATGGCCTGGACAAGACTTATCATGCCTTTGGGCCTCAGTTCTCCCATCTGTAAAATGGCAATAATGCTGATGTGGTATCACAAGACTGCAGAATAGAGTAAATCGGGCTGTGCATGTGAAAGTATTTTGTAAATAAATCATGAAATATAGTGTTTATAATAGTTATTTCAAGAAAAAGCCCTGTGACTCTCTCCCTGTTCTAAAGAAACTACACCACTGCTGGATTAAACATCTTAAAACCTAGCACCTCTGATTCTCAGAATCATGCCCAATAACCTACAATGTCTCTCTGTCTGAGGAACAAAGATTCTTCATTAAAAACCCACAGGAACCTTAACAGTCACAGTCTGAACAACTCTGGGAATCCTCTCGTAGATCCTACTTTGTGTTATTCATTTGCCAGGTTTTTGCCACATAAACAGAATAAAGAATTAAAGAGGCTAATTAATTTAGGGTCAAGTCCTAGATTTGCAAGTGACTATCTGTGTGATCCTGTGAAAACTGCTTTACATTTTGAATCTTCGCTTCCTTGTCGATAAATTAGCTATGATAGCACTCACTATAAGTAACTTGCGAAAGTGACGGGGTGCCAGCTCTGTTAAAGCCCGCAGACAGGACTCCCAGCATACAGCAGGCACTCAACAAAGACCAGTCCCTTTCTCCTTTTCTTACCCTTTGAGCACCAGGATTCTAGAATTCCACAATATGAAATATTCATCCACACAGGTGTGGGGTAGACAATGGGTGGTCTCTAGGGGAGTGATGTCAGAGAAAGATTTTAGCAGAAACTCCATTTCAGTATCACCATTGGGCCCCTGCTTGAGCCTGCCACCCACTGAGCTCATCACCAGAGTGAGCATTTAAATTTTTTTTTTTACAAAAAAGAAAGATTATTTTCAACGATGCATGTGATAAATATGCTGGCTTTAAACTTTTTAGAAATATTAAAGGTTTCACAGCTCAATGTTTGACAGACTTGATTAATCCCTTCCACACAGATATATTCAGGAGGATAGCTGTAGTTGGATTTTAAAACTCCAAGAGTGTTTTCTGATAAAGGTAAAGAAAAGGTAAAGCACTTTTGAAAACAGAGAGATTCATGTGCTGCACGGAATAGACAAAGACCATGAAGACCCAGAATGCACGGGAGGATGGAGAATCGGAAGCTAGGTCCAGGGAATCATGCTTTAAAAGTTTTCTCCCTAGGCGGAGTTTTCCAATGAAAGGCACACATCCTGCCAGACCAAAGGCCATTTGTCTGAGTTTTCTTCTCTGCTGGGTCCCAGAATGTATGATGTGGGAGGGGGGAGGGGGCAGGGCAGAACAAGGGCAGAACAGACTTCAGAGGGGAATAAAATGGAATTGATCATTGTCCCCTATCATAGTCCTGGACCATTCAACAGCCTTCTGCTCACTCTTTCAGTCACCAAGGCTATTTCTTGCACCCACCTCCCCAATTTCCAAACGGACTCTGAGCTCCTCCAAAGAACAAGAAATATTTTTGGATATTTTTCCCCTCAGCAACTACCTTAGTTTTGTATATAGTCAGTGCCTAATAAACATGTGCTAAATGGACAGAGTTGGTGTTTAAGAAATCCTTGAGAAAATGATCTAAAAAAAAAAAAAAAAAAAAATCCTTGAGGAAATGCTGGCAAAAATCCCTACTTAAGAATGATGCTTTGAAAATTACTATCAGATTCCAGGTCCTTCTGGTTTCCATCATACAAAAGAAGATTGAGTTTAGAAACTAAACAATGGAGGTTTCCAAAGAAAGCCTCAATAGACAGATACTGATCGGGTACTACATCCATGCTAGGTGAGCTGGACACAGTTCCCGGCTCAACCCATGGCCTGGGGTAAAAGAGACTAGTCATCATTGTGGGAGGTGCTTTGATTGAAGGATATATGGGAAAACAGAGGGGACAGAGGGAACTATATCAGACACAGCATCTTTGTTCATGGGAGATATTAAAAAAGCTTCAAGAATGAGTGAAGCACTCTTAAGCTGAAGTTTGAAGGACATCACAAAAAGGAAAAGCATACTTCTCCATGTATCATGTACATCGTTTTGATCTGTGAACTTCCAATTAAACTCCAAATGGAACACTCGCTCTGCTAATCAACCTTCCCCACAAAATTTCAAAACGTCAGCCCACCCTGCCCCTAGGTTTTCTTTGACACCCAAGTCAATCTTCAACCCCGACCCCTATTTTACTTTTATGGAAGCATTTTCCCAACACGAAATACCAACATATTTGCCACAAGATATTATGGGGAGCAAAGGTGTAATTCAATTATGTGACTTAATCAATTCAAATGGCTGATGTACAAGGATCTCAGGATGCCATCCAGCTTTCAACTCAAGGCGAATAATTGTTCCATAATTTCTTAATTCTCCCGCAAGACAGTTTAAATTAAAGGATGTCAATTTGCAAAGCCAGACTGCATTGTATTCTTAAATTGGGCCTGAAATAGCCACAAGATGAAGGGTAATAAAGCAGAGAGCAGAGCCCAGGGTGCCTGGTGCTGTGCAAAATTGTTTAATACGGTCAGACCCTTTAATCTTCATATCTACTGATGCAGAAAGCAGCATATTTCTGTCACTTATGATAAGAAACATTACTTTTTAAATTCCTTGGTGAGGCCTGCAGATCTTCTAGACAGCCAAGATAGCAGGAATCTCTATTTCTGTGTCTGTGAACATTTCTTTTTTTCCCTTAAATTGGTTTTATTCTAATCCATTTAGTCTCCAGTCTGAGTCAGAGACAAGTAACCCTGAATGGAACCACACAGGAGGAGAACAAAGGCTTTTGCCTTCCAGTCCTCAGATTGGACTGGCTAGCGGCTCCTTGAATAAGTCAGTGATTAAACAAATAATGAACCTGAGGGCATTCACTATAGGACAGTCAGTCAGTTCCAGAAAGGGAGAGAGTTGGAACAGCATCTGAGAGAAACAAAATCCTGCTCCAAAATGAAGGGTGCAGGGGGGAGGGAGGGGATACTTTAAACTATTTTTGTGGAAGAGTCAAGCATTTTACTCACGCGTGTCCTAGGAAAGGGTTGGGCCAATGCGACCAGGCTGGGTCAGGATGCTGCTAGGGAAATGTAGACCCCAGAATCTGGATGGAAGAAATTGGATGCTGTTTTCCCAAGATTGCCAGAGCCACAAATCAGGAATCGTCATGGACAGAAGCCAAGGACATCGCTGTAATGAAAGAAGTATATGTCAATATGGAAAGCAAACCAATGAAGAGGAAGGAGGACAGAGTTTGGAGTTAATGGTCACAACGGCGTTTAGAGTACGTGGCTCAGAATGAAGCATCATCTAAAGTGTATGTGGTACATGTAGGTGGGCCGGGGGCACAGGGATCCATAGCAATTGTGCTGGGCTAAACAAAAGGGCATTTGTCAGTGTCTCTGCCTCGTGTCGTGTCAGACTAAGTAGTCTGGTTGTTGTGTTGTGTTCAGTTGCTCAGTCGTGTCCAACTCTTTGTGGCCCCATCGAGCCCTCCAGGCTCCTCCTCTGTCCCTGGGATTTTCCAGGCAAGAATACTGGAGTGGGTTGCCGTTTCCTTCTCCGGGGGATCTTCCCGACCCAGGGATCAAACCCGCATCTCCTGTATTGGCAGGTGGATTCTGTACGGTTGAGCCACCTGGGAAGCCCCCAGATAATGTTGTCTGTACATGGGTGCAAACAAAGCATAATGCATTCATCAATCTGTATTCTAAAAGTTTAGACTATGTTATACACAGGCTAAAGTTCAATAGGTACAAATTCTACATTTCTCACTTGTATGAATCTATCTCTAGGATAAATGCCTAGAAGTAGAATTACTGGGTAAAAAATGCTTATAAGTTTTGGACATTGTCAAATTACCATCTACAATGACTGTGCAATTTTACACTCTCTTCAGCAATGAATGAAATCACAGCTTTCTCATGTCTTCCCCAACAGAGCTGGCCGCACAATTTTGAGGGAGAGACACAAGATACAAGGCCTAATAATTACAGCGATAGGAATGCCCTGGTGGCTCAGACAGTAAAGGATTCGTCTGCAGTGCAGGAGACCCAGGTTCTATCCCTGGGTCAGGAAGATCTCCTGGAGAAGGGAATGACTACCCAATCCAGTATTCTTGCCTGGAGAATTCCATGGACAGAGGAGCCTGACAGGTTACAGTCCATGGGGTTGCAATGAGCTGGACAAGACTGAGCTACTAACACTCATTCACTTTCAATAACAATGATAATGCTACTATTTAATGAACAATTGTAGCACTTTAAGCCCAGTTTTAGTCTTTATGTGGAATAATCCATTTATTTGTATTAATAACCCACTGACATAGGAACCATTACTATTGTCATTAAAGAGATAAGGAAACAAATTTAGGGAGCATAAGAATCTTGTTCTTGACCACAGCTATGAAGGGTGGAACTGGGGTTCTAGCCCTGGTACCTGGTATTTCTTCAATACCAGAAATATTAGCTCTTATTCTAGGAGGTGGGGTGTTATCTATGGTACTTGTTGTAACAGGTACACACAGATAGGAAACCAGAGGGAGGGTGTGTGTCTTGGGAATCAGGGAGACCAATTCTTTTCCATCTCAATAGAAGTGTACACAGGCTATTAAGTGGGAAAATATTGGGCTACAGTTGTTGATAAGCAAAACTCTAAGAACAACATGATACATTTTTCTTACTTTTTCCCCCTGCTCTTTTCACTAGAAAAATTATTCTTTCAACATTCATGATATGTAGAAAGGTCAGAGCTACAAAAATGAAAGGATGTTGTGGTCGAAGAAGCATGGTACTGAAAGTAACATAGACCTGAGTTCAAGTTCAAGTTCTACTACTTTTTAGATGGATGATGGTAAAGCAAATTATTATATAACTTGCTTCTCTGAACCTCATTTTCTTCAAATGAAAACACTGAGTCTATAATCCCAGGAAAATATGTATGGTGACTAAATAATGCAAAAGATAAACAGTGCCAAACAACTGATAAATATCACTAGTTATAATCAATTTCTAACTACCTGTTTAATTTTATTCTTCCTGTTTCTCTTTAAAGATCTTCTGCTCTCATGAAATTGGTTTTTTCACTTTTCTCAAACATGATGGAATTTTCCAGTCTGCTTGCATTTCTGCATTCTGCTCTCTCTTACTGAAATACATCCCTGTCCCCAAGTCCTGTCTATGGGAATTCTACCATGAAGCCATTCAGGTGTGTATCAAATGCTACCAACTCAACAGTGTCTCTTGAATAATAACCCCTGCAATAAACTACCCCTAAGGAGTTTAATTCCTAAGTACTCTCAAATTCCTATTTCCTGAGCTCTGTGACTTTTAGGAAATTAGTCATCATAATACCAGTTTAAAAATGCTATGCTATGTATCCGGCACTGTTCTAAACACTTTCTATATCTCACTTAATCCTCTCCACAGGTGATAGGTACTGTTATTATTTCCCCTTAGTCCTGAATGCCAGTCACTATTAAGTGTCTTATCAGCAAGGCTGGACTGAAGGCTCTAAAGGGCAAAGAGGTGATGAGCATAATACTTGTAGACTTTGGAGTCAAAGAACATCAGCTCCAGTCTAGGTACTGATCCTATCAGCTGTGTGATGTCTAGCAAATTACCAAATCTCTCCAGGCACTGATTTGGATTTGTAAGGGGATGCTGATAATACCAACTTCAAAGAGTCATTATGAGGCTTGAGTTTGCAGATGCAAGAATTTCAGTGTGTGGCATGTGCTGAGCACTTAAATGTCAGCTCCTGTTATCACTATTTAAATAGCATGTAGTTGGTTTCCAACAAAAGGCTCCTGTCCATCACACCTTTGAATTCAATTCGCTATTCCCTCTGCCTGTGCTGTCTTTCCCCACCCTCACCATCATTGCACTGCCAACCTGAAGAACTCAAGGCCCAGGTCTCTGGGATCTTGCTCTAGCATCTTCTGCTCTGTAAAGCCTTCTTTAATGGTCCCCTCTGCAGAGAGAGAGAGCTCCCTCCATAACCATATTCTGGCTCACCTGCACCACTCACCATTCTGTGGTACAATTCCTTGTTATCAGTCCGGTTCAGAACTTTGAGCTCCCAGAAGATGGGGATGATGCCTTAGTTATTTTTAATCCCTTAGCACACTACCTGCATAACTAACTGCTCTCTAAGTGTCTCTTAAATGAAGAAATAGATTTTTTAAATATTTAAAAAGTATTTACAAAACACAAATATATTCACAGACATAGAAAACAAACTTTTGGTTGCCAAAGGGGAAGGAGGGTACAAATGAGGAGTTTGGGATTAAAATATATATACTACTATAGATATACGAGATGACCAACCTACTGTATAGCACAGGCAACTATACTCAGTAACTTGTAATAACCTATAATGGAATAGAATCTAAAAAAGAATATATATGCATAACTGAATCACTTTGCTGTATACTTGAAACTAATACAGCATTGTAAATCATCTACATCTCAATAAAAAATTTTTAAACATTTAATTCAAAAAAGTTTAAAAAATTTTAAGATGAACAAACAAACCTGAACGATAAGCAAGAGAAAGTTATTAATTCTTAACTCACTACTATATAATTCACTGAAAAGTCACTCAATCTCCCTATCAAAGCATAGAACAGAAACTGCTAAAATTAAATGTTTTATAAAAATAGATGAGAGAATTCTGTAAGGGGCCATTGCATCCCTATCTACCACATCTTTGCTCACCACACTGCCAAGCTATTGATGTTTTAGTGACAGACACGGTAAAATGACAGAATCACTAGCAATTTATAAACTCAAGACATTAACAGACACACTGGCTGCTCAGATATAAGCAGAGCATTACGGAAGGAAAATAATAATTAACTCATAAGGAAAGGGGCAAGTAAACATTCTATTAAAAGGAAAAAAAATCCCAAATGAATATAATCTCTTTCCATTACATTATGAGCATTAAAATTAATGGTGTTGGTTTTTCTGTGGTTTGGATCGTCATTGTATTTAACAAGCTGAAGTTAACTTCACAGCGAAAAAAAAAAAAATAAATTAAATGTGCCGGTGTCTCAGGAAACTTCATTTTCTGAGTGAATAGCCAAGTTGATGCACATCACCAGAATGGCTGACAATCAGTTTTCCATACTGGTGTGTTCTAAATGGGAAAGGAAACCAACTCTTCATTTAAATTATATTGCAAATCACTTCTTGCCTGCTGAATGGCAGTCAGCTGCAGTAGGTGGCTTTCACGTAGGGCCCCAAATACAACATTGGCTGATTAATGCTAATTTCAAATGCTTTCTTTGGGAGCGGGGGAGAAGTGGATGGGCATGCTATCCTAGTGCATGTGATGCTGAGGAAATTTTATGGTGAGTGACTAACTCAAAGGCCAACAGCATATTTGCCATCAGACAAAAATGCACATTCACAAACATACCAAGACAAGTCAATTATTCCCTGATTCACTATTCCCTGGGTCCCTTTGTGCAAAGAAAACTATTTATACTCCCCATCAGATGGATACACAGAATCATGGTAAACAAGCCCCCGATTCCACTATTCTATATTATATTTCCCAGGGCACCTTCCACTGTGGAAGCCATTAGTTTTGGTCTTTTTGTTCCCGATTGATCAAAACAGACATTTTGCTAGCGAGCTCAGTTTTACTCCCAGATGCAAAACAGTTAGGAGACACAATTTTCGGCCAACTGAGAGAAAAAAGCAAAACATGCTTTGTAATCTTTTGGTTAAGGTGACTGGAAATTTCTACTTCTCTAACTTGATGACTGGTATGTTGATAAACATGAAAGTCAGTGCTCAGAAGCTTGCAATTCTCTTCCCCTTCCCCAGTTAACAGTTCAGAGAAACAAACCAACCCATCATGTCCTCTGATTTTCTCCCAATAAAATGCACTGGAGTCAGATCATTCAAAATTAAGCAAACTGGTCAGAACCAACATCCAAAAAAAAAATTAGCATAAGCCATCATATTTCACTTGTCAAATCAACAATACTCTCTCAAAAAATAATACACAGCGTGGGCGAGGTTTCTGGGGACAGATTCTCGGCACTGGGAGTAACCCTGCTCCCGGGTCACACAGAGCATATGCCCAGCACACTGCTGTCACTGACTATCAGGAACTGATCAGGAGATGCGGTGCAAGAGATGGTAACATTATTTTGCTCAGATGGTCTTGAGCTAGACTGGGACCTGGGGCCCTTTGCTGCAGTGCTGCAATGCTTGCAAACCTCTCAAGCAACAAAATTAAAAAAAAAACAAACTACATGGAGCTAAAAATAACTGTGTGCATGCACGGCTGGGGCAAATTATGGACAAAAGCTATAGAATGACCAAAAAACCCCAGCTGCCACTTCTGAAAAGTCAGGAACAAAAACTGTGTATCAGGTGCAAAAGCAGAGTAATGAGCAAGCCCTCTGCACTCACCACCACCAGTGAGAAGTGAACATGTTAGTTGCTCAGTCATAAGTGACTCTTTGTGACCCCGTGGACTGTAGCCCACCAGGCTCCTCTGTCCATGGAATTCTCCAGGCAAGAATACTGCAGTGGGTAGCCATTTCCTTCTCCAGAGGATCTTCTCGACCCAGAGATCAAACCTGGGTTTCCCACATTGCAGGCAGATTCTTTAATGTCTGAGCTACCAGGGAAGCCCTAGAGGTGCGCAAAACACCTAAGTCACCCCTCAGTCCCAATCCCTGGACACATTCCTACCCTCACCCCATATAAAAAAGAAGTTCGCCACCCCCTTGTCAGGGAGCAAGTGACCAAGGAAAGGAACCTGTCGTTTGTTCTCACTTCCCCCTCTGCGGCAGCAGGGGCCCCAGTAAAGCCTTGCCTGAATTTCTAGTATGGCTTCTAGTTTCTATGGATTCGGGAAAGTCAAGAATCCTGGTCGGTATCAGCCTGGCGTGGAAGCTTAGCTCTTGTACTTGTAAACATATTATTCTAGGTAAAGTCCCTTTTTAAAATGAGCCTGAGTTTCCTGCTTGCAGGGCTGTTGTGAGGATTTGAGGTGAACGCCACGCAGTGCAGTGCCTATCGTAAGGTAGGTGCTCCACCCATGAGAGCTGTTATTACAATAGCCTTTAAACAAACAGAGTCCCTTTCTTCATTTACGAGTGTTTCTCACCATACTACCGGGATCATCACCGAGTACTTGAGATATCCGGATGCACACCACTAATGGACTAATTTATAGATGTGTAAATAGCCAGTGTGCCCCAAGACCACATTTTCTGTTGTAAGTCAATGTATTTCAATAGCTGAAAGCTAATTTCCACATGGGTCTTTGACCTTTAAAATTACTGAATGCCTAGCTCTCAAGTGACAGGATCTTTTCTGTACCTGACACTGATTTGCAAAATTAGATGTCCGGAAGGCTAAAACATAATTTTTTTATGAAGAAGACAACAGTGTAACAAGCTTGGGACTATCTCATTAAAACCTGACTCTAGCAAATTCTTCATGACCATTAAAGGACCAGGCTTCTGCTGTGGCAGGATCTTTGGGCAGGGAAGTCACAGACAGGCTTCTATGAGAAGGTTCTAAGGCCCCTGTGCGTGCATGAGGCATTCTACATAATGAGTGAAGCAGTGGTTCCCAAACTGCATATTAAGAGTCACCTCGGGAACTTCACAAATTACTGACCATCAGGCTCCACCTGACCTACTGAATCACAGCCTCTAGAGGTGGGGCCTGCACATTAGAAAATTTTTACAAGTGTTCCAGGTTATTGTAATAGGGAGCCCAGGTTTCAAAAATTCACTGGAGTAAAGAGAAATATTCTGATTGGCTGATGGCTCTCTTGTGCTCTTTCTTTACATAAGAAGGTTGAAAAGTGCGGAAGCAACAAGAGGACAAACAGAACACATGAAAGAAGAAGAGGTGGAGAGCAGAAGAATGGCTGAGTCTCTTGGTTGGGTAGGTGGTAACTGAAGCAGCATGTGGTGTTGCCCTGAGGATGGGGGAGATGAGAGCTGGAGCAGGTCTGCAGTCTGGGAGAGGAGAGGCTGGACATAGCCATGGACATAACACGCCATCTCTCCAGCTTTTGAGACAGTACTACCACTCTTGGGAACAGGTGGGAGAACCAGCAAGGGGTGAAGGGGGAAGGGGCATATGGACAAATTGAGGGAAGAGAGTGGCTTCTGCTGCCAAGTCTATAGCCCCAGCTTTTCACCTCTGACCGCCCCAACCTCTTTCATACTTTTCCATGCTCCGGTCCTTCCACCTGAGATCACCTTTCTCCTCCCCCACGCAAATGCCCCTGCATGAAGCCGTTCCTGATTTCCTCCAGCACAGTTAACTCTTCATTTATTCAGTCCAAAGCATTTCTTCCAGAACAGTTCCTCTCAGACACAACTCTTCACTTTATATTGACATTAGTCTGTGGTTTACACAGATGCCCTTATTGCTCAATTCTGGGTGTTTTTCTCTTTCATCCTTGGTCTCTGCCTCAGGTCCCAGTACAAATTCAGTATTTTTTTAAGAGACTGCAGCACAGTGGTAGACTTACATTGCCATCGTCTGTACAGTGTCCTTGTCATAGCTAGCCCATCCTATGGGATTCTAGAGCAACTGTCAATCTCAATGGCATTGACCCAGGCAGAGCAGCTAAAGAGACCTTCCACAAGAAATGCTATACAGAGGTTTTCTGTTCTAGACCCATAACGATTTTACCTGAGACTGCCAAAATTTTCTCATATGCAGCATATAAAGCACTCCCTTTGGCAGGAGTAAATATTGCTAAATGTTCACACATTTAGAAAGAGTTTGAAATTGACAGATAAAGAGAGAGGATGAACCCTGATGAAGACATTTTAGCACCTGGATACAACCAGACCTGATATCTCTATCATCACTCAAAACTTCCCAGTTATATTTGCCAATAAATTCATCATTTTGCTGGTGTTACAGTTGGATTTCTATCACTTACAATGAAAGATATCTGTACCAACTCAATCATACCATGATAATGATACCAATGACAAAGCCTCCAGTCAGAAAAAAATTACACTTGATTCTTCTGTTTAAGAAATCAGCACAGAATAAATTCATTTTAAAACAAAGAAGTTCAAACTGTTTGACAGGGTCCAGGGTGTATATGGAAGACTCTAAGGAAATAAATTATGCAGAAATCAGAAAGCAAATGCCAGGGGCTTGGCCTGCTCCTTACTGCTTTAAAGTAACTCTCTTTATTCTGTTTTATATACTGAAATTCTATAATTCTTTTTTTTTTTTTAAGAAAGGTCCCATTGCTTTAAGAAAGTGTGAAAACTAAGGCATTAAAATATGTCCTCAAAAACAGTATAATGTTTTCAATAAATTTTTTTCACACATTAAAATATTAGTTGTCAGCTACTTGAAAACTTTGCTTACACATGGAACAATTCATTCTGTAAGTGACCTGGGGAACTGAAGTTTTGCTAGAATTGAACAGACACTTAGAGACACGAGAAAAAGATGAAGAATTCCACCATCATTCCAGGGATCTGATGGGACATTTTGTCCCAAACCACTGCATGGCTGGAAGCAATGCTGAAAGCTTGTTCAGTGTGTTGCAAAAAGTCCATGGGTAGATAGGAATAGAAGGTTCTGCACTGGGCAGTCTTTAGGAAACTGAAAAAGAGAGAAACCCTGGAAAGGAGCTGTGAAGAAAAACTTCCAAAAAGCAGCTTTTTAAACTTAGTCACGTAAGTTCAAAGGCTGAGTCACGCTTGACTCCTCTGCCTCCCTCATTTCCCATGCTTAGTCCTGCTTGCCTGAGTCGTCTTCTTATAATCCTCAACCTCATTTCCTCCTCTCCACCTTCACTGACTCCAAATCTCAGCTTTTCTTTCAGGACAGTTGAAAGCCCTCCTCCCTCTAGCCTTTGCAGGTCACCATGTTGAGCTTCCCAGCTCAAAAGCGACCACATTCCTGACTTCACTGCTGCAAACCTGCCCAGAGATGAGGGTTGGCCCTTCTGCCACGGCCTTGCTCATGTGTATCTCCTCTTCTCCCCGCAACCCCCAGCTCTGGTCCCACAACACAGGCCTGCAGGTGTTCCTGTCCCAGGATTCAGTGCCTTTACCTGTATATCCCCTATTCAGGTATGTGCAATCAGGTCTCAGAATCACTTTCCTACCCTACTGGTTCTCCAGTTTGAAAATCTACTTTAAAAAATTACCTGGGAATTTAATCCTTTGTCAGTTGTTTTATGGATGAACATAGAACCTATTATACAGAGTGAAATGAGTTAGAAAGAGAAAGTTAGAAAGATCATATTCTAACGCATATATATGGAATCTAGAAAAATGATACTGAAAAATTTATTTACAGGGCAGCAATAGAGAAACAGACATAGAGAACAGACTTCTGGACATGGGGAGAGGGGAGGAGAGGGTGAGATGTAAGGAGAGAGTAACATGGAAACTTATATTACCATATGTAAAATAGACAGCCAACTGGGAATTTGCTGTATGGCTCAGGAAACTCAATCAGGGGCTCTGGATCAACCTAGAGAGGTGAGATGGGAGGGAGGTTCAAAACGGAGGGGATATATGTATACCTATGGCTGTGTTTCATAGGGTCGCAAAGAGTCAGACACGACTGAGCGACTGAAATGATGGCTGATTCATGTTGAGGTTTGACATAAAACAACAAAATTCTGTAAAATAATTATCCTTCAGTAAAAAAATAAAAGGAAAAAAAAATTACCTGGGGATCTTGTTAAAAGGCAGATTCTGAGTCAGGAGGTCTGAGAGGAGCCTGAGATTCCACATTCCTAACAAGCCCCCTGATGCTGCTGGTGAAGGGACCACACTTTGAGTAGCCAGATCTGCTAACAATACAGTGGAAACCTTGCCTAAGTAACCTCCCCCCTCACTCACCTACACTAAAGATTAGGCACACCTGATAGCCTTTGCTTGTGATCAGCGCTTACAATGAACTAGGCCCTGTTCAAAGTATTTTTCATTTATTAACTCATCTAACCAGCACAACCACCCTATGAAATAGGTTACTATTAGTATTCTTACTTTCATTTTTAAAATAGGAAACTGAAGCACAGAGAGGCTAAGTAACTTACCCAGAGTCACACAGCTGGTAAATAATCCGGCTTAAACTCAAGCCAGGCTCTGAAGCTCACGTTTGCCTCCCTATCTTATGCTACTCTCGGAGACTCTAGACTGACAGGGTCCTGCCTCTGCTTCCTCAGTTCTTTCTGCTCTCCTCCATCCCAACTCACACAACAATATATTGCAATAGACTGTTTACTTGCCATTGGACAGTGAATTCCTCAAGATCCTCAAGTTAAGGTAAATAATGCCTCAAGTTAAAGCAAGAATTCCTTTCTGCCTTAACGCTGAATCTCAGGCACCCCCAGGCAATTCCTGGGATACAAGAGATGTTAATTACATGTTTTAAAAAAACTACCGGCCTGCATAAACATTCGCAGAATTTAGCAAATTTTCCATTTCTCTCTGACAAAGGTTACTTTATTTCTGTTTCTCACTCTAGCTAACATAAGAATCATCTGGAGGGCTCGTTAAAACTCTGGTTGCTGGGCCCCACCCCCAGTTTTCTTCAATAGGTTTAGGAGGCTGCTGAAAGCCTTCTTTTCTAACAAGTTCCTAGGTCACAGTGCTGCTGCCAGGGGTCTGAGGATCACACTTTCACAACCACTGCTTCATTTACTCCTTGTAAATTCTCAGTTTCCTTTCACAAAAGATCCTGAAGCACTCAACACCATGCCATATTTCAGAGACAGACTATCCAAAATCCTCTGAGATGAAAGGGAATTTTTTAGGAGCATGAAAAAAGTTATCAAACATCGTAGCAATTTACTAACAACCACCCAGTAACTGGTTTTGTTTTCTATTGGAAAAGAAAGAAATCAGGTGAATTAGCCAGTGACATTTAAAGCAGAAATCAAAAGTAAATGTAGACTTTGGTTTTAGATGCTCCAGAAGCAACTAAATCAGCTGTCTTAAATTAAGCCCATTGCTGTTGTTCAGTCCTCAAGTCATGTCTGACTCTTCATGACCCCATGGACTGCAGCACGCCAGGCTCACTGTCCTTCACTATCTCCCAGAGTTTGCTAAAACTCAAGTCCATTAAGTCAATGATGCCATCCAACCATCTCATCCTCTGTCACCCTCTTCTCCTGCCCTCAATTTTTCCCAGCATCAGAGAGTTTTCTGAGTCGACTCGTTGCAACAGGTGACCAAAGTATTGGAGCTGCAGCTTCAGCATCAGTCCTTCCGATGAGTTTTCAGAGTTGATTTCCTTTAGGATTGACTGGTTTGATCTCCTTGCTCTCCAAGGCGATCTCAAGAGTCTTTTCGAACGCCACAGTTCAAAAGCATCAACTCTTCAGCGCTCAGCCTTCTTTATCATCCAACTCTCACATCCATAAAATGACTACTGGAAAAACCATAGCTTTGACTATATGGAACTTAGTCAGCAAAGTGATGTCTCTGCTTTTTAATATGCTGTCTAGGTTTGTCCATACGAATGAGAATATACAGCATTGTGAATAGCCAGAAAAGAATATTGTAGACAGACAGAATCACAAAGGTTAACACCCTGATATGAGAAGGAGCTCAGTCAAAGCCAGGGTGCCAGGAGCGCAGGCATGAGATGGGCCTTGTATAGCACCGGGAGATTCTGAATTGTATTCTCAGTGTAATAGGAAGAAACTAGGGTTCCCTAATGGCTCAACTGGTAAAGAATCTGCCTGCAATGTGGGAGACCTGGGCTTGATCCCTGGGTTGGGAAGCTCTCCTGGAGGAGAGCCTGGCAACCCATTCCAGTATTCTTGCCTGGAGAATCCCCATGGACAGAGGAAGCTGGTGAGCTACAGTCCATGGGGTCTTAAAGAGTCGGATATGACTAAGCGACTAAGCACAAGAGAAGGATTTCAGCAGAAGTGTCACATCTCATTTGCAATTGAAAAAGGTCACTCTGGCTGTCCTGTGGAGAAAGGTTTGTAAAGGGCAACAGCAAAAGGGAAAGGATGAGTTAATTTCTCCAGGCACTGGGCTACCTGAAGCACCTAACAACTGGTGGGTGGGCAGATGGGAGCAAAGAGAGGTTTATCAGTTGTACTAGTTTAAAGTTGGTACCAATATAAAGCTTTACAGCCTGATCAGATAATCCACTTGCATTGCACTGTTTAAAGACAACATACTAAACTGGTCTAGGCTAGTTGTTGCAAGGTGCTGCAATGCAGGCCTTCAGCTTGCTAGAAAAGTCCATAGAAGATGTTCTTTTGGAATATTCTCAACAGAATGGCTGTGTATAATCTTCAGAAGGGCAGATTTAAAGAATACAGTGGCCCTTTGAGAGCTGAAAAAGCAGATGGTGAAGTGCTATTTCCTTTTCTTACAAAATAAGTCTTTTTCAAATTATAATGAAATTCAAATCCAAGGATGACCATTAGTAACAATGGTCAACACTTACATGGTACTCACGCACCAAGCCCTATTGTCTAAGCGATGATGCATATTTACTCATTCAAATCCCCCATGAAGTAGCCATTGTGCTGTGCTATGCTTAGTCGCTCAGTTGTGTCTGACCCTTTGCAACCCGTGGACTATAGCCCACCAGGCTCTTCTGTCCATGGGGATTCTTCAGGCAAGAATACCGGAAGTGGGTTGCCATGCCCTCCTCCAGGGGATCTTCCCAACTCAGGTCTTCCCAGGCCTCCTACATTGCAGGTGGATTCTTTACCATCTGAGCCACCAGGGAAGCCCAAGAATACTGGAGTGGGTAGTCTATCCCTTCTCCAGGAGAACTTCCCGATCCAGGAATTAAACTGGGGTCTCCTGCATTGCAAGGTTATTCTTTACCAGCTCGGCCATCCAGGAAACCAGAAGTCGCCACTATGAGCCCACTATTCTCACCTGATAGATGAGGAAGCTGAGGCACAGACAGGGTAAATAATTTGCCCAAGATCACACAGCTGGTAACTACTGAAACTGAGGCTTGACACCAGACCTTCTAGCTCCAAAGTTGTGGCTCCTCAGTGTTAACAATCATACTATTGCTTCCAGAGAATTTTCAATATGAGACATGAGTTTACTTATTGAGAGAAGGAGGCCCCACATTTTAAATTTTGTTGTATCCCTAGCATAATGTCTGACACAGAATAATCTGTCTCTGAGGATGAGCTGAACCTGGATACTGAGCTTCACTGCCCACTATAATGGAGTAAGAAAAAACACCAAGTCAGAGGCAGGAACTGAGTTCTAAGATAATATCCTCATGCCACTGACATACACAAACACAAAAATACATGCTGATGTTATTAAAAGACTCTGCAGAATCTCAACAAAATTACATGTAACTTTAGATAATATGGAAGAGGTACCCAAACTCGGTTTTTCTAAAATAAGGGAAAGAAAGTTGCAGAGGAAAGCATGCATGTACCTGCACCAACTATCATCCCCCAAACATGGGTGTTGAGCCAACTAAGCCCCTGGCTGGCATCACAGATGAGGCCTAACTCACAATGGTATTGCCAGAGCCAAGGACAGAACCTGGCATAAAATCTGTTCTGTTCTGTTGAGTTGCTAAATCATATCTGACTCTTTGTGACCAAATGGACTGCAGCTTCCCAGGCTTCCTTGTCCTTCACTATCTCCTGGAGTTTGTCAGATTCATGTCCATTGAGTTGGTAATGCTATCTAACCATCTGTCATCCCCTTCTCCTTTTGCCTTCAGTCTTTCCCTGCATCAGGGTCTTTTCCAAAGTGTTGGCTCTTCACATCAGATGGCCAGAGTTTCAGCTTCAGCCTGAAAATATTCAGGGTTGATTTCCTTTAGGATTGACTGGTTTGAATGCCTTGCTGTCCAAGGGACTCTCAAGAGTCTTCTCTAGCACCATAGTTCAAAAGCATCAATATGTGGGATAAAACTGGCTGAGTGATAAGGGCAGATCCCTTGAAGTCCCTGCTATACTTGCTATGTGACCTTGGTCATGTCACTTTCTTTCATGGGCCTCAGTTTACTTGTGTGTAAACCAAGGATGATATTATCTACTCTGTCTTTGCCATGCATGTGAGGGAAGGAGAAGGATGGAAATAAAGATCTTAGATCAGTGTTTAGCTCAGGATATATAATCAGTAAGTGGTAACTGCTGCTAATATGATTATTACTACTGCTACTGCTATTATTATTACATGCTTATAGAATTGAAAATTGACAGTAAGGCCAAACAACTTGGGAAAAAAGCCCAAAAAGCATGATTGCAGTCTAGCTTTTGAAACATATCTTATAGGAAATTTTTGTCAGTTAACATAAAATATTAGACCCAAATGTCTTGAGACATCTGAGAGATATTTCAATATCATGGTTAAAGGGATAGACCCTGAACCCCCAGCTTCATCACTTACTATGTGACCCTGAGCAAGTTACTTAACATCTCTGGTCCACTCTCACCAGTAAGCAGTAATAACCTGCTTCATGGAATCATCATGAGCATTAAATAAGATAGAATACATAAAGCATTTAGACATTCCTGATAGGACGTGAGCGCTCGGTTAAGTGTTAACTGCTGTGATTATCATGTTGCTGTTTTTGCTGTGTGGGTCTTTAATGCACAATCAGGAATCTAGTGACAATACGAGATGCCGGGCTCCTGGTTTGCATCGGCCTGTGTTTCACAGTGAAACAAACTCCAAAGAAGAGCAAGACACCACCATTCTCATTATATCACAGCACTGAGGCAGTTCAGAGAGGCTGTCTGCCCATCCTAATGGGTACAGGCTGGCTTTTTAATGATTTACAAAGACAACAAGAAAGAGGAACAGTTATTTGATGCCTAAACGTTACAGAAAATAAAAGAGAAGGTTGGGGTGTGTAAAAAGTATTGCTCCATTCCTCAGGGCAATTAGCGTATTCAGGACATACAGCTGGCAAATCCAGAAACTGCTTTTTCTCTTCTATCAAAGGATAATATATATTTTCACCTTCAGAAAGGTTAGGTAATTATAAATGTATTCTCCTTACTCATAATATTTTAAGCAAGTAATTGTTGCCCATGGGAACATGTTTAATTATTTCTGATGAACAGTTGTGGCACAGAACCATGAGAACATGACAGGCAGAGTGTGGAAATCGCGGCCCAGTTCTTAATTGTGTGGGAATCTTGTCTTTTCATCATGGAAAAAAAAATCCCATATTGATTTTTCTCTCAATTGATTTCACAAAATTTTCAGTTTAGCAACACCGAGTCTCTCCAACTATAGCATCTTCTTGATTCCCTGGGTGAAAGGCTGCCTCATGCCTTTCTGATAGAAAGCTCACACAGCCCAGCAAGCACCCTTTCCTGGACACTAGAGCCTCATAACTGCACCCCTCCCCCCAACCTGCGCCAATTTTTAAAAATTGAAATATAGTTGATTTACAAGATTGTGTCAGTTTCAGGTATAACAGTAAAGTGATTCAGGTATATATGCATATACATATGTATTCTTTTTCAGGGTTTTTTCCATCATAGGTTATGATAAGATAACAACTTCAGTTCCCTGTGCTATAAGTAAATTCTTGTTGTTTTTCTGTTTTATATACAGTAATATGTATCTCCAAATTCCATACTCCTAATTTATTCCTCTTCCCTTCCCCTTTGGAAACCGGAAGTTTGTTTTCGATGTCTATGAGTCTATTTCTGTTTTGAAATAAATTTATTTGTATCATGTTTTTATATTCCACATATAAGTGATATCATATAACATTTGTCATTCTCTGCCTGACTTACTTTACTTAGTATGATAAACTCTAGGTCCAGCCAGGTTGCTATAAATGGCAACATTTCATTTTTTATTACTAAGTAATATTCCTCTGTGTGTGTGTGTGGGTGGGTGTGTGGGTGTGTGGGTGTGTGTGTGCTACATCTTCTTTATCCATTCATGTATTGATGGACACTTAGGTTGCTTCCACATCTTGACTATTGTAAGTAGTGTTACAATGAACATCTGAGTGCATGTATCTTTTCGAATTATGTTTTTTCTTCCTATATGCCCAGGAGGGGATTGCAGGGTCATATTATAGTTCTATTTTTGGTTTTGTAAGGAACCTTCATACTGTTCACCACAGTGGCTGAACCTATTTACACACCCACCAGTAGAGTAGGAGGATTCCCTTTTCCACACTCTCTCCAGCATTTATTATTTGTAGACTTTTTTATGACAGCCATTCTGACTGGTGTGAGGTAATACCCCATTGTAGTTTTGATTTGCATTTCTCTAGTAATTAGCAATGTTGAGCATCTTTTCATGTGCCCTAGTCACAATATTTTTAAAGGGAGCAGGGAAGGGCAAGGAGTGTAGCTTTGGGATTGCACATAAAGATGGAGGAGCCATTTCTCATTCCTCCTGTAGCATGAAGAACATTAGAGGAGGTGTGACTTTGGTACCCTGTTATGGATGCTTTGCATTATGGGTGGGAAACCTGAGACCCTGCTTGGGAAATGGCTTTCCAGAAGCTACGCAGCAAAAGCAAGTTTTAAACTGAGATCTGCTGACTCCAAATCCAGAAAAAGAAGCAAGTTGAGCTGGGAAGATTCAATGGAGTTGACACGACAATCTGAGATCAGGCCCTGCCAGAAGGAATAGGTTCTGGGGAAACTGCTAGATAAAAGGTGCTGAAGGGGTAACTGACGGGGGGGCTACGGACATGCTCCTCTTTCTTGCAGCTGGGACCCATTGCCCTTCACCCAGTGTGACCCGAAGTGACTAAGAGCACGTGACTCTGGATTCAGACAAACCTGACATGAAAACTGCCTTTTCCTAACAAGGCAGTGAAACAGGTGTCACTACCCCATTTTACATATTTAGAAACCTGTGGCCTAGAAAGTCAGGGAGCTTTTCCGAGGCCGTTCATTTGACCCATGTCTCATTTCCAAGCCTTCTACTTCCAAATGTTGGGATATTTCCATAAAATGTTTCTTTACATTTACAAAGTGATTTTACCTCTAAAATCAGTAGTTTTGTATCTTCAGTGTTAATCCACTTGTCCAGTAGAAACTGCTTAGAGATATATATGGTGCTAGTCAATGCTTTCTAAATGGAACTTTTATTGAGATAATTATAGATTCACATGAAATTATAGGAAATAATAGTGAGGTCCCATATATATGATAGTCAACTTTTTGATATGAGTTTTATACCAGGCATGAAAGACTCTGGACCAAGGGAACTATAATGACCTAGATATAATAAACCTCCTAATTCTTTACAAGTCTTTTATTTATAAGTGGTGTACATTTGAGGCATTAAAGCTCTGCTGCCTGGGGTCAAATCCAACCCCACAACCTCTCAGTTTTCTGATCCCCAGTGACTGACTGGGTCTCTCTGTTTCCACACTTGTGAAAAAAAAGGGTGGTCAGAGCCACGTTGCTTATAGTATTATTGTGGGATTAAATGGGTTAATGCACATAAAGTGCTTAGAACATATAGTCAACTGATCATTCATATTCTTGGCATGGATCTATAAATTTTTGCCTATATACTGACATGGAAAACAAAAGCTCAATCTTTTCCCACCTATTCCTTTCTCTTTGGAGGCAGGGCAGGGGTGAGGATTGGATTGTTTCAGAAACTGGGAATGAGGGTACAGCTTTTTTGTTTAAACCTATACAATATTTACTTAGTGATTTTATTAATCCATATCATTAATGTTTTCTTTCATATATGGAAAATTCAAAGTTTTAAAAAATGCCCAATTTCCCTGCTTATGGGAAGATGTTCAAGGATACCAGCAGTTCCGTGCAAATATGTGAATTTTATTCCTTTCTTTTGGGAAGTCTTGAATAGAGAGTACATGATTTTTTAAAAATCCTCATGAAATAGAAGCTATTTCCTAATTTCATCTATGTGCCTAGTTTATGTGCTCTAAGTTATTAATAATACGGATAGAGATTGCTTCTGGATCCTGATCTGATCCCATTGTTAGATGTGGAAATCTTAGAAAATTCCCTCATTTTGCCCTGTTCAAGGAATCTCTCTCTAAAGAACATAGGCAGTGCTTATACCTGTTTTATAGATTGATAAATGATTAGGTTTAACTGAATAAAAGTAAAAGCTGTCAAGATGTCTTAGGTGTTATTGGGCTCATATCCCCCCACTCCAAACCCTTCCCAACCTCCAAATCACTCCAGTGCACAGACAACCACCACCTCCATCATTACCATCACCACCATCATCATTACCACCACTTCCATCATTACTACCACCACCTCCATCATCATTATTACCACCTCCATCAATACCACTTCTTTCATCATTGCCATCACCACCATCATCATTGCCACCATCTCCATCATTACTACCAGCACCCCTGTCATTACTACCACCTCCATCATCATTACCTCTTCCATCACTACCACCACCTCCATCACTACCAGCACTTCCATCATTACCATCACCACCATCTTCATCATTACCACACCTCCACTGCCTCTATCATTACATATAGCTCTACAGCCCCCATCATTACCACCACCTCTAACATTGCCACCAACACCAAGGTTCATAAAATGGCAATTATTTGCTGATTATCACAAAGCTACCCACAGAATGAATGGCAGGCAGAAAGGTTTTTTCAGAACCCTCATGATACTTTCACTAAATCTTTATTTTAACTCTTGCACAATGTGTAGCATTTAACAGTCCTTCTCCCTAACTGGACTGGACGTATATTTACCTCTGAATGCTCTTTGCCTGGAACTGAGTTTATCTTTCAGTGGCTGCTCAGGAAATAAATCCCCAATGAAATTGAATACAAACCTCCCATCTCCTAACATGAACTTTCCATCCCAGACTACCCTGCCAGCTTCCAGAAGTCCTGTTTTTTAAGTATGGTTTTTATAAAAGGCAGTGTTGAGCCTTTTATATGAGAATTGAAGATAAAGACTACAAGTGCCATGGGTCACAGGCTCACGGTAGAGCTATTAGGGAAAACTGCAGGCCCTTAGCTAGTGGGATGGGGCAGTCTCTCTCAGAAGCTGTGTACTGGGGCATGTTGGACCCAAGAAGATATCAATTCCTTGCTGCCTTTTTATTTGGGAGCAAGGAGGCTACTTAGGTAAAGTTTGAACTTTCTAATCAGGGTGAGAGCCTCACAAGAATGAGGAACACCCTGTTCTAGAATGTCAGCCAATACCCAAGGAGTGTACACAGAGATAAGGCAAGGCAAGCTTAACAAGGCAGGAAGGGTTACTCTGAAGACAAACTTGCTTGTCTCTCCTCAATGGAGAAATCTAAGTCAACCCATCCTTCACAGAGTTTCACACCTTTGTCCATCTGGCCAACCTGGGTCTCTATAATGATGTTGCTTTTTTCAGAGGCCTTTCCTGACTTTCCCAGCCTGTTTAGGTTTCCTGTTGAAATAGCAGCTGGGATGTGTGCATGTGCTCAGTCGCTCAGTTGTGTCTGACCCTTTATGACCCCCATGGAATGGGTTGCCATTTCCTCTTCCAGGGAATCTTCCTGACTCAGGGATTGAACCTGTGTCTCTGGCGTCTCCTGCAATGGCAAGCAGATTCTTTACCACTCTGCCACCTGGGAGGCAGCAGGTATATCTCAGTGCATTTGTAATTATTTGGTCAATTCCCCTCTTCCTTGCTAGATCACTAGTTTTACAAGGAGGGGAGGGGACTATCTTTTCCAATTTGCTGCCATATTCCTTGAATCTAGCACAAGTTAGATTCATTTAAAAAGTGTTTATTAAGCATCTACTGTACACTTTAAGATAAATAATCACTTAAAAATAAATGAACAAGAAAAACAAATATAGACATAGAAAGCTTCCAAAGTACTTTTTACATGTATTAATTATGTTTTTTATTTCTCACACGATCCATATGAAGGAAGAGTATTATTCTAATTTTTGCCAAAGAGGAAAATGAAGGACTGAAGCAGTGCAACTCTACCAAAGTTAAGAGTTCATCAAATCGGATCACCCAGCCCAGCTCTTCCTCCTTGCTCTTTAAATTCTCTTTCTATTCACCAAACCCCCCAAAGATAAACTTAGAATCACAGTACCTTCCATCCCCCACACCTGCTGTGGGATTCCAATTAATAACTGCAAAAAACATTTGCTATTGTTCTGAGGAGCTGGGAAATCAATGTGTTCATTAGCAGGCTCCCCCTCCCTGCCATCAGCCAGGAAGACGAGGTGCTGGGGCCTGTTCTCTCTATTTCTCCTCAACCATCTGTGACTAAAAATGTTCTTTGAAATGCACTCTTCCCCAGCTCTCACAGTTAGAATTTCATCTCATCTTTATCTCGCTTCCCCATGCTAACACCCCCACTCCCGAAAATAAAGCCCCCAGAACTGCTGATCTGCCTCTCTTTCCTAGATCTTCCCTAGTCAGCAAGAAAGAGACCAGATCCAGTGGTGGCTTTAGGTCTCAATTTTGATTTAAAAGGAAAGCAGGCTTCCATCCTCCATGTTTCCCTATCTGCCAGGCACCGTATGCATGACTTGTTAGCTCAGACCCTCCAGAGAGAACGCAGAGGATGTAGGGTTCAGAGAGAGCCTAAATCTGAGCGCACAGAACCCTGGATCCCCTGGTCCCTTCTGCTCAGAGCCAGTCCATTTCCTGGTGTGCAGGCTGATGGATCAGTGGCAGGACTAAATCGAATCTCATGATGTTAATTTAGGGACTCTACTGTATGTACTGAACTTCATTTACACAGGATCAGTCACCAAGAATAGTAAAAGCCTCTTTTAAATCAAAATTTAAAGCTATTTAAAAGTTGCAGTTAAAAAACAAGAAATATATGAGTACCTAGACTCATTCACTCAATAGCTTGCCACATTTGTTTTATCTTTATATACATTCTACTTTTCCCTTAAACCCTTTGAGAGTAAGTTGGCAATATTATGAAGTGTTACCCCTAAATTCTTTAGCATGTGTCTTTTAAAAACAAGAGGATATTCCCCCATAGCCAAAATACCTGATCTCACTTGGTACATTAGAGAACTGTTATCTAATGTACAGTCTCTATTCAGATGTCCCCAACTGTCCCAATAACGTCCTTCAAATCTTTCTTTCCCATGTAGAGTCCAATCAAGCATCATGTGCTGCATTTAATTGCCATTTCTTGTTAGTCTGTAATCTGAAACTGGTCCTCAGCCTTTTCTTTTTTTCCATGGGGTTGATGCTTTTGAACAGCATAAGCCAGGTTTGTTTATTAGAATGGTCCTCAACTTGAGTCACATGCTTCCAGTTCACCCCATCATTGGAGACATTAGATTTATCACATGATTAAATATGGTATGTATCAGATCTATTCATTGTAAAAGTATCTTTTCTCTTTGGTTAAAAACAAAAAAGCAGCAAGCCTGAAATGGAGTCACTTATGCTAAGCCCCATATCACCAAACAGAGACTTAACTTAATTACCATTTCAGCTCTCCCAGAAATGGAATCTTAAATCTGTCAATCAGCAATTGCCTGATCAGCACTAGGTAGGTAATCTGCCTGATAGGCCCCTAGCATCCCCTAAAGGACAATAACCTTGCAATAAACAATCCACTTTTTTGCCCAGTATAACTTCCTTGTCATTGCTCCTTTCTGCCTATAAAATTCTTTCATTTTGTACAGCTTCTCAGAGCTCCTTTCTGTCTGCTAGACGAGATGCGACCTGACTCATGAATCATTGAATAAAGCCAATAAGATCTTTAAAATTTATTCAGCTGAATTTTGTTTTTGAGTAATTAATCAGTATTCTGTGGGAAGATATTTGAGACCATATGAATATCCTTTACCCAAACAACTTTAATACAATGGCTTAAGCATTCATTGATAATACTTACCTAAATCAGTTATTATAACAGTGGTTGCAAAATAGTAGTGTTCTGTTTCTATCATTCCTCATACAAAAGTTTTTTTTTTCTTCTGCAAAAAGAACTTTCCCTCTCTCTCTTCAATTTTTAGTATCACTCTAGATTCATGGATTCCTTTTTGTATTATTTCTAGTAGTTATGTACAGATGTGAGAGTTGGACCATAAATAAGCCTGAAGGCCGAAGAATTGATGTTTTTGAACTGTGGTGCCGGAGAAGACTCTTGAGAGTCCCTTGGACAGGTAGGAGATCAAACCAGTCAATCCTAAAGGAAGTCAATCCTGAATATTCATTGAAAGGACCTGATGCTGAAGCTCCAATACTTTGGCCACCTAATGTGAAGAGTGGACTCATTGGAACAGACCCTGATTCTGGGAAAGGTTGAGGGCAGGAGGAGGGGGGCGGGGGCAACAGAAGATAAGATGGTTGGATGGCATCATCGACTCAATGGACATGAGTTTGAGCAGACTCTGGGAGATGCTGAAGCCTGGCGTGCTGCAGTCCATGGGGTCACAAAGTTGGATATGACTGGGCAACTGAATAACAACAAGTATGTTAGGACCCCTTTTTGGCAACCTTCACTCTGTTGCTCTAATCGAGGATCTTGGAAGGAGAAAATATTAAGTTTTTTCTAGCTCCTTCCCATCCTCATTCTCTCCACTCTCAGTCATTTGAGAGTTCCCATGTTGGTCCCTCCTACTCCCTGCTGGACTGTATTTCTGACAGGGAAATCTGAGAAGTCACACAGAAGGATCTGAAACTGCATCATGATGTTCACTACCAAGCTGAGCTTTTTGAAGGATGGAGTCACATCTCATGGCTGTGTCCCCAGCACCTAGCATGGTACCTGGATGCTAGTACACACTCCCTGGTTATCAGGAAAGGATCCCAAGAATGATTGCTTCAACTGAGTGCAAAGCAGCAGCTCAAAATCTCAGACAGTCTTTATCAGAGGGCAGTGAAGGAAAATTCACTTTTACAGAATATTTAGAATGTACCAAGGTCCTGATAAACTTACCAAAAAGCTGCCATATTAGCTTGGACTTTTACGTGAGAAGTGAGTAAAGGCGTCTGATGTTTTTAAACCACTGTCATTCTGGGTCTGTCACATACAGCTGAACTTATATCCCAGATCACATATTACCCTACTGTACACTCTAGTCATGATGGCTATTTCTGGTGCCTTGAACACACTACTCCAGTGCTTCTCAAAGGAATCATCGAGGAGTCTTTTTAAAAAGCAGATTCTGATTCAGTGGGTCTGAGCTGGGGACTAAGATTCTGCATTTCTGACAAGCTCCCAGGTGAGGCTGATGCCACTGCCCTGGGGCCACACTGCAGTTTGTGACAGCAAGGGGCACTGCTCTGCTTCACATCAGAATGCATTCGCAAATGCTGTTCTCTTTGCTTCAAGTCCCCGCCTCTCCTGGTGTGTCTGGAAAATTCCCATTCATTCTTTAAAAGCTTGTTCAGGGGTCATCTCTTCTTTCCTTTGCCACCTGGTTTGTGAGCACCTATGTGCCATTGCTGGTTTAGGCTCTGGATTCTATGAGTGTGCAATAAAAATACGGTCTATCCTCTCAACAACTCCACGGTCTAGTAGAGACAGACTATGAGATAAGCAAACACACAAACCAACATGAATGCTGACACTTGCAGTAGGTACCACAGAAAATGAAGAGGGAGCATGACCAATGAAGGGCCATCCTTTAGGCACCTCGTCAGGGAGGAACTTTCAAAGGGGAAGATAATTGGGGTGAGATCTGAAAAAACAGAAGAAGTTGACCCTGTGATAAACTGGAGGGAGGAAAGAATATTTGAGGCAGAGGAAAGAGAAGGGAGGCAATGCCCCAGAGTTTGGAATGTTAAAGGACCTAAAATAAAGCAGGCGTGACTTAAAGATAGCGAGAGATGGGAGGAAGCTCTGAGCAGAGATGGGAGGAGTCAAGGGCTAGGTCATGTAAGACCTCTGGCTGTGGTAATGTGCTAGAATTTCATTGCAACTGAAATGGGAAACCGCTGGAGAGTTTTAAGCACAAGGATGATAAAATTTAATGTATGTTTTTAAAAGATCACTCTGGCTGCTTCATGAAAAATGTATGGTAATAACAGCTAATGATAATAGCTAACACTTATTGATTGTGCTTATTATACACCAGGCATTGCTCTGAGTGCTTATATATATTAACTCATTTAGTGCTCTCAATAACCTTATGAAACAGGTACTGCTATTATTCTCATTTTATAGACGAAATTGAGATAAGAAAAAAGTTAATAAACTTGTTCAAGTCACATAGCTAGTACATATTGGAGCTAAGATTTGAACCCAGGCAGCCTGGTTCTGGAGTTCTGGCACTACATCACTCTACCTCAAGAGAAAGCATGGAAGCAGGGTAATTCATTAAGGCAGACTTGCAGCCTGTCAAGGTGGGAGATACTGTAAAAGGGAGAACAAACCTGAGTCCATATTAGATCTGTTCTATTGCTGGTGCTTAGTTGTGGTGGCTCTGTACCTTTTGTAAAAGAATATTACCTATAGCCTGAAATATTCAGGATAGCCTGCTCTCAGGGTTGTGATCTTTAAGAGTCCATTCATATAGAGATAAAATTTTTGCAGAACAGAGAATAACATGGGGTCTTATTGGGTTTAAAGGAGCAGTAAACAACTCCAAGAACAAAGGATTCCAAAACCAAGAAGTTTGTAACAACTAACCATTCCCTTTCCTCACCTCGCCTTTAAAAGTGCTTTGCTGAGGGCTTCCCTGCTGGTCCAGGGAATCCTTCTGCCAATGCAGGGGATGTATGTTCGATCCTTGGTCCTGAAGGATCCCACATGCTGCAGAGCGACTAAGCTCGTGCACCACAAGTACGAAGCCAGCTCTCTAGAGCCCAAGAGCCACAAGTATGGAGCCTGCATGCTGCAACTACTGGAACCTGTGTGTCAAGAGCCTGTGCTCCACAACAAGAGAAGCCACCACAATAAGAAGTCTGCACATGACAATGAAGAGAAGACCCCGCTCACTGCAAATAAAGAAAGCCTGCCTGCAGCAATGAAGACCAACTACAGCCAAAAAATAAAATAAGCAAATAAATATATTTTTTTAAAAAGTGCTTTGCTGAAACTACCAGGAGTTCCACGGGTGTTGGGGTGGTACAAGTCACCAGTTTCCTTGCATGGCCCTACAAAAAAAAAAAAACACCTTTTGTTTGGCCTCGCTGGGTCAAGCACAGGAAATTGCATTCAGTAACAGTGTTGCTGACCTGGACTACAGCAGTGATCACTAAGGTGGAAAGAGAGAGACAGATTTGGAGAGGTTAAAAGACAAGGAACCTAGAGCCTAATGTTACAGAGTGAAGTCAGTGAGAAAGAGAAAGACAAATATTGTATGTGAATGCATGTGTATGGAATCTAGAAAGATGGCACTGATGAACCTATTTGTAGGGCAGCAATGGAGATGCAGACATAGAGAACAGACTCTGTTATTCTCTGTTCTGTTCTTGTCCCTGCAGGACACAGTGGGGGAAGGAGAGGGTGGGCTGAACTCAGAGAGTAGCATGGAAACATACACACCACCGTTTGTAAATACATAGCCAGTGGAAATTTGCTATGTGACGCGTGGAGCTCATCCCAGTACTCTGTGACAATCTAGGGGGTGGGATGGGGTGGGAGATGGGAGGGAGGTTCAAGAGGGAGGCGACATAGGTATAACTGTGGCTGATTCATGTTGACGTATGGCAGAAACCTGCACAATATTGTGAAGCAAATATCCTGCAATAAAAAACTAAAATAAGACAAGGAGCCATCAAGGATACTGTCTAAAGTGCTGAACTGCAAGCAGATGGGTGTCGTGTCTGTGTGCTGAGATTGGGAAGTCTGGGAGAGAAACACGTTTGATGGGAAATCAAGAGTTATACTTCAGTGTAAATTTTGTGGTAGCTATTCAATAAACAATAGAGAGGAGATGACAAATAGGTATGAGTGTAGGGCTCAGAGTATAAATTTGGGTTAGAGATGGGAATGTGGGGATCACCAGCTTGAGTGGGATATTCACCACCATCAGTGGAGTGAGTATACCTGGCTTGGACTACGGCAGTGATAACCAAGGTGGAAAGAGAGAGATTTGTAGAGATTAAAAGACAAGGAACCTAGAGCCTAACGTACAGAGTGAAGTAAGTCAGAAAGAGAAAAGAGGGAGCACATTGGGGCTCACTCACTTATAGACCGAAGAAGAGGAGAAGCCAGAAAAAACAGATGGAAAAATAGTGGCCCAGGAAGAAGTAGGAAGACAACCAGGAGTATATGTTATCAGAGGTCAAGAGAGGTAAGTTCCTGGGGAGTTAAGTCACAGGAAAGCAGAGAAGAATCCATTAAATGTGGCCTTGTGGATGTAACAGAGTCTTCCATTGCCTACAAATATTCCATTCCCCCTTCTTTCTTACTCACAGCATCTCCACTGGGGCACAATACCATCTGAATCAAGATCTCATTTCCCAGTCTCTCTCACAGGTAAATGTGCTTATGAAGCCACGTTCTGTAAACAGAAGTGTTGTGAGAACTTTTGGAGAAGGATCCTTAAAGGAGCTGACTCAACAGGCGCAAGCCCTTCTCCCTTCGTACTGCCTGGAATGTGGTTTAGATGATGGGTGCGCCAGCAGCCATGGTAGAGGAGTTTGCACAGTGTAGAGTGTTGCATAATAACGAACACATATTTATAGAGTCTCGGGTACTGTTCTAAATGCCTTATATATTTGGAATTCTTTAATCCTTAAAACAAATAGATGAGATAAAGGTTATTATCCTTAAGTTACATGAGAAAAATAAGGCACAGAGAGGTTAAGCAATTTGCTCATGGCCCCACAACTAGAACATGACGGAATATATGACCCCAGGAGCAATGTGGCTTATTTTCTAACTGCTCTGCCACACTCCTTAAGATGGAGGTTTCAGGCCATGAAGAACAATTGGGCAGCCTGACTTTTTTCCAGCCATATGCAGCTGTTCTAGTGGCAGGCAGAGGGACAGATAGCTTGGCTCCACAGAACCATGGTCTGAACAGCGCAGTAAGACAGAGCAGGAGAGTGAAAGCTACGGAGGCCTGTTCCTCCACTGACTATATTGGTGGACAGGCAAGGAGGGTACCCAGAAGGAGGGCAGACCTTGTCATGTTAAGATCCCAGGTTCCCCTTCTATAAACTGGAAGCCCTGAATACCATGACCACTTAAGTCCCTTCTAGCTCTAAAATTCTACAATTCATTTGCTGCTCAATAAATATTTGTTGAATGAATAAATGAACAGATGTGTATGCAGGGAGGCAAACCACATTTTCTTAGCAAACATACATATAAAAATAAGAATATATGTTTTATATTTGCTAAGCAAATGAATATTATAGGCAAAGAAAATACCTATATCTTTGAAAAACGGAAGGTAAAAACATACAGACACACTTATCAATGGCATGATTTTACAATTATATCACATAAAGTGAAAACACTCCTGCGAATCATTGGATATTCTATATCCCAATGATTGAGGCTTTGCAGTAGGTCTTACAATGATTTATCAGGACATAAGCAGGGCTCTCAGAACTGCCACACTGGGATTAATGCATAATGTATGTACATACATGGGAGGCTGTACATAACACACACCCATGCCAAAGAGGGAAAGGGGTGGTGAAGAAAAAAACTGACCATGGGGTAAATCAGAAACTGTAGGTCTCCTGCAGGATCTGACCACAAAGACCCTCCAAGACTGTACAAAATTATGATGAAATTGACTAATACAAAAGCACCCACATGCCCGGTGTGTTATTATTTTAACCTAATTCATGTTGTTGCTTAATCACTAAGTCATGTCTGACTCTTTGCAACCCCATGGACTGTAACCTGCCAGGCTCCTCTGTCCATGGAATTTTCCAGGCAAGCATACTGGAGTGGGTTGCCATTTCCTTCCCAGGGGATCTTCCTGACCCAGGGATCAAACCCACATCTCCTGCATTGGCAGGTGGATTCCTTTTTTTTTTTAATTCATTTTTCAAAAATATTGTATTGGTTTGTTATTGTACTGTATTGTATTGGTTTGTTATTGTACTGTATTGTATTATTTTGTATTGTATTGGCAGGTGGATTCTTTATCACTGAGCCACCAGTGAAGCCCAACTTAATTCACAATATTTACCAAGTGATCACTTTCAGAACAGTGATTACATAAGCATGCAGTGAGCATTGTTTGTGTATCTGCTCATTTCAAACTTTCAATGACCCTGTGAGCTAGATGCTGCTTTTAGCCCCATTGTAGTGAAGAGAAAGTTGAGGCTTAGAGAAGTTCATACTTTGCCCCAGGTGACAACTATTAGAGGTAGCACTGTAGTGGGACCCAAAGCTGCGTGAAATTTGAACCCTCTCTTCCTCCCCACCATCTGTGGCATGTTGTTCACAGATATAAAGCACTACTTTCTTCTTCTTTTAACAGAACTGCCCAAGGAACAGCTTTTCTGGGACTTCTCTCCCAGAAAACCAGGGCTTCAAAAGTGTATCGGTGTGCCCTCCACTCTGAGACCTGCAGCCTGCTGCCTTTGGCTACGATGCCTGATCCGGTTACTCATCCTTATGCCCATACACTAGCTAAACCCATTAACCTGACACGACTCCACTGACATCCTTCTCAACAAGCAGCCCAACAGTCGATTTAACCGATATAGATTTATTGCTTAACGCTAGAGAGGAGGGAGCTGGGAGGGAGGGAGGAGGCGGGCCCTAGCACCCTGCTTCCCCCGGGCTGATGGGCAGCCAGCGATCCTCTCCTCCAGCAATTACTGACACTAATTAGCAGCTTACTACAGCTCCGAGGGAAGAGACTGACACAGCACAATCCCTGCCTACCACGTTCTGGGTGCAGAGTCTTCGGGAAAGGCCCTTGTCAAGGGCCTGTCTGGGAAGGACTTGGCAGCTCAGCAACCAAGCAGATTGGAAGGGGTGGAGGGAGGGTCTAGAAAATGGCCTCATAACCGGAGGCCATTCTGTTTCCCTGCTCCCAGCTCTGGTCTGGCCGTGGCTTCCATCAGCTGCGGCCCTAGGCTTCCGTCCTGAACGCTTCTCATTGCAGGCACGCAGCTGGCTGCAAATCATGGAGGCATATGGCTCAGATTCCTGAAGCCAAGTCATTAGCCCTCTGACCCAATTATATGGATTATCACAAAGAACAAAGCAGTTGGGATTCGGCCATTGTGCTGCTCTTCACTTTGGAAGAGGGTTTGGGGATGCAGGTCTATTTTCCACTTTTTTTCCCCAAATATGCCTATTTTATGTGACACCAAGGCACTTCTGAGTTGAGAAGATGGAGGATGAGACTCTTTATGGGCAGAAGGAGGGCAGATATTTTTAAACAGAAGCAGCTAGAACAGTAGAAAACAAGTCAGACTCGTCAAGGGCCATGAGTTTTAGTCTTGCTTCTGTGTGGCGTGACCTTGGGCAAGTCATATTTCCACTCTGAAACTCGGGGACCCGGGATGTCTTGGTAAAATGAGGAGTTACCTCAGTGACCTTTGCAATCTCTCTCAGCATTCCTAGCCTCAGTTGATCATGACAGAGAGTCCCATTACAGTGGTGAAAAACCTAGTTATATAAACTCATAGGAAAATATTCATGTCTAAAATAAATCTTATTTTTATTAGACTTCTGTACAAGAGAATCGTGAATGTTTGCTCTACTTTTTTAAAGATTCTTATTCTTTTTTTTTTTTTTTAATGAGGGATCTATGATGATCTTGTATTTATTTATTTTTGCCACACACCACATGGAATCTAAGTTCCCTGACCAGGGATCTAACCCCTTGCATTTGAAGCATGGAGTCTTAACCATTGTACCTCCAGGGAAGTCCCTTTTGCTTTATTTTTAATGTCATATTGAACTAAGAAAAAAAAATCAGATACCCTCAAATCTAAAAAGTGAACAAAATCAACTTTATGACTTTGTATCCTTTGGTTAGAGAAGAAAAATGGGAGGGGGGTTGCGGAGGAGGAGGAGAGTATGAAATTGAGATTGCCAGTTACAGCTATCTACAGAGTAATAAATGTTGCTGAATCTGTGTCATTTAGCAGAAAATACTGCAAAGAAAAAATATTACAGGTTTAGTATCTTAATTATGTAGATTTTACATTCAATGAACTCTTGCCAAAATAAATTGCGTATATTATCTAAAAAGCAAATGTTAATTAAAACTGTATCTTGATAGCGTGTGTGGTTCACAAGACATTCTGAGCATATGAGATTATATAGTACACATTAGCTACAATCAACTCAGACTGAGAGTTTGGGTCATTTCAATGATTCATGTGAAGCCAGGCAGCACTGGCTGGTACTGGAGTCTAACAGCAGTGCCTCACATATTTATATAGTTGATGCAGCTTGATCCCAACTTATTTTTCCAGATGAGCAAAGTGCTTCTGCCTGCTCCAGGGTCTCATAAGTGGGATAGCTGACTTGAGTTGCCATTAATTAGCTGCTTAACACAAAGCTACCCAGTGACTACTGCATCCAAGGTACAAAAACAAAATTCCCAGGCAGAAAATGAGACTGGGGGATGGACACAGAGAATTGGAGGTCACCATATTCATCACTTGCCTTTTTGCCTCTGCTACCCTGAGCTCAGATGTCCCCAAGACTAGACCATCATCCATTCACACTGATAGGTGGGTAATTGCATTCTCGAGTCACAGCGTCTGGTCTTTTTTGAACATCTTCACTGCTGAGCAGTGTATACAAAGAACAAGATCCAAATGCAGCAGAATTGATTCTTCCGTCCTCTCCAAGAGGCACTGCTCCAAAGCTAGTTTAATTATAGGTGTTTAGACGTACAGAGATGAATACCTAGGGAACAACCGGTACACAGCACTGCTCTGGCAAGAATGTACTTTCTATTTTTTTTTTCACTTTTCATTTTAACAAACAGTCAACTGTGTGCAGCACATAAGTGATCTGTAATCAACAGAACAATAAAATGCCAAGTGTTAGAAAAAGGTCAGGGGAGGGTTTTCAGACAGGAGCCTAGAGCCATGTCACAGCCTTGAATGGCGAGGCTGTCATTTCCATTGGAATTCAAGGGTCAGTTAGCTTCTAGGCTTCTATCAATATAGTCTCATGGAAACTTGGGTATGTGCAACAAGCCACTCTCCACTTGCCTTTAAAGATCACTGAAAAATGGCCTTTAAATGTGGGTCTACATTATGGAAGTTTCTGAAGCTATGGAGGCCAACAGTCTTGGGTTTGGATCTTATCACTACTTAGGAGACTTGTGATGCTGAACAAGTCCATTCACCCCTTGGAGCTTCAGTCTCACTGCCCGAGAGTGAAAATGCCTACCTGTAGAGGCAGATATGAGGCTTGATTAAAAGAATGAGTGTAGGCATTTAGCACTGTACCAGATTCTAAGCAACATCTAGGAGCAGCAATGGGCTTCCCAGGTGGCTCAGTGGTAAAGAATCTGCCTGCCAAGCAGGAGATAGGTGTTTGATCCCTGGGTCAGGAACATCCCCCTGGAGGAGGGCATGGCAACTCACTCTAGTATTTTTGTCTGGAGAATCCCCATGGGCAGAGGAGCCTGGAGGGCTATGGTCCATGGAGGTCACAAAGGGTCAGACATGACTTAGCAGCAGGAGCAGCTACAATTTATTCATCCATCCACACAATCAGCTTTTATAAAGGGTTGACTTCGAGTATTCAGATTTATGCCCAAAGACGTTTGGAAAAGAAAGAATATTTTGAGGATAGTGGAGTCATGGAATTGATAAACACTGAACTGGTTTAATTTCCCCCCAAGAGCAGTACCGAAGGTCGGGGAGGAAGGGGACTCAGTAAAAGGATGTCTCCTTTGTGTGCTGGCCATACACCTGTTTCGTCTCAGGTCCCATTTCTGCCCTTCTCTGCCTAGGACTCCTAAATCTGCTTTTCTGATGTCCTTTTGCCTGGTGGCTTCTGCTTTGGTTTTACCCACAGGAAGATCCAGTAGGACATTACAAGGCAGGAGGAAGGGGGCAGGAACTCACTCCCTGCTTTCAGTTTCTGCCAGCATCCCTCCAGTAGCAGTGGACAGCTAGGATTCTCCAGTATCTTTGGGCAGCTTCCTCTCTCATAGTGCAAAGCCTCTTTCTGGATCCTGGGGCCAGAACCTAGAAGGTCCTCCACAATCTCAGTCTCAGAAGTGGTGCCCCCTGAGACCGCAGCACCAGCCATGCAGTGTCAGCCCTGCATTCTCATCGCCAACTTATGGAATTCTTCCTCAGCTCATCTCTACAGCCCACCACCTGGATATCCTAGTACAAGCCATGCTGTGCCTTCCTTTTGGTTCCAGCCTCAGCAGTCCCTTCTCAGCGATTCCAGTATGGGCTGGTTCCCCATCCCTGGGCACTACAGCTCAGCAGGAAGGGGCTGCCTGGCTTCCTTCTGTTCACTCAGCCTAGGGATGGTAGCTACTTCTGGTACTCACTAATCTCTGATCTACCTCACCTTTCTCTTTTGTTCCTTCAACCTTTCAAACTGTTTATAACTAATCTTCTGTACCAAACTCTCTCCATGTGAAATCCCACATGCAGCTGGTCTTTTCCCACTAGACACTGACTGATGTATACCCTGTATATTTGAACCTGGGCATTGAAACCTGAGGGGGAGGGGAGATGAAGGAAGTTGTCTTAAAGTCAGCACCCTTTAATCCAGTAATTCTGCAAGTCTTAAAAGTGACATCAACTAACTCTGTTCTTCCTTTAAGTTTCACTTACATGCCACCTCCTCAAAGAGGCTTTTGTGGCCTCTGAAGCTAAATTCTTTGCCTTGCCATAGTAATTTGAATCTTTCTTTCACAACAAACATTATGATTTGCCATAATCTAATATTGTGATTCTGTTTGTCTTTCTTTCCACTAGGTAAAAGCTCAATACGAGCATGAACTGGGTCTGTTTGGTCACTGGTCTTTCCAGTACCTGGGAAGGCTTACCTTGTTAAGGTGATCAAAAAACATCTGTTGAATGAATAAATAAATAAATGCCCAAAGATGTTCACTGTGACATTGCTTCAGTTTGGTTCAGTTCAGTTCACTTGCTCAGTCGTGTCTGACTCTTTGCGACCCACGGACTGCAGCATGCCAGGCCTCCCTGTCCATCATCAACTCCCAGAGTTTACTTAAACTGATGTCCATTGAGTCGGTGATGTCATCCAACCATCTCATCCTCTGTCGTCCCCTTCTCCTGCCTTCAATCTTTCCCAGCATCAGGGTCTTTTCAAATGGGTCAGTTCTTCTCATCAGGTGGCCAAAGTATTGGAGTCTCGGCTTATATTTAATGAAAGGCAATAAACACCCCACATATTGACTATGATGAAAATCGATAAGCACATGAAGAATCTACTCAATGGATCAATATAACCAACATACTTAGCCTGATATAAAAGTTTCCCTATGTGTGGTCCATGAGCCATACTTCTCAAAATCACCACAAATGGTTTTTAAAATTCAGATGCACCACCCCATATTTTCTTAAGTTTTTCAGGTCGTCATGCACTCTAACTTTTGGGAATCCCTAGACCAACCAGGATTCGTGTAAAGTGTAGAGATTTTACACTTACTTGAAAGATATATTTTACCATGTTGGCTAGGCAAGACAAAAATAAAACCAATCAATCAAATAAACAAAAATTGAGGACAAGGATATAATTCAATTAGATACATAGAGAAGTAAACAGTCAGATGAATGAAAAACTAAAAACTAATATAATAACTTTTTAAAAAATCATAGAAGGGACTTCCCTGGTGGTCCAGTGACTAAGACTCCAAGCTCCCAATGCAGGGGACATGGGTTCAATCCCTGGTCAGGAAGCTAAATCCTAAATGCCGTAACTAAGACCCGGCACAGTCTAATAAATAAATACATATATTTTTTAAAGTCATAAGTAAAGAACTATAAGGAAAGATACCAAAACAGTTTTATTTCGGGAAGGGCAAAAATCACTGTTCATCTTTGTCTTTCTGGTCTTCCATGTACTTAGTCACTCATTGGTATTGAACTCTTTGCGACCCCATGGACTATAGCCCACCAGGCTTCTCTGTCCATGGAATTCTCCAGGCAAGAATACTGCAGTGGGTTGCCATACCCTCTTCCAGGGGATCTTTCCAACCCAGGGAGCAAAGCCAGGTCTCCCACATTGCAGGCAGATTCTTTACTGTCTGAGCCACCTGACTTTTCATAGTGTCCAAATATCCTAAAAATAAGCATGTGTTTTAAAATGGAAAAATACCAATCCAAATCATCTCTGAAAAAGAAAAAAAGAAAAGAGATTTTCATCAGATCACCCATTTCAGCTAAAAACTTCAGGTTAGGCTCTCTGAATTCTCCTTCCCTGGGTTCCTTGGGCAGTTTCCCAATCATTATTTGTCACCCATAGGGTTTGTGATGTGATCATTTCCTTAAATCTTACCCTGTCTGCATGAAAACCAGAGCTTGACAGCTGGTAAGCCATTGAAATTTCATACTAAAGACATCAAAGCCAGCAGCCCTACTTTCAATTCCCCCCAGTTCATCTTCTTAGGAGAAAATTTTCTCAAAAGCACTTGATCCCTTGAAGTTATTGGGCACCACATTTAGCCAAAGTCCTGCTCAGACTAGAGAGGCAAGGTGGGAGAGAACCCATGCACAATATATTAAATATATAAATATATTATGCGAGTGACCAGGAGGGAAATAAAGAAACCAAGCAGTCGATCAGCTCTGAGTCCTTTGAGTCCAATACCTGACAGGCTGCAACAATTATTGCCACAAGAGGAAGCAAGAGGATGGCAAGTGTGGCCGGAATTGATCCTGGGAGAGACCCTCTCATTGCAGCCGAGCCGGGAGCCTACCATTACCTAGGAACAGCATAATGGTGGCTGTTAGGCTGTCTCCCAGGAGGAGAATTTTAGGTGAGCCCTCTAACATCCTTAAAATAGAGTCCAGCTCAGCTGAGCCACTGGTAGGGGATGATGCTTCCAGCCCGCTGCCAGTTCCTGAGCTGGCAACTCCACACAGAGGCCAAAGGCCCGCAGTCCTCAAAGCTCCATAAAGACAGTCCCTTTCCCAGGCAGGTGAAAGAGAATGCTCCCAATCTCCGATAAGGTAATAGGCAAAAGTGCTCCCTGACAGTGGAATCGGGCCATAATAGCCAAACCACCACCTCGGAGCAGATGATCTGACAGGCATTGACAAAGCCCAAGTGCCGTTGGCAGGCCAGCCCGCCTCTCTCTCAGACAATGAAATTACCATAAACACCTTGGCAGCAACCCCTTCACCAGTCTCTCGACTCCAATTTTCCTACAACTTTAATTCATTCTAACATAGGTAAACCTCCCCTAAAGCCAGATTTCATCTAGTTCAAAAACCAAGAGCTACAAAATCAAGGATGCCACAGCCTGGGCTCCAAGTCCTTTCATATTCTAGCTCCAACCAATAATTTTTATAGTGTAATAATAGCAACCAACTTGTCTCAAGTGCTCACTAGGTACGAGGCAATATTCTTAGGGCTTTAAAACAAAGTAGTTCATTTAGTTTTCAAAACAACCCCATGATGATTAACAGATACACACCATTATTTGTAAAATAGATAAACGACAAGGACCTACTATAAAGCATAGGGAACTATATTCAATATCTTATATAATCTATAGTGGAAAAGAATCTGAATATCTCTATCTATACTCTTCTCCCGTGGCTCAGGGTAAAGAATCCTCCTGTCAAGCAGGAGACTCAGGAGACACAAGAGACACAGGTTTGATGCTTGGGTTGGGAAGATTCCCTGGAGAAGGAAATGGCAACCCATTTCAGTATTCTTGCCAAGAAAATCCCAGACAGTGGAGCCTGGCAGATTGCAGTCCAAAGGGTCACAAAGAGTTGGACACAACTGAGTAACTGAGGGCACACACGCACACACACACATGCACACATGCACACACACATATATTTGAATCACTTGAAATAAATGCAACAGTGTAAATCAACTATACTTCAACAAAAAAAAATGAGAAAACAATAATGAGTCCCATTTTACAGATAAGGAAACTTAGGTACAGATAGATTAGTTAAGGAACTCACCTGAGATTATACAGCTAATAAGTGGGAGAATCAGTTGGAACCAGGCAGCCTGACTCCACATGCAGCCCACACATGCACACCTTTAACCACTGTCCTTCCCAGTTACCCCTAGAAAGCATGGTCCCTACCAACCAGGCTGGTCTGAACACTTTTCTCTAAATGTATCTGCCCGATCCCCCTTCTTTTCCCCTGTGCTCCCTCCTCCCCACTGAGTAAACATGATGTGTTGGTTCCCAGGTCCATGGACAAATCTGAGCCCAGGGCAACCTTGGATGGAGGGAGGTGCCCCCAAGGGAGCCCAGAGGGGCCAGTGTTTGACTGACAGTGCTTCAGGGCTCTGGGCTTAGAGTCCATTAAGTTTTGAAAGAGGAGGGTTCATTTAGGTTCCTCATCTATAAATTGAGGAGAACAGTCCTGCCCCATACAGTTGAAAAAAAGGTTCAATGAGAAAAGGATGTAAAGGGTGTTAGCAACTTGTGCAATGGCCTTTGAACTCCCAGAGCACGCTTTACTGAAACCTTCTCTTCCCTTCTCTATGCCTATTTGTATCCTTGGTTCCTCGCCATAGCCCCTCCCTAGCTGCATATTAAAGAGGCAGGCACCCAGATAAGTGACTTGTGTTAGTATATTTCCTTTCAAAGAGGGGAGGCCTTGGATGCTCTGAAATTAGCTGTCCATGTACTTCCAGGAAAACTCATCTGCTGTTGTCCTAGAGTCTTTAGGATGAAAGGCTGGGTCAGGAGTTTACTGTGTTGCACCCGGCCATCCCTACCCTACATGCTCTGTCCTATTTATTCAACACCACAGACATGCATGTGAACACGGCTTCAGTCTCTAGACACCCATCAGGAGACAGTCTCCTACCATCCTCCTGTACTCAAAGAATGGGATATAATTTTTAAAAACTAGAATTACAGTTTAAGTGACTGAATTGAGTGTTATGTGAATTGTATCACAACAGAACTGCTTTTAAAATAGAAGAAAGCAGCCACAGACAATGTGTAAACAAGTAGATGTGGCTATGCTCCAATAAAAGCCTATATGCAAAAGCAAAAACAACCCATAACTAATTTCAGGCTTCATGCTAATCACATGGGGTGGATGGGGGGGTAATGGTGTCTTGGCAAGAGCCCAGGACTTGGAGAAAAACAGACCTCAGTTTGAATTCTGGGTTCTTCCACTCACTGTGTGTCCCTGGACATGTGACTTTGCTCTCTAAGTCTCAATTTTCCCTACTGGGAAATACTGATGGGACTGCCTCTTTTCATTGGGAGGGTTAAAATTCAAGACATTCACAAATGCCTGACACAAAGAAGCACTCAAAACTGGTACTTCCTTCCTATGCAAGCATGGTTGCTTAGGAAATGGAGTAGCCAGTATCCCTGCCCTCAGGGAGCTTTCCAGTTCACTGGAGCTTGTGGAAATGTGCATTTCTATATAAACACACAGCTGCCTGGGACACCTAAATAGGCCTAGCAAAGCATGTGAATGGGGTACCATCCACAACATGGGGTGAAGGGCAGTCAGGGGTGTCCTCCCAGAGGCCAGAGGGCATATAGCTTGAGTGAAGCCTTGGCAAATGAAGGGACGAACTCTACATCAGACAACCTGGTTCTAATCCCTGCTCCACCCCAATGTGCTGTGTGATCTTGACAAAGAAACCTCACCTCTCTGAGCTTTGATGTCTGTCTGGGGAAAAAAAAAAAAAAAAAAGGGATAACAACTGGTGGCTCAGACAGTAAAGAATCCTCCTGCAATGTGGGAGGCATTAGTTTGATTCCTGGGTTGGGAATATCTTCTGGAGGAGGGCATGGCAATCCACTCCAGTATTCTTGCCTGAAGAATCCCATGGAAAGAGGAGCCTGGTGGGCTACAGTCCATGAGGTTGCAGAGTTGGACATGACCAAATGACTAAGCATAGCACAGCAAATAACACTTTACTTGCAGTATTGTTGTGATGTTTACAAGAGATAATGAACAAACCTGTCTTGATGGTTAAGCTTGAAATGCACTTAGGGGCTAAGTTAGATTTCAGATTAGGAGGAGTCTTAAATACATAAATGAAAAGATCTGTGACCAACAAGGATATACTGTATAGCACAGGGAGTTATACCCAATATTTTGCAATAACCTATATGGGAAAAGAATCTGAAAAAGAATGGATATATATATATATATATATATATATATATATATATATATATATATATATATATATATAACTGATTCACTTAGCTGTACACTGAAAGTAACATAACATTGTAAATCAACTATACTTTAATTAAAAAAAAAATTGTGAATCTCTAATAATGGGCCAGGGAATTGGAAGAAGTATTTCAGTGTGTGAGTGTGAGCACATGTGCATACTTGTATTTGCATTTAAAACAAATCCAGTTAAGAGAACTTGCTCCTAATAAAGGCCCAGGGGAGGCTGGGTGGGCTGAGCATCTCCGTGGTATTGCAGTCACTCTAACACAGATTTATAGAGTTTATTTTTCTTAAGTTGCTCTAAGTGCTTCAGGTGTACTATCTGATTTACCTTTATGACATTCCAATGCAGTTAGAGGCAGGTGATATTATTTTCATTTTGTTGATGCAGCTATTAAGCCTGAGAGGAAAGCAGTTTAGTCCCTGGACGTGATGGGGCAGAAAGGGGCCTTGAAGGTTATAGTCAGATCCTCATGCTGGGGCCATAATGCTTTCAACAGCATTTTGCCAAGGCCTTATCCAGCAAACACCTGAATGCTTCCAGGGATGGGGAATGTAGTCTGTCAGAGAGAGGAATCTAAGTGTGGACTTGGAGAAACCCTTATCTGACAAGGCTAAACTGCAGGCAGTCTGGTCTTGGATGTCTGAGAGACCTGGGTTCAAATCTCAGCCCTGCTATTCACTAGTTGGGCAAGTATCAATCTCTCTAAGTTCCCTATCCTTATGTATAAAATTAGAATACAAAAGATTTACTTCCAAGAGCTATTTTGGTAAATAAATAAATAATGGGTAACAAGGCACTTCTGGCAAATATAAAGCAACACACACTTGTAAGTTACCATTAACTTCATTACTACAAAGGCTTTCACTTTGGCAGGTACCATCATGCATTATTGCTGGCCTATAAATTAGCACAACCCTCTTGATGGACAAAGTGGCTCTATCAACCAAGATTTAAATATACACATTTTTCTTGAGTCACACATTCTACTTCTAGAGATTTATTCTATAGATCCATATCTACATATGTATAATAGGTTCAAAGATATTATTATAATATAATATTATTCATCACTTTATCATTAGTAATTTAAAAACACTGGAAACAAGGTCCTTCAGTAGGGAATTAATTCACTATTAATTAAATATCAAAATATGGCAGTACAATGAAATACACTGTGGTATAGTTAACATATATAGAATTTTTTCTATATATACTGGTATGGACTAATCTCTAAGATAAATTATTTAGTGGGAAAAGTAAGCTACAGTACAGGATATACCATCTGGACCACTGTATTAAAAAAGAAAAGTGAATATAATATGCACACACATAAACACATCTGTACTCTTAGTCTAGAAAAATATGCATAAGGTTGGTAACAGTGGTTGCTTCTTGGGAAAGAAACCAGGGAAATGAATTTTACTGGATACATTTGGTACCATTTAAATTGTTGTTGCCAGTAGATGCATTTCTTTTATAGGAACAGTAATAAAAGTACCATAAAGATGCTGATTCTCAAATTATTAATCAAGTTCCAGGGGAGCAGAAGCACATCAGTCTCCTTGTCTCAAAACATGGCCACTCCATGTCTATCCTCAGAGCTGTTGCGTCTTTTCCTCCTCTCAGATACAACTATTTACTACTTCTATCCATTGCACTTTTCACACAGATCCAGAATCAGAATCCATGCTCATGTCCCCACTGGTCCCCAGCTTCTGTTCTCACTCCGTAGTCTCTTCCCCCACCGAGAAAGAGCTCATCTGAATGTCCTGAAAAACTAATTTGGATAAGATCAATTCTCTTCTAAAGAGCCTCTTGATGGAAGTGAAAGAGGAGAGTGAAAAAGTTGGCTTAAATCTCAGCATTCAGAAAACTAAGATCATGGCATCTGGTCCCATCACTTCATGGCAAATAGATGGAGAAACAGTGGAAACAGAGGCAGACTTTATTTTTTTGGGCTCCAAAATCACTGCATATGGTGATTGCAGTCATGAAATTAAAAGACGCTTCACCCTTGGAAGGAAAGTTATGACCAACCTAGACAGCATATTAAAAAGCAGAGACATTACTTTGCCAACAAAGGTCTGTCTAGTCAAGACTATGGTTTTTCCAGTAGTCATGTATGGATGTGAGAGTTGGACTATAAAGAAAGCTGAGCGCGGAAGAATTGATGCTATTGAACTGTGGTGTTGGAGAAGACTCTTGAGAGTCCCTTGGACTGCAAGGAGATCCAACCAGTTCAGCCTAAAGGAGATCAGTCCTGAGTGTTCATTGGAAGGACTGATGTTGAAACTCAAAATCCAATACTTTGGCCACTTGATGTGAAGAACTGATTCATTTGAAAAGACCCTGATGTTGGGAAAGATTGAAGGTGTGAGGAGAAGGGAATGACAGAGGATAAGATGGTTGGATGGCATCACCAACTCAATGGGCATGAGTTTGAGTAAACTCCGGGAGTTGGTGATAGACAGGGAGGCCTGGCGGGCTGCAGTCCATGGGGTTGCAAAGAGTCGGACACAACTAAGTGACTGAATTGAACTGAATTCTCTGCTCTTAACCCACAAATGGCACAGATATCCCTACCATGGCCCCTGAAGACCCACAAGGCTACAGCCCCAGCCACCCCACTCCTAACTTCATTCCCCTGCTCATTCTGCTCCAACCATACTGGCCCATTGGTGTTTCTAGAATATTTTCCTACCTTTACACTAACTTCTTCTTGGCCTGGAAGGTACTCCCCACATAGATCTGCATGTCTGGCTCTCACTTCCCTAAATGTCACCCTATCTCCTCCTTCCTCACTTTTGCAAAATAACACCCCTATTACTCGTCATTCTCTCCTCCTGCCTTGTTCTTCTCCATGGCAACATTCCCCCTGGCACTATATATCTGCTCATTGGTTTGTATAGTATCATCTCTTCCACTGGTGAGAATTTCAACATGTGTTCCTAGCACAAAGCACAGTGGTAGACATGAGGAGCCAGTGACAAATGCCTGTGGACTTTAGATGGGCCATTTGTTAGCACGATAAAATGAGAGCTGGACCAGAAAAAGGACGCCTAAACCTGAACTCCTGTTCTTGCTCAGTTATGCCTGATGACATCAAGCAGATCTCTTCCCTTCTCTAAACCTCAGATGGTAGTAATGGCTGCCAGCCCAGGGTTTCTAGGCCTCTGGTGGTTTCATAAGGTTGACACAAGTCAACACTGTCAGAATTCCAAAGAGTTAGAAATATTTTCCTAAAGTGTGTTCTATGGAATACTAATATGTGTTCCTCAACAAAAAATGAGTGCCAAGGTAAAACATTTCTTTCAGTTTTTAATGTGCCAATGGGCCTTTTCCCAAATTTATTTTTTCTCAGATAAATTGCATACACATGTGTTTGCACGTATGTCTGGGTTGCATGGGTGTGGTTCATTTCAAAAGACTGGTATTCAACAACATTATACACTGGAAAAGGCTAGATGATTATCTAGCTATGACGAAGTCAGCAGATAATACTGATTTCTTCATGTGGAACAAAGGCAGTTAGAAAAGTTTTGGAGTTATGATACACGGAGAAAGGACTTAATCATGGCTTCAAACACTCCTGAGATTCCCACAATGCTTCTCAAGTTATCACCAGTCCCCTGCTCCATCCACACCTTGAACCCCATACTCCAGTCAAATGTGCTCTTTTTCAGATATTCCAGACAGTTCTATGACCCACAACTTCTTGGTTTTTTGTTTGTTAGTTTGTTTCCATGGACAGAAATGAACTTGTCCCCATTTTCATTTAATACCCTCTACTCATTTCTCGAGACAGCTAAAAAATTAATCTCCTTCAACCCCTTTTCATCCCTCCTTTCTATTTTCACCATACCCCATACTCCTCTACTATAACACCCCAAACAATGCACATCATGTCTTCCTTATGTGTCTGTCCCCTGCATTGACCATGAGCCCCTCAAAGTCACAGGCTTCGTGTCAATCATGTGTCTCTGTTGAAAATGGTATAGGCTTGCAGATAAAGATAGGGAAGGAGGGAAAGACAGAGTGAGGGAGAGAGGTAGGAAGGAGAGAAGGAAGGAAGGAAAAAAGGAAAATGTTCAGGAATCACTGAAAAATATGGAGAAAGAAATTAAAGACCAAAAAATCAGATGCTGAGTAGAGTGAACAGCCTGGAAGCCTGATGTCTGGGGAAGTTTTGCTCTGAGGAACCACCATTCCAACAAATGGTCCTGTTTGTCCCATGAAAGAATTTCCATGAAACAGAAGCTGAGAAATGCTCATCGCAATGAAACCTTTGGGGAATAATGATGCTCACCCACAAGCATAATAAAAACTTTATAGCACACTGTAAAGTTTTACAGTGAAGGGTTCTGTTATCTATATGCTCCAAGCTTTCTTTGGACTATAGCGCTTCTTCATTTCTTTTACTTCCCCTTTCTCTCCCTCCCTCCCTTCTTTCCTCTTTCTTTCTTTCCTTCTTTCTTGTCTGAATGGAAAAAGAAAAGACCATTAAGAGAACAGAGAGAGCAGAGACTCAGGCTGAAATTCTAGACCAATCACATGCCTAATCAGTCACCATCTCCTGAAGCTTTCAACATGACTCTCCTGTCTATAAGGAAGTGGAACAAGAAGAATAAGAGAGATCTATGGGCCCCTGTCTGTTCTGCATACAGAAACTGAAACAGGTTTGTCTCACAGTTATCAAACAGAAGTGAGAAGTGATGATGCCTGAAAAGTTCAGAGTGAGGAAGTGGATCTCCCAGTGGTGAGTGGATGCGTGCTGTCTAAATGGGTTGACTGTGTTGTGTGCTCAGACACTCGGTTGTGTCCAACTCCTTGTGGCCCCTAGGGCTGTAGCCCACCAGGCTCCTATGTCAGTGGAATTTCCCAGGCAAGAATACTGGAGTGGGATGCCAGTGGGTGGATCCTACTCCAGAGGATCTTCCCAACCCAGGGATCAAACCCATGACTGGCAGGTGGATTCCTTACCACTACTGCTACCTGGGAAGCCATAAATAGGTTGGCTATATGTGATCAAACACCCATAAGCCACTTCATGAGAAGGGAAGGACAACCGGATTGATCACATAGGTTAAGCAAATCACACTTCTCCATTTTAATGTTTATGACCTAGAGGCAGCAATAATCACAAACGTCAGGCCATAGTCTTGTGTGTAGTCCTGGATCTACAACTGGCAATTAGCAATCCATTAGACAAGGTAAAAATTGCCCCCTCACTGAACTCTAAGCTAGTCTCCACAAAAAATCCTTTAGGGCAGAGGAGTCTGTAGTGACTTCATATGCTAGACCCTAGTACAAACCTTGGACCTCAGTACAGACCCTGAATATGAATGAGTGAAACAATCAACAATAGGACTGAATGAATCTGAATCTCAGGGTCATCCAGTGTATAATGAGCTAAACTATCAACCTCATAGGGCTATTCCGAGAAGTTTTATAGGTTAAGTATTAAACCCTTCTGTTTTCTCAGATATAGCATTAATAATAAACACTTCCCAAATAGGAATGAGATTTTAGTAGGAATGGATAAAGTGCAAACACAGGTCATAATTTTCATTTTCAAATTTCATCAGATGCAAATCAAACACAATTCAAGTGAGATGAGAAGAATTAGAAACGTTCCTAACAGATTAACATTTGGACATTAAAGTCACTGGACTAACAAGTAGCTTTCTTTTTAAAAAAAAATTATTTATTTTTGGCTGTGCTGGGTCTTTGTTCCTGCTCAGGTTTTTCTCTAGCTGTGGAGAGCAGGGGCTGCTCTCTAGTTGTGGTGTGCAGACTTCTCACTGAAGTAGCTTCTCTTGCTCCAGAGTGTGGGGTCTAGGGCACACGGGCTCAGTAGCTGTGGCCCACCATCCTGTGGCATGTGGGATCTTCCCGGACCAGGGATTGAACCCCTGTCCCCTGCACTGGCAGGCAGGCTCTCAACCACTGAACCACCAGGGTAGTCCAGCAGCTTTCTTTCTATGGTCACCTTGCAAATTTAAAAATGTCAAACAAGGCTGAATACAAATTTGAAACACCAAAAAATAAGTAAATAACCCTCATATAGTACCTTGACTCTTCATCAGGCAGTTTCTAATTATTCTCTTCATTAACTCATGCATTTATTCAGACAATATTTAATGGGTGCTATTTAGGAATCCTCTACTTTGAAGGAGACCCACGTGAAACCTGCACCTTCATGAGCTGACTGTCTGATGCAAGAGACAAACAATTGGAAACCTATCTCATTTGATTTTTGTAACTACCTGTAAGAATGCTGAGTCATCCCAATGTCAGTTTTATAGTTGAACAGACTGACAAACAGAGATTTACTTATTGAGAACTCCAAGACAGAGCCACATAGGAAAGCGAGTCTCCAGGCCTGGAGACTAGGAGACCTGGGAGCATGAATGCCTTAGATTCTCTGTGTCCCAGTTTGCTCATCTGATGGATAGTAACCGTGAGCCTTCTTCAAATGGATTAAGTGAGTTAATGTAAAGTTAAAAAAATATCCACAAAGCTCTTGACAGGTAGAGCTAAATGCTTATACATTATTAGTTTAATTAACGTTTGCCAGTATTAGATTTACCTTAAGTCATATGATCAATACATTTCAGAATGAGATTCAAAGCCATATCCTTTCAGACAAATATCTGTGTACTCTCCATGTCAAAACAGAGACTAGGTTGAGAAACATAGGATCATGGGTCTAGAAGGAAACTCAGCAACCATCAATTTTGGGTTTCCTCCAAGTAATCTAGTGGTCATCCTGCCTCTCATCAAGATTTTTACTCCCTACTTTAAAAATTAACCCTGGGACTACCCTGGTGGTCCAATGGCTAAGACTCCAAATTCCCAATGCAGAGGGCCTGAGTTCAATCCCTGATAAGGAAACTAGATCCCACATGCTGCATGCCGCAACAAAGATTGAAGATCCTGAATGCAAGAGTTCTCATGTCACAACAAAGACTGAAGATTATGAGTGCCTCCGTTAAGATCCAGCACAGCCAAACAAATAAGTAAATATTTAAAAACATTAACTCTTCAGGACAGTTAGAAAAGTGCGCCCTGAGTTGGGTCTCACAGTCACTCTGAGTCACTGTTCAGACCTCTAGAGTCACCAAGAGCAAGCTTTGGCCTTCTATTCCACAAGGACCTTTGGGAGCCCGTGATTATATTCTGACACGTCTATGGGATGATTAACAAGCTGTGCTTCCAGCATGAAATGTGTCACACTTGAAATACACTGCCAGCGATGTACAGAATTTATGGAAACATTGCTCATCCTAAGCAAAGGGGCTGTGCCATTTTTATTCACTCACTCAACATTCATCAGACAGTCTTTATGTGTCAGGAATGGAGTTGAATGCTAGGGCCACAGAGAACAGAACACCGTCCTTGTTCTCAGAGAGTTTCAGACTAGAAAAATAAGTTCTCTGGGTAAAACTGTTCTTTCCTCCTGGTTCTAAAAAATATAGCCCATCTTGTCCAACTGTCTTTTTCCAGAGGCATAAACTGAGGCCCCCAAATGTCAAGTGACTCATCCAAGGTCACAGAGTAAGTAAACAGCGGGCTTGACTAGATGTCTTAAGCAAAACCATGGTCATAAAAAGTACAAATGCTCATATGTTAGTGACATAAAGAGGTGCAGGTTTCTCTGGGGCCAACCCTGATTTCCTTTTGACCTTGGACATGGGCCTTGCTGACGAGTCTCAAGGCTATCATAGGGGATGTCCATTTCTGCTCCTTGACAAGAGCTCTTTGGGGTATTTAAAAATACATTACATGATGTGCTGGCTGGAGCACATTCTCACGGATGGTTACACAGAGTCCTGGTCCACTCCCTGCTCTGCCACTGAGACTCTGTGATTGACGACCTGAGTGTTGGTGACCCTGGACCAAATCTCTTAATGTTCTTTCCTCCTCTGCAGAATGGCGGGGACAGTGGGAGGTCTCAGACACATGGGTCCATTGAGAGGATGGATCGTTTCGCCAGGCCTATAAAACTCTCTTGAGTTCCACTGAGAAAGGCCTGATTATTATGATCCCTTCGAGAGTTCCCCTTCCTTTATAACCAAAGTGAAACTGTACTTTATCTCATTAGCTACACATTATATATTGGTCACCTACCAAGAATTTGCAAGATTTCACATATAAATTAGCCTGGGTCTAGGAGTCAAAATGAGATGCAAAGTGGGGGAGGTGTGAGGCATTGGTGAATGAGGTGCCAAGGGGCTTAGGCTCTCAACTTAGCTTAAACACTTTCCCTGCTGTGTGACCTTGGACAAACTTCTGGACCTCTCTCCTGGTCTCCCTGACCCTCACTGAATGGAAATAATGATCCTATCCTTGTTTTCCCTGCCTTGCAGTATGGATGTGAGGCTCACACAAAACACAGACATGAAGGTACTTTCCAAATAGCAGAGCCAGGTATGAGCATCAGATGTGACAATTACAGATGGTCTCTAGTTATGGAAAACTTGTCCCCAAAGTTTGTAACTCATAGACTGAAATCTTGGGAAACCAACACTATTCAAGATAATGTCATGTTTAGGGGTTAGATTCCCAGGCAAGCTTAGAGAATCCCACTTAGCCCCAAATTGCAGAAAACTGAAAACAAAAAAACGAAACAACAGGATTAAAGGCACTATTGCATTATACCTAATCACCTTCAATCACAGTTTCTCAAGAAAAATGTATTCTGGATTCTAAATTCCCCAGAAGACATCTTCCTTCCCAACAGCCTTAAATGAAAGAGGGTCGCAAACTTGGGAACCACGAAGGCTGGATTCAAGTCCCACCTTTGATATTCCATAGTTAATTGACCACAGGCAAATGAATTAACCTCTCTGATCTCCAGTTTACTTATCTGTGAAATGCAATTGATGATGACCACCTCATGGTTAGTAAATGAAGCTCAGAGCCAGCACTACATCCAGAATGGCTCCCTTCTTATACATGAAGAATTTGCTACTTCTTTTCATTTCCATAAAGAAGGCAAATTTTCTACAGCTTTACAGCAACCTCTCCTGAAGAATCTGAGATGTGGGGATAGAGGTCAGCTGCTCCATTGGCTGAGAGCAGCTCCAGCCTCAGTCCCCCTCCATGACTGTTCTTATGGGTAAGCGAGTCATAACTGTCAGGCTTAAAGAAACCATTCATAGCTACCAGAGACCCCTCCTGATTTGACAGGAGCAAATCAGTGGCAAAAACTTCTCTAGCGCAGTGAAACTACTCTGTATGACACTATAATGGTGGATTAAATGGGCTTCCCAGGTAGCACTAGCAGTAAAGAACCCATCTGCCGATGCAGGTTAGACTTAAGAGACATGGATTTGATCTCTGGGTTAGGAAGATCTCCTGGAGGAGGGCATAGCAACCCACTCCGGTATTCTCGACTGGAGAATCTCATAGACAGAGGAGACTGGCAGGCTGTAGCCCATAGCATCACACAGAGTTGGACATGACTGAAGCGAATTAGCACACACACATATGTCATTACACATTTGTCCAAACTCACAGAATGCACAACACTAAGAATAAATCCTAATGTATATTATAAACTTTGGGTGATAATGATGAGTCCATGTAGGTAGATCAATGCAATGAATGCACCACTCTGGTGAGTGATGCTGATGACGGGGGAGGTTATACATGCATAGGGCATGGGTTATATGGGAAATCTGTACCTTCCACTCAGTTTTACTGAAAACTACTCTAAAACTACTCAGAAAAAGTCTTAAAATTTTTTCTAGCAGTGCTAGAATGTGGGATTGTGAACTGTTCATTGAATTCTTTCACTAAATCACATTTCATTCTGATTTTAAGTGCCCTATAAATCAGGGTTTACCAACTTAAAAGCTAACAGCAAACCTGAAAGCGCATTCCTTCAATGGTGCGCATGTTTGGGGCTACGAGTGTGACCAGTAGGGATGAGCGTGGCGTGTTCAGAGGGTTGCAGAGTCAGACCCGACTTAGCGACTGAACAGCCACATGAGCATTAGAATTCTCTTTTTATTTGGAAGGCTAGTAAATGTTGAAGGATTTGTTTTTCTCCAACAGTATTATAACTTTCAAAGCATACAGATTAATTTTATAATGAACACCCATGTACCTCCCACTTAACATTTTCCTATGCTTATTTTATCACATTAGCTATCCATCTATCCATTCTTATTGCCAACCACCAATCTTATTTTTTGATGGATTTTAAATTAAATTGAAGACATCTGTATACTTTCTCCCTAAATACTTTAGCATGAATATCATTAACTAGAGTGGAACATTTGTTTTTTGTTTTTTTTATCTCCTGAAGAAAAATTAGATACAATAAAATGTTCAAATCTTACATGAACATTCTCATTAAATAAGTGTTGACAAATGCATATACTTATACAACCAAGGTCTTGACTGAAATATGAAACATTACAATCACCCCAGAAGCCCACTATCATTCAGACTCGAGAGGCAGCAACGCTTCCTTTTTTATTTTCATAGTAGTTTTTACCTGTTCTAGAACTTCATATACATGGGATCATATAATATGTAGTCTTATGCAAGGCTTCTTTCACTCTGCATGTGTTTGAGACCCCCCTCCCCTTGATATTGCATGTATCAATAAGTTGTTCCGTTTTATTGCTGGCCAGTGTTTATTTGTATAAATACACCACTCTTTGCATACCCATTCTCTCACTGATGGGCACCCATTTCTGATATCTGACTAGAATGAACAAGTCTGCTATGAATATTTTTACACAAGTCTTTTCCAGAGGTGTGTTTTTCTTCTCTTTGGAAATCGGCACCTTGCAGATCTGCTGGGTCACAGGTTAGATGTATGTTCAGTTTTATAAGAAGCCAACAGGCCCTTTTCTCTGTCTTTTGGCACCATTCCCACTCCTACCAAGAAGCAGCAGTAGCTGTACATGTTTGCTAGCATTTGGCATTGTCAGTCTTTTTAATTTTAGCCATTTGGGTGGGTGTCTAGTGGTGTCTTGTGAGAAAACAGATCTTTTAAAAGACTCGAAATTGTGTGAAAATAAATGAAACATCTTTGAGCCAGAAGTTTTCAAGGAGTTTTATTTCTAATTGTATTATTTTTGGATGTGTGGAGTTAGAGGGTTAGAGGAAAAAAAAAATCATGTTCTGTCAATGTTGAAAGCACAAAGATAATAAGTATAGCTGATATAATATGCTTATGTTCTAAGAACACCCTTCTAAGCTCTTTACATGCATAAATTCCCAGTAACTAGGATGTATCGAGTGATTACTATGTGCTAAGTACCCAGCACTTTACTAACTTAATCTAACTTAATCTTCTCTACAGCTTTGCCAAGTCAGTTTTGGATGCCATTTTTTTCATAGATAAAGAATCTGGCTCACTCAAGACCAGTAAATGGTGGGAACAGGACTGGAACCCACATGCACCTAACTAAGGCTCATGCTGGGGGCTTGGTACTGCCTCGCTCTGCCTTAGAGTCACCCTGAGGTGCAGGATATTGTGCTGGATCCTTCTCTCTGCTCAGATTTCCAAATTTCCTTAAAGTTTCCATCTGAGCAAACCATAAGGCAGGGGTATGACTTTTGCTAACTCAGCGCAGTACTGGAGAGAGGAAACAAAATTTCTATGACCCAAGAAGTCACTCTCTCTCCCTTAAGGCAAGTCATTTCTGGCTGTTTCAATTTCATTCACTTAGCAGCTTCTGAGACTCGATCTCCTGTTCCTTCTCTGGAAGTTAAACTCAAAGTGAAAATGAGACATACATCCCCTGCCAGCGGCTTCAGGCCCTATGCTGACTAATATCTGCTGCAGAGGATAACTAGCAAGGCAACCTGGCACTTATCGCAGTGCAGCGAGTCTTGCATGGGAGGCAGGAGAGCTCAGCAGTGAGGACCATCTCTACTAGAATCAGGGGGACCTGCATTTGATCCCTGACGCTATCATATTCTATCTGTGTAACTCCTGGTAAGTTGTTTTATTTTGCTGAACCTCACTTTCGCCTTTTGTAAAATGGGCATAATAATCCTAATACATACATCATGGAGCTCTTCTGAGGATTAACTGACGTAATGATTAAACTATTCATCACAGTGCACGACCTAGTGCTCAAGAAATGTTGATGATTATTATGATGACTGTCTAATGTTTTCTGTCTTTATCTGAGATTATTAACAAATGAAAATGTTACTGCTGGGGTAGAGAGCAGTCTACAGGTGAATGTAGCAGAAGTAAAAGAGAACAGTCAATTATCCATCACCAGCAAAATACTGAACTAGATTCATGTTTATGATGATTCCAGGAGGGGGGTTAACATTCCCATTTTACAGATGAGAATAGCAAGTCATGAAGTGGTCAAGAAACATTTGTTGTTGTTGTTTAGTTTCTAAGCCATGTCTGACTCTTTTGTGACCGCATGTACTGTAGCCTGCCAGGCTCCTCTGTCCATGGGATTTTCCAGCCAAAAATAACAGAGCGGGCTGCTATTTCTTTCTCCAGGGGATCTTCCCAACGCAGGGATTGAACCTGCTCTCCTGCATCGGTAGGTGGTTTCTTTACCACTGAACAACCAGAGAAGCCCTAAATAACATTACCAAGGGCAATAAGGAGGTCAGAGTCAGGATGGATCATCACCAGAAAAAAGAAAAAGACTTCATAAGAAAGGGCCCTAGGCAGATGCTATATTGGGCTGTCCACAGCTGACTGGAAATTCCGGGGACTAACTCTGTTTCACTTGGTAGGTGGAGAAGGAAACTTGAAACAGATCTTATTTTGTTGTGGATGGAAAGTAATGCTAAAGAAACATGTATAAATCAAAGGATGGCTTCAGTCATGGAAAGATCTGCTTTTAATTTCAGGTTTCATGTCTTTCCTGAAGGATGATCTTGGTTGTTGTTGCTATTCAGTCACTAACTGAACAGCAGTTAACAGTTTAACTCTTTGCGACCCCACGGACTGCAGCACTCCAGGCTCCTCTGTCTTCCACTATCTTCCAGCTCAAATTCATGTCCATTGAGTCAGTGATGCTATCTAAACAAGTGTCCTTGGGACAGTTACTTAACCATCCTGAACCTTGGTTTTCTTATCTAAAAAGTGGGCACATTTTTGGAGGATCCCAAAGGCAACTATATAGTAAAATCTAAAGCCTTATAGGCACGTTATTCCAAAGAAGACAGCAGCTCTTAAATACATAATCAGCCTTGAGAAAGAAAGGCTGCACAGCTGTAATTCACATTTGCTAATTGATTTGTTGTCTGTGATCATCAGCTGGAACCTGGGCCTCTGTCACATTTAACTCAGACTATATTCTGAAAGGATCCATTCGCCTGCCTCTCAGTCCAAGCCACCATCAGTTCTTGACCAGGTCACTCATTTAGAGTCCAACCAGTCTTCCTGCTCTTCTCTCTGCTTCTTTACCCCACTACAAGGTAGATCATGTCACTTACCTGCTTGGAATCTATGAGTTGTTTCCAGTTGCTTTTACAGTTAAATCCAAACTCTCTGCAAAGGGCCTAAAGCACCATCATACTCAGGGCCCTGCGGACCCCACCAACCTCATCCGATGGCCTTCCTTCTGCTGCTGACTGCCTTTGCTCCTCGTCTTTGCCACACCGCCCTCCTTCTCTGTGACTCAGCCATGCTGCCCCTACCTCAGGGCTCTTGCACCAGCTCTTCCCCTCATCCACGATGCACTCCCTGTAAGTTTTCACATGGCTGCTCCTTCTCATTTTCAATCTTGGCCCAAATATCTATTTAGAAAGAATCTCCCTGGTGAATGCCCCCAGTTTGCCCTGAACTCCATCACCTTGGTTCATTTCTTTGTGGTCACTATTTGATACTACTGTTCAGGGTTAGTCATTTTTTCTTTTACTTTCTGATGGCTGTCCTGCCTGACTACAGTGTACATTCCAGGAGAGCAGAGGCCTTACCTTAGTATCTCAGTATTCCCAGGCTTAAAAACAGGCCTGGCACATAGTTGGCACTTGGTCAATATTTATGAAAGGTACAAATAAATATTACTAATTATGGAACTGTGAGATAATGGGGGCAGCCACATGGAGAAGGAACACAGCAAGCCTCTCCTAGATGCTCTCTCTGATTGTTGGAGGTCGGGGAAATGGGGGTGAGAGGAGGGCTTGCCTGAAATCAATTTAATCAGTTACGCCTGCCAAACCAATCCAGCCTGGAGCCTCTTAGCTCGCATCCCACTAGTACCAAAAGACAAATAGCAAAACTGCTCATGAGAGAAGGGGGGAAATGAGCTAGAGTCGCATGTCCATAACAAGCCATCAGATTCTACAGCAGAGTCTTTGGTGACTCCTGGGAATCCACATGCCAAAGGAGGCAGGTGAGGATGATGCAGAGAGGAGGCTGGAAAGAAGGAGATGGAAGGTGGTCTAGAGAAATAACAGGACAAGAGCCAGAAATCAGAGGTGTAGTTTTAATATCCCTTGGCCACTTCAAGCGCTCTAAGCAAAACAGCATCTGCAACCTAAAATACCAAAGGTTGCTGCTGATCACGTAAAAGTACCCAGGCCAGATCAATGGCCTGAAGATTTTGACTCTTCTTTTCCTGCCTCTCGGTGGCCATGCCTTACTGGCTTCTGATGGCACAGAGCAGGCCCTGGCCTTTCCAGTCCGATGCCCTTCTCGAGTGCCCTTCTCTCTTGGGAAAAGGAGGACACCAGGGCCGTCCCTACTGCTGTCAAGCCTCGAGGTCAACTGGTTCAGTGGCCATGGGACCTGTGCATGACATTGCCCATGGGCAGAGATGAGCTCCTGTTCAGATGGTCCCAGAGTGAGGGCCAGCTGACTGTGCCATGTCCAGAGAACAGTCTGGGCCTCTGGCTGTGATTAAGCAGAATTAATCAGCTCCTCCTGTCATGGGAATTCCTTCTCATGGGATCCTCTGGATTTAGAGCTAGAGGTATTTAGCCTCCACCTCTTGTTGGCTGTGTAACTCTAGGCATGGCTCAGGATGCTCCTGAACTTCCCCTGCTTCTTGTTGCACAAGCAGGATGACACTTTGTACACTCGCTTCCCGCAGGGGTCGTGAGACGGGAAGTGCTCTGTTATTGAACATATCACATTGCTCCTGAGATGTTCGCTCTCAAATCTGTCTTCTCTGTTGGATTATGAGATTCTTGAGGACAGGAGCAATTTCTCAGGACAATGGGTTGTAGTTAAGTCATGCTCAGTACAGGGATTTAAACTAATGTGAAATAGAGCTACAATCAGGACTGATTTCCAGGCAGTAAATACTGGTAGGAATCACACTCGTTCTTACAACATTGAAATATTTTCATGCCATCCATTTCACAGCCACTGACACAAGTCCCTACTTGCCCCAGTGGCCAGGGGACAGCCACTGTCCCTCCCTTGGACCTCTTCACATCCAGTGACTAAAGGGTTAACACCTGCCTGAGGGAGGGTGAGGGCTGGTCCCAGCTCTTGTTCTTACTGCTTCCCTTTGCTTGCTCAATGCTGGGCCAAATCAATTGTTATTAAATCTTTTCAGTGCCCCCTAATTACTCATCACTTTTCAGTATTCAAACAGTATTATTCAAATAAATTTCCAATGAGGTGAATGTCTTAGTTTGGCTGCTCTAACAGGATTTCTATCATAGACTGGGTTTTACACAATAAATGCTTCTTTCTTTCTTGCAATTCTGGAGGCTGGAAGTCTGAGACCAGGGTACCAGCATAGCTGGGTTTTTGACCAAGGCCCTCTTGCTGACTTACAGATCGCTGGATGGCTGTCTTCTCTTATATCCTCCCATGACAGGTGGAGCTCTGGTCTCTTCATCCTCATGAGTGTTGCATGCTCAGTCATGTCCGACTCCTTGCAACCCCATGGCCTATAGCGGACCAGGCTCTTCTGTCCATGGGATTCTCAAGGCAAGAATACTGGAGTGGGTTGCCATTTCCTTCTCCAGGGAATCTTCCTGACCTAGGGATTGAACCTTTATCTCCTATGTTTCTGCACTGGCAGGTGGATTCTTTACCACTGAGTTACCTGGGAAACCCCTTATAAGGACATTAATCCCATTCACAAGGGCTCCACATTTATAACCGAATTACCTCCCATAGGCCACATCTCCAAAGGCCAGTACACTCGAGATTTCAGCTTCAACATAGAAATTTGCTGGGCCGCAAGAATTCAGTTCACAGCAGTCAGTGCCCCATAAGAGCTACCTAACAAGCCAGGTGTATATTTAGGAATTTGGCGCTACTCAATCCACCATGTTCTGGCTCATCTTCAAAACTTTGAAATGCTGAGCATCCTTTCAGAAAATGTCTCCCTTCTGCCCCACCTGCTCTCCACTCTTGCCTTCATCTAGCCAACTCTTCTTTGTACTTGGGGGTCTCAGACTCGAGGTCATTTCTTCCAGGAAACCTTGACACTGCATGTCAGGAAAGGGCTGAATCTATAGTCTTGTTTCCCCACTGGTCTTGTCTCTCCACGTCTGCAAGCTCCTGGAAGGTGCTGAGTGAGCTTGTATTTCTCCACAAAGCATCATAATCCTCCACGTTGGGGGGATGTGGGATCGAACCTGTGCCTTCTGCAGTGGGAGGTGAGGTCTTTAACCATTGGACTACCAGGGAAGTCCCCCTTTTTTTCTTTTTTCATCATCCTTTTATACAGATGTGGGAAGCAGGGTCACATGAGGCCATGGAACATGCCTGGTGTACATCTGGTAAATACAGGAGCCAACTTTTGCGCTGAGGTCTGGTTTGGGGCCAGGCTTGTGCCTTTCTACTGGCTCTGTCCCATTCACCTGGCACTGTGTGTGTGAGCACATTAGGGCTCCAGTAAGTCCTGGATGAACAAACAGCCTCTCAACATACCTTAAGAAACTTCATCCACCTTAAGCAAAGCTAACACAACACCAGGAAAGGTTGGACTATTCCAATTATTTATACAGAAGACCAATCCCTCCATAGTAATGATGAAAACAAATATTAAAATGTCCACAGAAAGAAGCCAAAGATTCCTGCCATCCTCATATATAGAGGAGATGGTGACGCTCAGTAGACATACAGTAAATTGCTGGAGGTCACACACACAGCTAATAAAGGGCTGATTAGGGACAAAATGAAGACCGGCTGACTGCCTAAAAAATTACACTCCTTCCACTGTATCTACAGAGCACCAAAGAGCTGGGGATATTGTATCAGGAGACATGAAGACATTGTCATCATTTTGAGAAATGATGCTGTGATTAAGAATCAAGAAACAATGAGAGTATAATGCAAGAGTAAACCTAATTGCACAGTTAATTATGTGGTAAAATCAACACAAGCAATTATTATTTGAGCTGTTACAGCTGAACCACCTTGAAATAAGCTGGTATGTGTTGAAAGGCATAAGTTCCCAGAAGTCCCCTTGAAAGAAGCCCCTGTTCCATTGGAAGGGGCTGTTCAGAGAAGCACAAATTCTATCTCTGCCCCCACTACCCCTGTCCTCTAAATCAGGAGTCATGATAAATTGATCCTCATCATCTAACATGCCTATATTTATTATGTATATGTGAGTACAGCCTATAGAAATAGAAATAAAAGTCATTAACCATCAGGAATATTCACCAGTGGGAAAGCACATAATTTACAGGCAATGGCAGTGAGAATGCTCCCACTTGTCCAGAATGGCCATAAATTGCAGAAGGAGATACACAGATAACAATTCTTCAGACTTGAGAAAGGCAAGAGCCATTTTATATTATGTAATTACCTAAACCCACCATTCACCACACTCACACCCGAGATTTATGGTAACAAGAGAGCCATGTGTGGGCCCTGGGGCATTTTCTCCTGATTTATTAGGAGACATTCAGAATGAGAGAAGGGGCCAGTGAGAGTTCTGCAGAGAAAAGAAGAAGGCCAATAGGGACCCAGCTTGCTCCTGCCTGAGAGATGGGGGGTAACACTAGAACTGGCTGGCCCCTCAGCACTCAGTCAGCCCACCCATCATGCTACACCACTCCCCATTGGCCAGCAGGTATTTCTTTATGGTATTGGGCCCCACAGGGTGCTGTAAGTATCTTATGGGCACAGACTCAACGGAAGGGGGAAGGCACAGGCTTTGGGGTGATTCTGCCTTGAGTCTAACATCTAACAACTTCAAAAACCTTGGACAAGTTGCTCAGTCTGTTTCCTATAAATGCTAAAATGCATACGATATCCATCTTGCAAGAGTAGTGTCTGGGTTAAATCAGATAATGATTATTAAATACCTTTCATTCAATAAATTTAGCTCAATCCCTCCCTCACATGCACGCCTGTATCGCTAATGCTTGGTACACTTTTAGACACATGAAATGTGCTCAATAAATATCCAATGAGTGAACACATTAATAGTCATCTGTGATTTTGGAATGTATGCTGTAAAGATGTTTTAAAGATATTACTTATCATTGGCCTCAGCCCTTGGAACTAGAGAAGAGAAACTTCCATGGAACCTAATCTTGGAATCTAGCCTTGGTCAGAGTCAAAGTTCTCTGGTTGGCTTCGAAAGTATCTAATAATATATGCTTGTGTAAACAACTTTTCCACATGGACACACCTGTGAGCTCAACAAGACACTCCAAAAGTACTATCTCATCTATCTTCCTGTACCTTATCAGCGACCTACTCCCCCAGCTTGTTACATCTCACTTTACACGTAATCATGAGACCTCACATACAGAGCACAAGCAGCCACAGACACATAGAAACACATACCTCAAAAGAGAAGAGGTATGTGTTTCTATGGGTCTGTGGTTTACAAGGTCACCACCATTATCTTTACATGCTCTCCTGGTGAGATAGTGAACCCTGAGAGTTGTGAGGGAAATTCCAGGTCACATATTCCAATATAGAATGTTTTGTAAGTAATCTTTCAGCATCTTCTTAACTGTGTCAGATCCTCCCAAATCAACTTCCTGACATCTGACTACTGGAAAGTAATCTATTATGTGGAGCTTATATCTCCTTCCTGAAATTTGCATCTGAAGCCCAAATGCTTCCAGGTAGGGCCACAAAAGGCATGATTATGGAGGCATCCTCTAATTGCATTTTCCCAACACTGAGTACTGTTTGAGTTTTTTGTTTATTTAATTGTTGTTCTGCTGAATCAGAGGCTTGTAATTTGCTCTCTTAGGAATTCTCATCTAAAAGTTCTCCTTCAATGATTCTTAACTTGGAGAACCTAATGATATCTTTCTAGATAAATGCACAGACCTATATAATATATGTACAGTTTTATGCATTTGGTTTCAAGAGTACAGAATCTCCAAAGCCTACCTATCCATCCCAGGATAGAAACTCTTATTCTAGACTGCAATTTTCTTAAAGTTTGGGGCCTTACCTTAGTCATTATGATTTTACTTCAAGCACAAGACTGGCACCCAGTGACTGGTCATTCGATCAATGTTAAATAAATGAAATCTGGTCTTAGTGAGCATGACAAGTTGTCAAGGATGGGCTCTACACTCTTTCAAGTCTTCCTAATCCACAAAACAGGTTAGTAAACTAGAGACTGCTATCCTATTTTACTGGTGAAAAAACTGAGTCCCTAGATCACAAAGCCAGCAAGTGATAGAGTCAGAACTGGGACACAGGTCACCAGGGTTCCACCAAGTCATGCTGTTTCCCAAAGCAGCTGCCACCATGTTCCTTATCCCACATGTCGATTCTCTGTGTCTTTTTCTTCTCTGACGCAGGCATTACTCAAAGAAGTCACAGAAGTCTTTATCTTATCAGAACTGTATTTCCCTCTGACTCTGGGGAGTGAGATGTACTCAGAGTGGGACAGATGGTCACACCTGGTGCTATCTCTCCCCTGCCAAGGGCTAAAGTACTAACATTTTGATCTGACAGCAGGTCATGATTCCCAAACCCCAGACTACTGCTACTCCACAGACTCTAAGACTATGATATAAATGATTTTTTTTTTTTTTTTTTGCCTCTTCAGATCCAATCTACCCGCCTTCTTAACAGGACCCATGACCTTGGAAATTGACAAAACGGCTGCATCAGCAGGTCTTCTGCCCTCTGGCTTACTGTTGGATTCGGACAATGGGAGGTGCAAGCAAGAGATGGAGAGGAAAGAAGAGGAAGCCTAACATTTATTCCCTGGCTCTCTCCACGAAGTTTCACTGTAGCTACTATAAGGGGCGCATCTCCCCAGAATTACCTTCTCTGGATCCTGATAACTATTTTTCTCCTTAAGTCTTTTAGGTGGACAGTGTAACCCTGAATTACTCTTTGTTGGTTTCTTAAACCTGCCTACCTCTTTATAATATAATATATTTTATCAATATATATATTATCTATATATTATATTTAGATATAATCTATATAATCCCTTTAATAAACTTTCCTCAAAATTTCCCTGGTGGCTCAGATGGCAAAGAATCTGCCTGCAATACAGGAGACCTGGGTTCGATCCCTGGGTTAGGAAGATCCCCTGGAGGAGGACATGGCAACCCATGTCAGCATTCTTGCCTGGAGATTCCCCCCAAGGACAGAGCAGCCCGGCAAGCTATAGTCCATGGGGTTGCAAAGCATTGGACATGACTGAGTGACTAAGCACTCATAAATGCAAGTTTCCCAGTTTGAGTGTGCCATGTGTTACTTGCTGAAACCACATCAGATACCCATGCCTGGCCACCACCCTTATTCCAGCTGAGCTAAAGGGTGGAACGTTTTCCATGCAGAGAAAACAGATGCAGGAGTCCTCTAAAGCCTATTAAAGTTGGAAAAGACCCTAGAATCCATTACTAAGCCCTTTATTCTATTAACAGCAATGGTAGTGGTATCATAACAATATTTACTATTGAGCATCTTCTATGGGTCAAGTGCTATGGGTCTTGGTTTACATAAATTATCTCATTTACATAAAGTTCCTCATGTAATTTACATAAAATTACATAAAACTTTATGTAAGGGTTTATATAAAATTCCTCAAACTTTTCCAAGGTAGGCACCATAATCCCTGTTTATAAAAGAGGAAACAGATAGAAAGACTGATTTGCCCAGGACCTCACAGAGGGTAGACAGTTGAGTGAAACTTTGAGTTCACCTTTAACTAACTCAAGCATATGGTCTCCGTACTATCAGTTCAGCCAGTTCAGTTGTTCAATCATGTCTGACTCTGCGACCCCATGAACTGCAGCACACCAGACCTCCATGTCCATCACCAACTCCTGGAGCTTGCTCAAACTCATGTCCATCAAGTCAGTGATGCCATTCAATCATCTCATCCCCTTCCCCTCCTGCCTTCAATCCTTCCCAGTATCAGAGTCTTTTCCAGTGAGTCAGTTCTTTGCACTAGGTGGACAAAATATTGAAGTTTCAGCTTCAGCATCAATCCTTCCAATGAATATTCAGAACTGATTTCCTTTAGGGTTGACTGGTTTGATCTGCTTGCAGTTCAAGGGACTCTCAAGAATCTTCTCCAACACCACAGTTCAAAAGCATCAATTCTTCAGCATTCAGCTTTCTTTATGGTCCAACTGTCACATGTATATATAACTACTGGAAAAACCATAGCTTTGACTAGATGGATCTTTATTGGTAAAGTAACATCTCTACTTTTTAGTATACTATCTAGACATGCTACAAAAGATGGCCCAGAGACCCAGAGAGTACATACTTGCCCACGGTCACCTAAGAAAAAAGCTACAGAGCCAAGAAAAAAAAAGTGAGTGCTCTGGACAACCCAGCCAATAACCCCTATACATCACTCAGTATATTTCAGGGTTTCTCAACCTCAAAATGATTGACATTTAGGACTAGATAATTCCTTGTTGCGGGGGCTATCTTGTGCATAGTAGAATGTTTAGCAGCATCCCTGGCTGTACCCACTTACATGTCCAATATCTCCTCCCTCATCAGTCATGACACCTAAAGATGTTTCTAAACCTCTCCAGATGCCTCATGGAGGGAAAAATCTCTCTCAGTTGAAAGTTCCTGGTATGCAGTTCAATTCCACAATGTTTAATTAACTCACATTTTATGTGTCAGACAGAGCAGAAAACACAAAGATGATTCAAACCAGGACCTCAGCACGCCTTTGGTCCAGGGAGGGCAATCTAGAGGTGTGCACAGAACCAACTCCCATGCACACCTTAATACATCACCATCAAAGTGCCCAAGATGACAGCAGAGGGAGAATGGTACCTATGGAGGTTGGAGGGAATTGGCTTCCCCTTAGCTGGGGGAAGGAGGCTATATGGAGTGGGCAGTCCATTACTTTGCCCTCAAGAATGTGTAAGACTCAGCCAGGCATATAGAGAGCCTGAAAGAAAGGCAATTCAGATTGTGGTGTGTCCTCAGCTGGAGCACACACTGCATTCCCAAACTAGAATAAACCGTGGCCTCCCTCTGAGAAGTCCAGCTTCTCCTGCAGAGAGTGCAAGGCCTTCCAGTTTCCTTCCCTCCAGCTTCATCTTCCTTCACTCTGTGCCCTGCATCTTCAGCTCACTATGGTGCCTTCACCTGTGTCCTGGCTTATACTATCATCTTTGCTTGGACCTTACTCTGCAACCTCAGCCTCTCACCTGTTTCCTAGGCTTACTGAAATCTACACCTCCTTAGCGACTGAGCTCAGACATATGGCTAGAAACCCTTGCTTAGGTAGGAGACCCTGCTTAAGGCTATATTAAAACATGTATATTATACTATACACACACATCCACTATATATGTGTGTTTATATATTATATATATGTATATTCCCCTTTAACTACTTATTCACCAGTAGCTTATGAATTTATCTTGAGAATTGAAGACGAGAACAATGATAATCACTTCAGTATTCCAAACACTTCATAAAGTACCCAGAACTTAAGAGGGGCTCACTAATGGCTGATAAATAAAACCTAAAGGGATATAGGGTCGCAACGAGTCAGACACGACTGAGCGACTGAACTGAACTGAACTGAAAGGGATAAAAGAAGCACATAAAGTTTTATTAGCCTAATAAAACATCAACAATACATTTGTTAAATGAAGACAGTTTACATAATTAAATTTACAATCATCAATGCAACAAAAGAAATTTTAAAAAAGACAGGAAGTAAATAGGTTTAAATGTTAATGTTGGTTTTCTCAGAGCTGTGAGATGGCTGGTGACTTCTATTTGTGCCTTTATAATTTTCTCAACTTTCCAAAAAGTTTATAGTCAACACGTGTAATGTAATCATAGGTATTTTAAATAGTGCCCCTGGCCATTTACTGTGTTTACCACTGACATCCATCCTTGGCATGTCATGAACATCCCAGTCTGACTCTGAAGGAACCACTGCTGCCCTTATTCTTAACCATTGTGCTTTGAGTCGATTCCAATCCAGGCTGCATGATTCCAGCATATGGCCCTGACTAAATCAATCAGTGCAAATTTTAGCCTCAGGGATTAATTCCAGCACTGAGCATGACCCAGCAGGCCAGTAGGAGAGATGAAGTTCAGTTCTGAGTCACTTACTTGAGCTGATGGAGAAGAAGATGCTTTCTGCTGGACTGAGCGCCAGAATGATATGACTGCAGTTGACAGTGAAGCCACACTCTCCAGATTAAGGAAGTTTTTAATCTAGAGGAAGCAGAGCCAAGAGATAGAGCCCTACTTCCTTGTTTGGGTCCTGAGTCAAGCCAAGCCTGAAGCCTACTCTAATTCCTTGAAATCTCTGTTCCCTTCATTATCTGTTTAAATATATGTAGTACTTAATGCTCATAAGAGATTAATGATGATAATAAAATAAATGACAATGAACTCACCACCAACATGGATGCCTTTACCGCTGTACCAACTGTGTGCCCTTCCTTGTCCTGTTTCCCTGCTTTCCAGTAAGAACAGCCATCCTTAATGTTGTGTTGTGTGTGAGTGTGTGTGCTCAGTCATGTCTGACTATTTGCAACTCTATTTAATGTTGTGTTAAGTAGTCCTTTTCTTTAAAAAGCATTGCCACATATCCACATGTCCCTAAACAATACATTATTTAGATTTTGTTGTTTTGGGCTTCATAAAAATGGAATAGAATGCCATATGTAGTCTTCTGAGAATTACTTTTCTTATCCAATATTAGTTTTCCAAGATTCATCTTTATTGTTACAAGTAGTGGTACTTCATTTATCTTCAGCACTTTAAGACTTTTCATCTCTGTTTATAAAGAACCTTAATAGGAGTTGCAAATTGCCAGCATCCTCCAAGGGGAAGGAAAAACAAAAGAAACTAACATTCGAAAACTGTTTTCTAAGGCCCTGTGCCAGTCACTGTATGTACACTGTCCTTTAAATCTGCAGGAAAAATCCTATGAAGTGTATATGATTATCTCCATGTCACAGATGGGAACATAGATTACCATGCTTTCAAGGTTATCAAGCTAGTCAACTTCTCAGTCTTCTTCCTAATTCACTGCCAGACAGCTCTTCTTATAACCTTCAAAAAGAAACTTAGGAAACCTCATATTTCAGTAAGAAAATAAAATGAAAGCATTCCCTTCAGTGCTTAAGAGAGTAGGTTCTAGGGCTAGGCTCAGTTCAAATCCTAGTTCTATCATTTCTTAGCTGAGTTCAATACCTAAGTTTCATCATCTTTAAAACAGGGGCAGTAATAGTATCCACCTCCTTGGTGTGGTGTAAGGATGACGTAAGCTATTATAGCAAAGAACATAGAATAATATCTGACACTTAGCAAATCCTTAACCCACGTCAGCTAATTCTCCAGTTCTCTTTCTGAGACATCACACACTTACATTTTATCTTCTCTCCTCTATGATAATTGCAACTGCTTTCTAACAGGGCTTGCTGATTTCTCCAGGCTCTCCTGATATCACCAGGAGGATTATCTATCTTAACATAGATGTTGCCACTTTACTCTCCTACTTAAAACTCCTTGGTATGATATGTATTAGTTGCTCAGTCGTGTCCAACTCTTTACAACCCCGTGGACTGTATCCCTCCAGGTTTCTCTGTCCATGGCATTCTCCAGGCATGAATATTAGAGAGGGTTGCCATTCTCTTCCTCAGGGGGTCTTCCTGACCCAGGGATTGAACCTGGGTCTCCTGCATTGCAGGTAGGTTCTTTAGCAGCTGAGCCACCAGGGAAACCCCTCAAAAATTGCTGGAATTCTCTAGGTCAGAATACTGGAGTGGATAGCCTTTCCCTTCTCCAGGGGATCTTCCCAGCCCGGGGATTGAAGCCAGGTCTCCCACATTGCAGGCAAACTCTTTAGCAGCTGAGCCACAAGGGAAGCCCAAGAATATTGGAGTGGGTAGCCTGTCTCTTCTCCAGCGAATCTTCCCAACCCAGGAATCGAACCAGGGTCTCCTTCATTGCAGGTGGATTCTTTACCAACTGAGCTTTCAGGGAAGCCCTAAGTTATTACAGCTATATTAAAACTCCTTGGCTTCAAGCAAATAAGGTCCTTAAATTGGAATGATCATTTGATACTGCAAAATTCTCTGCTTCTGGTTCCTGAAGCAAATGATGTGTTTTCTGCCTTCTTTGCATACTCTGTTCCCTCTGCCTGGAATGTTCTTTCCAGAAAGCTGCATCTTATTACATCCTAGGTTTCAAAATTCAGCTCAGACCTTACCTCCTCTCCTCCTTTTAACTTAAGAGGCTCTTTTAAACCAACAGCACCTTGGGTAAATCTCTTGGCACTACAATTACTTGTTGCTTTTATTTTGTTTTCCCGCTGTAGACTCTTACTTCCCTGAGGCCAAACCCTGTGTTTCCTCCACTTCTGGTCTGCAATTTCTAGTTTATAACCAAGCACCTTGTGGTACTCAAGAATGTTGAATTGAATGCAGATGAAGTCCTCAGCTGTGCTGGGTTAAGGAACTAACAAATGGAGAGGCTGGAAGTATGCTGCTCTGATCAGAAATGATTGCAATTCCCTTGTAGACTGGGGAGCTGGCATGTTAGCATGTAATTTACTAGGCCCTGGCACAAGCTCACTTTTATAGGCAGAGCATCTATTTTAATGGTTACATACATAATCACAGTTTTTAATCTGCTCCTTTCCCCCAAGAGAAAGTCACTGAAGGAGTCAAGAAAGGATGGAAACAGAGGGGAAAGTAAGTCCTCTGAAACAGAGAGAAGGGCTTCCCAGGTGGCTCAGTGGTAAAGAAGGTGTCTGGCAAGCAGGAGATGCAAGTTCAACTCCTGGGTCACAAAGATTCCCTGGAGAAGGAAATGGCGACCCACTCAGTTATTCTTGCCTGTGAAATCCCATGGACAGAGTAGCCTGGTGGGCTACAGTACATGGGGTCGCAAAAGTGTTGGATACAACTTGCAACTAAACAACAAAAAACAACAAGAGCAAAGAAGTGGCCTGATTCATGAGGCAACATACACTCACCTAGAAAGTTAAAGGAGCACAATGGACAAGTTAGCTAGACTGTTTTGCCTTGTGCATCATATTCAAGTTATGTCTGACCAGTGTATCAACACTGAGTTACCCAGCTGTTTCAGTTGGGAAGCTCCCCTATTGCAAAGCTCTTTATAGAAAGTTGAAATGTGATGAAAACAGCAATATACCTTGGAGCCAGAGGTCTTACATTTGAATTATAAATCTGGCACTTGTTGCTGGAGAATTTGGGAAAGAAACTTCATAGTGTGTTAGTTTCTTTATCTGGCAATTAACAACAGTATCTAACTCAAAGAGCAATTGTGATGATTGAACGAAATGATGCTCATAACACAGCAGATTACCTGATACTTGGTAGGTGGTGCCTAGTAAATGTTAGCTTGTAGTATCATTCCTCACCTTTGCTGAACTGGGGATAATAGCAAAGGTAGTGGTGGTGGTGGGGTTTGCATGTAAATCAACACTTCATGTATTCCTTGGGTGGAGGCACAATATTAGCTTGATCTTCTTACAATGCTGAAGACAATCTTGAAGGATGGGTTTCTAGGGTAAGCTTTAAGAGAGGGCGGATTTAAACTGATATTTGGAAGATGATGAGCTTTGGTTTCATAGAGGGCAAAAGGAGGACCTTCTGGTAGAAAATATGTCTTGAATGTGTTACCAGGCTCCTAACATCTATTCATTCTGACTTCCCATAACTAATATACTTCTTCCTTTATTTAACTGTACCTGTGGCTTCCAGCTAGAAACTGTTTCCTGCCTTCCCTCTGACTAGATATGACCACATGAGTAAGCTATGAATGATGGAACATGATAAGAAGTTGCTATGGAACACTTCCTAAAATGAATGTGCTTGTACTGCAAGTCTTCTGTCCTTGTGAGAACCGGCATGAGGGTATAGTAGAGGAGAGTCATTCTTTGAACATTTTTGCAGACAGTAAGGGATGGTAAAGCAATAGGACAGAAGGAACTGAGTTCCTGGTGACCCTGGGGACACAGTCATCCTTCCCATTTGGACAGATCAACAGCTCCAATGCTGCACGTGAGAGCAGCGCACCTTTCTTTCTGTTAAGTCACCACCAGTGGATCTCATTCCTCCTCCACTCAGACCAGTTTCCTCTGTCCCCACACATTCAGGCTCATCTCTACCTTCACATAGAAAGGAAGGGAGGAAGGCTAGGAATTTTGAATTGAGGGTAAAATAAAACCTCCCCACCCACATGCCACCAAAAAAGAATGGAATCAAATTAAAGATAAGCCAGGAAAAAGAGCCAAGCAGACACATTCCTCTCATTCCAATTCAACTCAGCATCAGCTCAATTCATAAGTAGGAGGGGGGCTCAGAGGACAGAGTCCAATGCGTCCTCACCCAGGGGCAGTCCGTTTCTATTAATGGACCATCTGCACAGATGGGAAATCAGGATGAAGAGAGGCAGCTCAGTCCATTCTGAAGAGCCCTCTGCAAGCTCTGACCTGCACTGACCATCATCACCCTACTGTCCTAGCTCTCTACTTCCTGGGGTCACACAGAGGGAGAAAAATCTTTGCATAATCCATGCTTCCATGTGTGAAGGTAGCTCCCATTGAAACCTAGCAGGACCCTGTGGGGCTGCTGGGCACAAAAGTCTTTCTGTGTCCCCTTTTTCTTGCTTGTAGGAAATAGACTTCATTCAGCCTGCAAGAGCTTTCCTGAGCTCCAAACGGCAAGTTTGTGCATGCATGCTCATTCAATAAGTTGTGCCCAGCTCTTTGCAATCTCATGGACCAAAGCTCACCAGGCTCCTCTATCCGTGGGATTTTCCAAGCAAGAGCACTGGAGTGGGATGCCATTTCCTCCTCCAGGGGATCTTCCCGGACCCAGGGATCCAACCTCTGTTTCCTGAGTCTCCTGCATTGGCAAGCAGATTCTTTACCACGAAACTACCTGGGAAGCCAAAGACAAGTTGAAACAGTTGCTATTCAGGGAAGGGGAGGGATGTACATACGAAGGATGAGCAGTCAAGAAATGATAGTGCAGCCTTGGGGCAGGCTCCTGGTTTCCCCTCAAGAGATACACAGAACAATACCTTTTACTTGTTGTGCAAATACTGAAATCCCCAGTTGGTGGGAGAAGTTAACTGTTAGCTCCCCACAAGCACAGAGACCCCAGACTAACTGGAATTGGAAGGTTTTAAATGCCGACACCCAATTACCTCACCACAAATCAGAAGAATGGTCACCAGCTGATCACGCCCTCCTTTTTGAACAATTACTATAAAACTCCTCACTACCCCCTCCAGGTTGGGACACACAGTTTTGAAGGTATTAGCTAAAGGAAATCAGTCCTGAATATTCATTAGAAGGACTGATGCTGAAGCTGGAGGTCCAATACTTTGGCCCACTGATGCGAAGAACTAACTCATTGGAAAAGACCCTGATGCTGGGAAAGATTGAAGGCAGGAGGAGTAGGGAACGATAGAGGATGAGATGGTTGGACGGCACCACTGACTTGACGGATATGAGTTTGCGCCAGTTCTGGGAGTTAGGGATGCACAGGGAAGCCTGTCATGCTGCAGTCCCTGGGGTCACAAAGAGTCGGACACCACTGAGCGACTGAACTGAACTGAACTGAGCCTGCTGTGGCCCTCTTCCCTGGCAAAGCAATAAAGCTATTCTTTTCTACTTCAGCCCAGACTCTCTGAGATTCAATTCAGTACCAGTATACAATGGACGGATTTTGGCTACACCACTTAATGGATATGGACCACTCTTTCATTCACTCCTCCTATTTACATATTCTTATTTTTGTCTGTGCAGACAGAATTCCCACCAAGGCTGTATAGCCATGGGCAAACTACTTTTCCTTTTTAGGCCCACTTTCTTTATCTGAAAAATGAAGAAATCTGACTTTTCTAACTACAGGTCCTCAAATCAAATACTCTAGGAAACATCAGTGTACATATTGGCAGGCGGTGGACAGTTGGGAATGGTGATGAGTGTGGGGAGCTGGAAGGTGCCTCCTTACCTTAAGGGTGCTAGTTTGAAGATATGATCTTGTTTGCCCATTGTTGTCTTGTTTTTGTCTTTAAAGCTGTGTCAGGCATGCGAAACACATCTGAGGCTAGATAGAGACAAGTCTGTGACTTCTGGTCTGAATGAGCCTCACAGCCCTTATAAACCCTAAACTCCCATGGCTCTTTTAAAACTGCCCCATTTTACAGAATGAACTTCTTTGGGGCCAAAGGGAGCAGAGGTACCCCATATTGGATGTCCTTCCAGGTTCCCTTGCCATCTCTTTCCACGTCACCCTGGGGATCTGTTACAGACTGTGTCAAGCTGAGTGCCTTGACTTCTGACTTCTAATTGGGACTGGCCAAGGAGGTGCACGGCAGGCAATGGGCAAGTGAAAGGAGAGGAAGGTGGTTGTATTCCCTGCTCCTTCCTGACTTGTCCACCAGGTATAGCTGAGTCCCTGTGTGGAGGGTCTTTCCTTCCCTAAGCTACCTGTCTCAGTGGGTTCAGGTTCCTCTTCCTCATCCTTTTCCTTTCAGGCCAGGAACAGAAATGCCTTCCCACTGGTAACTGTAAGCCTTTGGATACTCCACCATCCTTTTTGGTTTTTCTTCATCCTTCCCACAACTCTGTAAGGAGAGCCTTCTGTAAAGCCTTCTAAGATCCCCCTTCTGAGTGTACCATGCCCTCTGTGGGGACACAGACTAACTCACTATCAACCTTCTTCTTCCTGATGTGCTTCCAATGGAAGGAGAGGGGTCTGTTCTAAAAAGTCCAGATACTTTGGTCTCCCAAACCTAGTTTATAGGATGTCATGTTAGTTACACGCTTGTAATGGTCATCTATTTGTATGTCCTTTTAATACCCTGCCTTCCAGGCATAATTGAACAATAGCTGCTTCCTTGATCTAAAATATGTCAAAGGACCAATCACAGTGCCCACTTGCCCTGCTCATAGATGGACATGTGACCCAAGGCAGCAGAAGTTCTCTTAGGGTTTTTCAGAAATGGAAATAAGGGACGAGGGTCTTATCCTTTCGGATGGTAATGCTAGAAAGTGGCAGCATCCACGGGAAGTTGCCATGACTGAGTTTCAGCCTCAAGGAGAAAGTTGGGCTGCAGTGGGAACCCGATGAAGTTGAACCATAGGAAGAAGTAGAAAGTTCACAAGGAGCAAGGTTGGTTCGTGTTTGAAGACCAGGCTCCTCTAATCCTTAAAGTCAAGCCCACACCAACCTTCCTGCAATTTGCCTTTGGTTGGCTTTTTTGTTTCAATTTCTTTGAGTATAGTTTCTCTCCCAATGAATGCATTCCTAATGAAGATGGAGTTCAGGATTGGTCTAACTCCAACTGACCAGGTATGGGACCTCTTAAAAAAACAGTTCAGTTCTACATGGTGAAATGTCTGCTGGATCCTCACTTTTGTGCAGTGTTTTGGGGTTTATGAAATGTTTTCACATCTATTCTCTCATTTTATCCTCACAACAATCCTGGGTGATGAATAGGGCAGAGAGCATTACCCCCTTGTAACCAACAAGAATAAGAGGGTTCAGAGAGGTCAAGGTCCCAAAGGTAAAGCCGCTCTCAGCTCTGGTCTCTGACTTGGTGGGACCATGCCAAGCCTTCCCTTAGAGAGGCATGTGACTGTGTTCAGACAATTTGCTCCCAGGTGGATCTTGCTTATATCCACACCTTATTTTGCCACTCTCTTCTCTAGGTTTGAAACTATTTTTATGCTTTTGACCTTTAGGCTATACAACCCGGTCTACAAAAATCTCCAGCCTGAACTCCGGTACTTGGTGTTCCACATTTTAGCCTCTGTGATGTGCTGTTGAGCTTAAGGCTTGTAACTGGTTTTCTCCCTCCTGATTTCACCTCTCTTGCTTCAGCTCATCCATCTCCCTCTTTAAACCACTCTTCTGAGCAGGCCTAATAGGTACTGCTTGGTGAGAACTAGTGCTCCAGCCCCAGAAGGTCATGGAATTGGGGATCGCGCTTAACCTTTGTCCAGTGATCCTTTCCACAATGACTCCACTGAGCACGAATCAAGGCTGTAACTAAGAACAGAGAAAGACCCTGTGTTCAGAAATTGGTGCACTTAGATTTTCCCTAATAAGGATGCCTTTTTGTACATGTGCCCTGCAATCAAAGAGTCTGAGGGTGGAATGGATTTTCTCATCTCACTTTCAGTCACGATGTAGAATCTCATACAGAAAACTGTAGAAGTTGGAACAATACAGCGTGCTCTTTACAAATGAGACAAAGGACTGAAATAGAGGATACAGCCCAAATTAGCACCAGCGCAACTCCCACTGATGAGGAAATTATCTGACTGCAAATTACATGCTGTGCTACTCCACCAGCTCCACTGAAGTTTAAGGTATTACATTAATCAAAATGAAACAGAAAAAAAAAAAAAGCTAGGAAAACAAAGGCATCAAGGTGAAGAAGAAGGAATATAAATTAATATTTTCAAAGTGTCTACTATGTACCAGTCTGTATCACTCATATAAATTCCATTTAAAAGAGTTCAAAATCAGATGCAAAATGAAACATCAAGAAGTTATGGCACCTGTGTGCATGTGTACTAAGTCACTTTAGCCGTGCCTGACTCTTTGTAATGCTATGAACTGTAGCTCATCAAGCTCCTCTGTCCATGAAGCACTTGGACACGGTTTAACCCAAGATTACAAGATAGATCACTTCGGCCACATAACTCTAACCCCCAAATGCGAGATTGACTTTTCTGTTATTCAGCTGAGTAGTATGGCTCAGGAAAAGATTCTGTGTGTTAAAGGAAGGGCATGTATCAGATCTGATTTGTCTATGGACAAAATGTGTTAAGTTAGGGAAACATTTACAGATCACCAGGTATCTCTATCAGGGTCCCAGCAAGAAACTGGTAGCACATTCATATGAGTGTAGTTCAGTGAGGAACTAATTATAAAGATGTAGGCGAGGGAAGGGAGCCCTAAGGAGTATGGAAGAAACCCAGAGGTTAACACCCCCAGGCTAGAAGGGAAGATGTGGGAGAGGGTCATTATCAGAACCTATGAGTGGGTGTTCTGTAGAGCAGCCCCCCAGAAAGGATTAGTGACATCTGGGACACAGCCTGCCCAAGGTGACCTCACAGGGAGGGAACCAGAAAAAAATACTGACACCGATTCTCTTCTCTCCCCACTTCATCCAGAAACCTTAGGGCCCTGGAACCCACTGATGTGCTTCATGTAGGTCAGTCTCCTGGGGGCAGGGGACAGGGAAGAGAAGGATTGAGAGGCAGTTTACTAAAGAGAGGACATCCTTACCAAGACGTTCACAAGGTAAGGAGGAGACTGCAGCTGACGTACCTTCTCGAAAACTTAAGAATGAGGTAAGCTTTGCTCAGATGAAGTGTAAGAGGCTTGAAGGATACTGTGCCATTTTAAGTTGGCTATTCCTCCTGTTAGCAATATGATGATTGTAAAAATCACATGCAAATGAAGTGGATATTTTAATGAGGTGTGGAGCTATATGAGATCTAGTTAAACCCTGTCTTGGGAGAGAGCCTGGGCAGATTTGGGGAAGCACTGGCACAAGGATGTGGAGAAGAGCTTGGTTATTCACAGGATTAAACTGCAGCTTCACCCTCAGAAGGGCTTCCTTGGTGGCTCAGTGGCAAAAAAGAAAAAAAAAAACAAAAAAACTCGCCTGCCAATGCAGGAGACATAAGAGACATGGGTTTGAGTCCCTGGGTCAGGAAGATCCCCTGAAGAAGGAAATGGCAACCCACTCCAGTATTCTTGCCTGGAAAATCTCCCATGGACGGAGTAGCCTGGTGGGCCACAGTCCAGGGGGTCACAAGAGTTGGACACACCTTAGCAACTAAACAACAACGAAAACAAAGCACATGGATAGTATTTAAAGCCACAGACAAGATGAGGCTTCCAAAAGAGGGAGTGTTGACAGAGAACAGCAGAATCCTGGAGCACGCCAGAGTTTAGCATCTGGGAAACTGAGGAAGAACCAACAAAGGAAAACCAAGGAGTAACTGATGAGGGAGGAAGGAAATCATCTGGTAACACTGCTACATGGGCAGTAACCAGAGATGAAGGAGGCTAGGCAAGTCTACGGCTTCCAAATATGAATGAGAATTAGAGCTTTGGAGTTTTGTGCCTGACAGTGTATACAACCAGACTTCTGAGGAGTTTGTTTGCAAACTTGGTCATAATTGTATCTGACTGTTGGAAGAATATTTGAATACAAAGCGTAACATCCTTTGCAGTGACAATTACTTTGAGTGGTCGGAACTCATGTTCCAATGTGAGGTGCTTTCTCTGTTTTTAATCATCTTTGGTTAATTGTGATGTTCTGGGTGAGTAATTAGAAAGAACATTCATTCATTCATCCATCCAACAGGTATCAGTTAATGACATGCCAGGTACTGATGTAAGCTGGGGATACAGCAATGGACAAGAGAAATTCCAGGCCCCCCCACCCCTGAGAACTTCCTTTCCAGCAACCCATGCATGGGAGTAAAAGGAGGAATGGGGCGAAAATCTTGGAATCCCACTTACCAACCTAAGCAAGTCACCTTCCTTTCCCACTGTCTCATCCAGAAGAGAGGATTCAGAGTATGCATTAGTTTGCTAGGATGACCATAACCAAGGGGCACCAGCTGGGTGGCCTAAACAACAGAAATATGTGGTCTTACGACTCTGGACACTGTGCTATGCTGTAAAAGTCACTCACTTGTGTCTAACTCTTTGTGACTACGTGGACTGTAGCCCATCAGTCTCCTCCGTCCATGGAATTCTCCAGGCCACAATACTGGAGTGGGTAGCTATTCCCTTCTTCAGGGGATTTCCCAACCCAGGGATCAAATCCAGGTCTCCCACATCACAGGCGTATTCTTTGCCATCTGAGCCACCAAGAGAAGGGGGCAACAGAGAATGAAATGTTTGGATAGCTGCCTGAGAAATCCCATGGTCAACCACCCCGTTCCTCCTTTCACTCCCATGCATGGGTTGCTAGAAAGAAAGCTCTCAGGGGTTGTAGGTGGGCCTGGAAGTCCAAAACCAAGGAGTGAGCAGAGTTGGTTCCTTCTGAAGGTGACAAGGTGGAGGATTTGTTCCAGACCTTTCCACTTTACTTGCAGATGGCAATCTTCTCCTTGTGTTTCCTCCCTCTGTGCATAGCTGTCTCTGTGACTCCAAGGTCCTGGGGGTGAGGACTTCAGCATATATTGTTTTTGGGCGGCGATGCAATTCAATCCACAACAGAATACCTGGCCTTGTGCCAGCTCCATGGATGGCTCCAGGGCTCTAGGCACACAGCAGAGTGGTTGGCACGCACACTGGACCAACTTGTGCACTCCAGAACAGTCTCTGAGTGCTGATGCTGCTTCTCACAGGCCTGGGTTTTATTCCTTAACCTTTCTCAGCAGTTACTTCAATTGGAAAATTGGGCGGGGAATGCAGGGATGGAACCTACCTCATAGGATTATTGCAAGATCAAATATAGCAAAATATGGACCTTGCGTATTCACTTCTTGATAAATGGTAGCCACTTGTCTGTATTATAAATGCTTGCAAAATCAGTTTATGTGCAAAAACAGATGTGACGGTCTGTATATCAAAAAGTGCTCCATAAAACCCAATATGCTTATTTCTAAACAGTTTCAAGGTCTACGTGGCATGTTTCACGTCCTCACAATAACCCATTTTGATGAATACTATTATTCCCATTTTAATGATAAGAATGTTGAGGCTTGGAGAGGGATGTAAAGTGGCAGGCAAGGGATTAGAGTGGCTGCAGCGTCTCAGTTATCCTAAGCATGGTGCTCTATATCCCTTTTCCCCCTTTTTTTCCCTCCTTTGTCATTCTGCAGCTCTTAAGCCCACATACCGAACATGCCATAATATAAACAATTCAGATGAGAAGCTGTCCAAAGGAATTCAGAGCATCTTTGCATTCCTTGCTGAATAACTAAAATCTTCAACACACACAGGCTTGGACTGGTTTCCTAAATGCTTTCACGCTTCGGAAGCTGGGGAGCTTGACTCCTCAGGGACCTTTGTGTTCCTTTTCAAACCCAAAGCAATGGACTTGAAAATCAAAATCCAAAAAGCTAACAAAGACCTTATTAATTGTGGCTCCTTTATAAACAAGTTTTTTTTCACTCTTTTCCCCCTCTCTCTAGGCAACCCTTGCATAAAAATATCCATTCGCCAACTGTTCACCAACTGTTCTTCCTCTTGCTGGCATACCTTGTACCATGTTCTAAGATGCCAGAGCGCGTTTTTGCTGCAGCCCTCCACGCTGCCAGGGCTCACTGCCATCAGGTCCTGCTATGGGGAGGCGTATGGGAAAGGAGGGGTGGAGGGTGTCTTTGGCAGAGAAAGCCTGGGCCATGTGGCAATTAAGGTGAAGGTGGGAAAGTCAGTGACTGTGTCATGGACTTTGGAGTCAGAAAGAACTGGGTTTGAATCCCAGCTTGCTGTATTCTTGCTGTGTGTTATCATTTGAATCATGTTACTCTCTGAGCCCAAATTGGTTCTCCTGTAAAAGGCAGATAACTGTTTCTAAGAATTGTCATGAAGATCAAATAAACTCTTACATGTGACAGCCTTGATATGATGCTTGGCAAGCTATACAAACTCAACAAATGTGAATTTCCTTTATCTTCCTTTAACTACTGAGGCGCTCTTGATCCATTAAGAGAAAGAAGCAAATTCACAAAAAGGAAAATTCATGCAAGTGTTAAATATTAAGCAATAGAGTAGTGCAAAAGATGGCACAGGTCAGAATCTGGTGATGTACTCAGAAAGAGGAAATGGTACTAGACACTAGATTTCACAGGAGAGAGACTTTTGGAACACAGATCCTCAGGCTCTGCTTAGGGAGTTTGGTTCTAGCCCAGCTCTGTGACTTAACATCTGGGTACCCCGAGGCAATTCATTCCTTCATTCACTCCACAAACATTCACAGGTGTTGACATGGGCTTGGGCTAAGCCACGGAAGCACAGATGAGCAGATAGATGCCAGCCCTGACCTTCAGAAGTCGCAAAGGAGTAGCTTTTGGCAGAGCTACCTGCAAACATGTAGTGGCAGATAAGAGAGACAGAATCACATGGCCTTTAATGGAATAGGCCTGGGGGAGCTGGAAAGACTGGGGACCAAATAAGTAGCTCAGCTACTAATACTAAGGTCTTGTCAAGGTCTCTCTGAGCCTTGTTTTCCGTACTAGAAAAATTAAAATAAAAATGATTACTTTCTTGGGATGTTGTGATGGTTAAGTGATATAATGCTTGAGAAGACAAGATAGCATTGGTCCATAAAAGTCAATAAAGATTAGCTGGAATAATTCAAGGTAAATATATGCATACATATATTTTAATAATGATAACATATGCATGAGCATATAAATATATGGTGGTGGGTTAGTCTCTAAGTCATGTCTGACTCTTGTGACCCCATGGACTGTAGCCCATCAGGCTCCTCTGTCCATGGGATTTCTCAGGCAAGAATACTGGAATGGGTTAGCATTTCCTTCTCCAGGGACTCAACCCAGGGATTGAACTTGGGTCTCTTACATTGCAGGTGGATTCTTTACCAACTGAGCCATCAGGGAAGCCCAGGATATAATGTATATTTGTATACAATATTTTTGTAATATATATTATATATTATACATTTATACCATATACATTACATATTAGATAGACAGATAGATAGATAGGTAAATATAACATCACCAACTTCAACAGACATGGATTTGAGCAAACTCTGGGAGGCAGTGAAGGACAGGGGAGCCTGGGGTGCTGTAGTCCATGGTGTCACAAAAAGTTGGACAGGACTTACCAACTAAACCACAACAAAAACACATATTATGTGTGCACATATATAATACATATTTTATGTGTATATATGTATAAATATATGTGTGTATGTGTGTATATGATATGTATACAAACACATACAGATTTTACAAAATACTGTGGAAAACCCTTAACTTCTAAACTTTTCAATTTCCTTTTTTTTTAAGTTATCAGTTGGGTCAGCCTCCTCCCTGTGACATATAAGGTTCCCCATGATCTGACTCACCCACTTACAGTACCATCTATGACCAGCTGAATCCCACCACCACCATCATGCTGAATCATAGTGGCCCTGAATGTTCCCAAGAGTCACTTCCTGGAACGTTTTCAACTCTCCAAATCATGAGGGTTGATATGACAGCAAGGACATCCAAAGTCCATAAAGAACTGGAAGTGAAAGTGAAGTCACTCAGTTGTGTCTGACTCTGCGACCCCATGGACAATAGCCCCCCAGGTTCCCCTGTCCATGGAATTTTTCAGGCAAGAGTACTGAAGTGGGTTGCCATTTCCTTCTCCAGGGGATCTTCTCAACCCAGGAATCAAACCTGGGTCTCCCATATTGCAAGAAGATGCTTTACCATCTGAGCCACCATGAAACTAAGACCCAAATTATTCTCCAAAAAGGTCAATAAATGGGTAAGACATAGTCTTAGAATGCTGAGATTACAGGCTCAAATTTAAGTCCAGACAATGAAGGACTCAATCTGTTGTGGCTGTCTTAAAGCCTGGTTCAGTAACTTGGTAGTTAAAAGAGCGGATTCAGAAGTCAAATGATCTCAGATCAAGTCCTGGCTATACCTCTGCTTGGCTGGATGACCTTGAACAAGTTACTTAATCTCACTAGGTCTACTATTATCTCATCTTTAAGTGGGACATTAGTACCTATCTTATGGTTTTGTCATGAATATTCAATGGACTAGCACATGGAAGCTGACTATTACTGTACCTTTCTGGCATATAATCATTTCTCAAAAACTTTAGTCATTGTTCATGTTATTCCTCTTATTTTTCCATGGATCTGGATGTACATTTAATGAGACATTTTCATACAGGACAATGTTGTCTAGCTATTTCCTCCAATAACCTTCATCAACTAGGCAACAGATATGCCCCTTCCTATTACCATCTCACCCCTTAGAGAAGAATTTCTTAAACATTCTTCAGCTAAACTCTCATTCTCACATGGTTTGTTCAGCAGCCACACTATGACTTTACTGTCTCGCTCATCATCAAAATACTTGTCTCGTCTCCCATCTGCCTCCCAAATTACATCTCCATCAAGTCCAGTGTTTCCTCCCAGACATTATCAGTGACATTTGGCCTCTCATGTAAGTTTTTGCCTTACAAGAGAAAATATGAATAATACAGTTAAGAATCTCAAAAGTTCACTCTTACTGCCTTTCTCTTAATCCTGCCCTGCACTTTTTCAATTCCATACTTTTACATGCCTCTATAAATGCTTCATGTTTCAACTTCCTGGCTCACATTTCCCCACGCCCTCTTTGCCTGGCTTATTTCTACCATGTCTTTCAAGATTAACTTCCTGTATAACTATATCCATTCACTCAATCACAATATTATTGGAGCAACTCCTATGTACCAGATACTGCGCTAGGTGCCAGAGATCTAAAGTAAGCAAAATAACAGAGGTCCCTGACTTTATGAGGCTTAGAGTCTAGGATCCAGACATTAACGAAATGATCACACACACACACAAGAAACTTTGTGCTTAATTGCTCAGTCATGTCCAACTCTTTGCAACCCCTTGGACTGTAGCTTTCCAGGCTCCTCTGTCCATGGGGACTCTCCAGGCAAGAATACTGGAGTGGGTAGCCTATCCCTTCTCTAGGGGATCTTCCCGACCCAGAAATCTAACTGGGGTCTCCTGCATTGCATGCGGATTATTCACCAGCTGAGCTACCATGATAAATGACATTAAGGAAAAGCCAAGGATGCCTCAAGAGCACATCACAGGGTGACCTGGCTCTAGAGAAGGGATCAGGGAAGGCATCTCAGCACAAGTGACGTCAGGCTGGTTGGGATGTCCTCCTCTGCAGTTTGATATTATACTTATTCTGTAGCTGTTACCACACTGATCATGGTGTAAAGAATCTGCCTGCAATGCAGGAGACCCGGGTTCTATCCCTGGGTCAGGAAGCTCCCCTGGAGAAGGAAATGGCAATCACTCCAGTATTCTCACCTGGAGAATCCCATGGTCAGAGGAGTCTGGTGGGGTACACTCTATGGGGTCCCAAAGAGTTGGACATGACTGAGCAACTAACGCTTTCATTGTTATTCTATCTACTTGCTTCTCTCTTCTACCAACCTGTGAACTTTTTGAAAGCTGGTGAACATCTTATTCCCAGAGCCTGTTATAAGACTGGCACTTAGTAGAAGCTCAAGAACTGATTCTGCTGCTGTTGTTGCTGAAAGAAGATAAATCTTTAAGGATGCTTTGAGCAACAACATTTTATTCTCAACGCAGCCCAGAATCAGTCCAGAAAATTCGAGACACCCTGTGGCACGCCTATGCTGCTGCCCACTTCCCCTTTCCCCCTTAATCATCCCGTGGGAAGAGGTGCTGTAACTCCAAATTAGCCCCAGGGCAGCTCTCATCTGCTCTGCCACCAAGCTCGTATCACATTACATTTAATACATGTGTATAATGAATGCCGCACACATTTGGCAGTGCTTCTGTGCACCATGTCATTATAAGCCGTATTGACAGCAAACAAGTCACATATTCTCCCTGCGAACACTACAGGAAAAAAGAACATATAATTTTGTTGTTGTTTGTACGTTTTTTTCCAAGTCACATTGGACACCATTTGCCTTTCATTAGAAACACCATGCTGACAGTAAAATCACATATCTGCAACACACAAAGAAGAGAAAAACAGGCTGTTTGGGCCCCCTGTGAAGGGGAAGAGCAATGACATGACCCCTAGCAGCGGTAAGGGGGACAGAACAGGGTGTTTTCCTGGGCTTTAGTGACTCACAGCCCCTAAGAAGAGAGTTGATGCCTTTTTGTCCCACAAGGTTCATCGGATATATATTCTTTCTGTATTTAAGTTAGGGATGACTTTAGAAAGCTAAAATAAGGACTTCCCCAGTGTCCCAATGCAGGGGGCCTGGGTTCAATCCCTGATCAAGAAACTAGATCATGCCTGCTGCAACTAAGACCTGGCATAGCCAAATACATTAAAAAAAAATACTAATATGTTAAAATACATTGAACGCTTACTATAGGCATCTGCTATATCTTTAATTTTCATAGAAACCCCAAGGGGTCAGTATCATTGACTATTTCACATACTTGATATCTGAGTCTCATAAAGTTAAAGTGAGTGGATCAAAGTTATCAAAAGAATAAGAATAGAATTCGAATGTAAGTCTATTTCATTATGAGAGTAATTAAATGAATAAATATTTACCAAATGTCTTGAGTGTGAGACACTGCCCATATTTCTAGTGTAGATTTGATATTGTAGTTGTTTCTACACCTGACTTCACCCCTAGGCAAGCTCCTGTATTTATGTATTTAATGTGTACTCAATGGCTTCTCTGTGAGTTTCCTGAGAGCAAGATTGATGTCTTGGTTATTTGTATAGTCCTAGGCTACAGTACAGTGCCTGGGACAAGAGCAGAAATGTGAAATCTACTGGAAAAAGAGAGAAAGGGAGGAGAGATGGAGGCAGGAATGAGTGTGTAGTGGTAGACAGACATGTAAACAGTGAACTGGGCTAAATAAAGGTAAACATTATTTGCTTGGGGAAACATTGACAAATAGGTGACTAATGGCAACTAGAGGAATAAAAAGAATGTTTTATCAAAGAAAAATCACTTTAGTTATTCATAAAGACTAAGGAGAATTTCAATGTGTGATTAAAGAAGGCACATTATCGGCAAAGGCAAAGAGACAGAGTAGTGAAGTCCATGTCATAGGAAGAGTTAGTAAGAATTATTATAGAATTATAGAATTGATTAAATTCAATTATAGAATCCACTGATTCTATAATTCATAGTAGGAAATAAGGCTGGAAAGGCAGTTTGGGGCCAGATCATAGAGTCTTGAGCTTCGTTCTATTACCTAAACTTTTCTTTTACATGAACTTTTAAACTTTCCTTCTAGAAAATAAGGCAGAAAGGTAATAGGGCTAGGTGAATTGAATAATTCAGTCATGACGAACATGGCCTTAGGAGTCAGACAGTTTTGAGTACAAGTTTGAATAATTTTATCACCTTGGGCAATCTAAATCTGTTCTCTAGCTCCTTGGCTCCTCACAGGTAAAATCAAGATGATAGTATATACCTCATAAGTGGTGAGAATATATGAAATACATATGCAAAGATTCTTAATATTTTCTGGCATAAAATACATTTTGATTGATGTTGTTGATTATTTTCCCCATCATGTTATTCTCAGCCACATGAACTCCGATAACATAAACAAGAGACACTTACAGAGGAAAGAACAATTTGGGTGTCCGTTCAGTCTCCTGTCCAACAACATTTATTGTGAAACAACAAATCATCTCCAGCAGTACTCTGTGAACTGATAATATACAAAGGAGAAATAGACAGTCTGTCCTCAGGAAGTTTACAGTCTCTAGGAGAGGTAGATAGGTATATGGAAAACTAATACTGTAGACTAAGTACAAATGATAAACAGACTACTAAAAATGTGCTGGCAGTGCATAGAGCAAATTTCTTCGTCTTTCTGAGATTGTGTCTTCATCTTTAAACGTGGGTGGAGGGGAATGATACAATCTGATAGATTCTTATAATAACTTAATGAGCTAATGTAAAATTAAAAAAAAAAAAAAACCTGGCACCTTGCCTGGCTCACAAACGATCTTCAATAATTGCTTATTCAGTGCACAAATGGATTAGTATTATAATAGAGGTACATAGAAAGCGCAGCAGTGCTCTTTGGAGCACGTTCTAAGGTGGGATGGTATTGAAGTTTTAGGGGAAATCTTTGCTGCTTCTCACTGTCGTCTATCTCAAGCGGTTAAGGAGGCCATGATAAAATTAAATAAGGCTGCAAATTCTTTGAAATTTATTTCATTAAGAAGTGAAGTCAATTTTCTGACCTCTTAAATCTGTGACAAACTTGCCACTAGAATGGACTTTGACCATTAGAATGTGTGAGAAATGGCTTTTTGTGAATTCTGGAGATGAGATCTCAAGAGGAGGAAAGCTATTCTATCACCACCATGTAAAGAAGCTGGTGAGGCTTATTGTAGAATAAGAAACCACATGGAGGAGAAATGAGTCAGCCCAGCCAACAAACAGTACAAACTACTACACACATGAGTAAAGCCATTTTGAATCTTCAGCTCTGCGACTCTCCAGCTAAATGAAGCTTCATGTGCTCGCTTCGGCAGCACATATACTAAATGCAGCTTCATGAATGAGCCAGTGGAAACCAGCAGAGGAACTGCTCAGCCAAGCATAAAATCATGAGAAGTAATACATTGTTGCCATTTTAGGTCATTGTAATCACAAATAAAGTGAATAATCACTGTTTTAAGTCTAGGGCAAGAATGTCATATGCTATTAAGGTTCTAGCTTTAGGTCAAGTGACATTAGGAAGCATCACTATGAACAAAGCTAGTGGAGGTGATAGAATTCCAACTGAGCTACTTCAAATCCTAAGAGGTGACATTATAGTGCTTCACTCAGTATGCCAGCAAATTTAGAAAACTCAGCAGTGGCCACAGGACTGTAAAAGGTCAGCTTTCATTCAAATCCCAAAGAAAGGTGATGCCAAAGAACGTTCAAACTACTGCACAATCTCACTCATCTCACATGCTAGCAAAGTAATGCTCAATATTCTCCAAGCTAGGCTTCAACATTACATGAACCAGAACTTCCAGATGTTCAACTTAGATTTTAAAAAGGCAGAGGAACCAGAGATCAAATTGCCAACATCCATTGGGTCATCAAAAAAGCAAGAAAATTCCCGAAGAACATCTACTTCTGCTTCATTGTTTACACTAAAGCCTTTGGCTGTGTGGATCACAACAAACTGGAAAATTCTGAAAGAGATGAGACTATCAGACCACCTTACCTGCCTCCCGAGAAATCTGTATGCGGGTCAAGAAGCAACAATTATAACTGGACATGGAACAAAGGACAGGTTCAAAATTGGGAAAGGAGTACGTCAAGGCTGCATATTGCCACCTTGCTTATTTAACTTATATGCAGAGTACATCATGCGAAAATGCGGGCTGGATGAAGCACAAGCTGGAATCAAGATTGCCGGGAAAAATATCAATAATCTCAGATATGTAGATGATACCACTCCTATGGTAGAAAGCAAAGATGAACTGAAGAGCCCCTTGATGAAATTGAAAGAGGAGAGTGAAAAAGCTGGCTTAAAACTCATAATTCACAAAACAAAGATCACAGCTTTCAGTCCCATCACTTCATGGCAAATAGATGGGGAAACAGTGGAAACAGTGAGAGACTTTATTTTCTTGGGCTCCAAAATCAATGCAGGTGGTAATTTCAGCCATGAAATTAAAAGATGCTCGCTTCTTGGTTTTTTCCAGTAGTCATGTATGGATGTGAGAGTTGGACTATAAAGAAAGCTGAGCGCCGACGAATGGATGCTTTTAAACTGTGGTGTTGGAGAAGACTCTTGAGAGTCCCTTGGACTGCAAGGAGATCCAACCAGTCCATCCTAAAGGAAACCAGTCCTGAATATTAATTGGAAGGACTGATGCTGAAGCTGAAGCTCCAATAGTTTGGCCACCTGATGGGAAGAACTGACTCATTTGAAAAGACCCGATGCTGGGAAAGATTGAGGGTAGGAGAAGGGGACGACAGAGGATGAGATGACTGGAAGGGATCACTGACTTGATGGGTGTAAGTTTGAGCAAGCTCCAGAAGTTGGCAATGGACATGGAAGCCTGGTGTGCTGTAGTCCATGGGGTCGCAGAGAGTCAGACAGGACTGAGCAACTGAATTGAATTGCATAGCAGAAAGCTTCCAGTTGCAGTTCAACCTTGTTTGGGAGTCACACCACCACTAGGTGTCTGAAGTGTTGACTGTGTTGCCCATCTCTGGTTAATAAGCACTGTCCTTTCTTATAGGTCTTCCCTGGTGGCTCAGATGGTTAAGAATCTGCCTGCAATGCAGCAGACCTGGGTTCTATCCCTGTGTTAAGATTCCCTGGAGGAGGGCATGGCAAGCCATTCCAGTATTCTTGCCCGGAGAATTCCAAGGACAGAGGAGTCTAGCGAGCTACAGCCCACAGAGTTCCAAAGAGTTGGACATGACTGTGACTTTTATTTAACTCACTTCCTTATAGGTAGCTATTAATACTTGTTCACACTGCTAAATCACATTAAAATGTCTTGCTTTGCAAAGCAACAAAGAACACAGATGACCTAATAACGCTCACCTGTTTGATCCTGAACAATACCTATACTATTGTCACTATCTACTATACTGACCACTGTGATGAATACGGGAAGATTTTAATCCAGGTATATCTAAACCGGATCATAATCTCAAGCAGATGTGCTTCCTTATTTCCATGAGGCTTCTGAAAGACCTCTTAGTCCTGAAAGCCCTAGTGAGGCAAGGTACAGAGTTGGGAAATACCTGGTTTGGATTTAAAAAGAGCAGTGTGATTCAGCATGAAGCTGAATTAAACTAGGAAGGTTATCAGCTACATCACCTTAGAAAAAATTGGAAATAATAATAATCACTTCACAGGGTTTTTGTGAGTAAACTGTTAAATACATATATAATATAAATAAATTAATATATTGAAAGTATTCAGAAGAGGGCTCAATCCATATAGTCAGTTCAGTACAGTCACTCAGTGTGTCTGACTCTTTGTGACCCCATGAACTGCAGCACACTAGGCTTCCCTGTCCATTACCAACTTCCAGAGCTTACGCAAATTCATGTCTATCAAATCAGTAATTGCCATCTAATCATCTCATCCTCTGTCATCACTACCCCCCACCCCCGCCTTCAATCTTTCCCAGCATGAGGGTCTTTTCTAATTAGTCAATTCTTCCCATCAGTTAGCCAAGGTACTGCAGCTTCAGCTTCAGCATCAGTCCTTCCAATGAATTTTCAGAACTGATTTCCTTTATGATTGACTGGTTTGATCTCCTTGGAGTCCAAGGGACTCTCAAGAGTCTTCTCCACCACCACAGTTCAAAAGCATCAATTCTTTGGCACTCAGCTTTCTTTATGGTCCAGCTCTCAAATCCATACATGACTACTGGAGAAACCTATCACTTTGACTAGATAAATCTTTATTGGCAAATAATGTCTCTGCTTTTTAATATGCTGTCTAAGTTGGTCATAGCTTTTCTTCCAAGGAGCAAGCATCTTTTCATTTCATGGCTGCAGTCACCACCTGCAGTGATTTTGGAGCCCAAGAAAGTAAAGTCTCTCACTGTTTCCATTGTTTCCACATGTTTTGCCATGAAGTGATGGAACCAGATGCCATGATCTTCATTTTTTGAATGTTGAGTTTTAAGCCAGCTTTTTACTCTCCTCTTTCACTTTCATCAAGAGGCTCTTCAGTTCCTTTTCACTTTCTGCCATAAGGGTGGTATGCATATCTCAGGTATGCATAAGGGTGGTATGTATATCCTGCATGGCTCAGGTTATTGATATTTCTCCCTGTAATCTTGATTCCAGCTTGTGCTTCATCCAGCTCGGCATTATACAAGATGTACTCCGCAGATAAGTTAAATAAACAGGGTTACAACATACAGCCTTGATGTACTCCTTTCCCAATTTGGAACCAAGTAAGTGCCAATCCAAGTAAGTGCCCAATAAATGCTAATCATTTCAATGAGGATGGTGAATGATAGCTGTAATGATGAGAATAAAGATATAGTTTTGAATTTCATCTCTGACACTTATTAGCTATATGATCTTAATTTCACAAAGTTTTGGTATTTTCTTATATAAAATGGGGACACAGTATGGTGATTAGATGAACAAATGAAAAGAAAACACAGTGCGAGTCATATAATAAATACATAATATAAATGTTATTTATTCTCTTCTAGAAGTCCCTGGTCTCCTGACTTAGAAAATCCTGGAACATTATCTAAAAGAGTGTGTGTGTGTGTGTGTGAGAGAGAGAGAGAGTGAGAGAGAATGTGTAACAACAGAAAGTATGAATCACTTAATGAAATGATAATGGGTTCATAAAAATCATTCTAGGGTCTCCTGTGTCCTGTCTGTCAGAGAGAACTCCCTCTCAGTCCTCTGCTTGTTGCCTTTGCTGTTAAGAAGCTTTTGAGATAGATTAAAACAATAGCATCAACAGAGGTATAATTTTCTTTCATCTGTCTTTAATTAGCTATGAACCTTAGGGCTTTCCAAGTAGTAACAGAATCAGAGAAGGCAGGAGAAACAGAAACCTACATTTGAGTTCTTGGGATAAAGTAGCATTTACAGGAAACCATTCTGAGAATCTGGATAAAAGATGCTGCAAGTTTTTCTCTCAAGTCTTTTAAAAACAAACCTCTGTCTGTTGTCCCATTGCCAATTACAGCCTAGAAAATTGGCATGAAAAAATATATTTTAGAATTGTGGTAGAATATGGATGCATGAGTCAAGAGATTTCCTTTGAGTTGTCACAAACTAGTTTTTTTTAAATCTCCATTAAGTCTCAATCTTTCTGACTCATAATTTTCTTACGTATAAAATGGAGGTTGGATCAGAATATAGCTACACTTTGTCAAATGCCTGTCACATGAAAAGCCTTACAGCAATGTTGTGAAATGGGTATTTTTATACTCAAATTTCACATCAAGAAACTGAGACTTAGAAGGCTTAGTTTCCTCAAGGATGCACAGCTTGGAAACAATGGAACCCAAGAAGTCATGTATCTAATTCTTTCTAAATTCTTCTGCTCCATAATAAGACCTCTCATCTTTCAAACAATGTCATAAGTGTCATGATAAATAAATAAATAAATGTCATAAGCATTGTGTCATTTGCACACTGTTGAACCACTGGCTACTCAGAGGCAAAGAAATGCCACATATAAGTTCTTAAACCTGTCTCCATCATTCCTGTTGATCTGGAATAATTGAGGAATAAGCTGAATAATCTGATCAGCTAATCATTGTACATATTTTACATGAATGTTCACTTTTTAAAAGTTAGAAAAACTATTTTAAGTATTCAGTATTTCTCAACAAATAGCAGTGGAACCCAGAAGTCATGAATTTTTACAGTGAGTTCAAGTCTCTGAATATTCATCAAATATTTCTGTAAGCTGAAAAAAAGGATATCTTGGCAATATATAAGTTGGTATTTTTTCAAATATGTGTGCAGAGTTCCATAGATATTAATGTGAGCATGTTTCTTTATCTAATATTTGTATGTACTTAACATCTGAATTCATTAAAAATGGCACCATGCTGTTCTAACATCTGAATTCATTAAAAATGGCACCATGCTATTCATTGTGGGTTTTAGTCATCAAGCCTTTTCTCATCTAATAAATACCAAATAGTCCCTATGTATCACATCTTTTCTTGATTTTAAAAGGGGTCCTCAGTCTAAGATGGGTTAGAACTGCTTCTTAACATACAAGATTACAAGGTACATAAAAATATGTTGTCTCTTTTAATTTTTTGCAATCAAACCAACAATAATCATGGAGCACTGAGTTACCTTTCTGCCTGGTTGGATTCTGGAAAAATGGGAATTTACTACCTTTCATGTTAGATCAGTTTTGTGCTTTGCGATTATAGACAATAAATCCTAAGATTGCTAAGAAAAATAGATTCCCAAGTAGAGGTGAGAGAGTTTTGCTTAAGAAATAGTCAAAAAAATCGTGCACAGACAATATCACAGCCTCCCATGGTCCTCTCTTTCAGAGGCTCAGCTTAGCCAGTCAGATTACCCACAAACCCATGCAACACACAGAAAATTCCACCATGTTTTTCACTGATTTTTCCAAGGCTCCTTATTGAGATGTCCTGAAGCCACAATCAAATCTAGAAACCAGAGCATGAAAAAAGGATATCCATGCACTTCAGGAACATGGTCTTGCTGGATACCTGTTAACTTTGGAAAGCATTTCAGCTAAAACCAATAGGCTACCCAGAAGATACTGGAGCTTCCTCAGCATGAACAAGAAATACAGTCCTTTCAAATCCAGAGCACATAATCACTGCTATAGACTGAACATTTGTGTCCCAATATGTTGAAGTCTCATTCCCATTATGATTGGTATTAGGAGGTGGGGTCTTTGGGAAGTGACTAGTTCATGAGGGCAGAGATCTCATGAATGGGATGTGTACCCTATAAGAGTTTGCAGAGAGATCCATCAGCCCTTCAGACATGTGAGGACATAGTGCAATGAACCATCTATGAACCAGGAAGCGGCTCTTCACCAGACACTGAATCTGCCAGTGCCTTGATCTTGACCTGCTCAGCCTCCAGAACTATGATGCATAAAGGTCTGTTGTTCAGGCCACCCAGTCTGTGGTAGTCTGTTGTAGCAGCCTGAGTGAACTAAGACAGTCATTCAGTTTCAAATCAAACCTTCCAGAACCTAACTGCCTAAAATAAATATTTACAATTCTTTACCCATCAGGAATTTGCATATAGTAGATGTCTTGCCCAGTGGTCTTTAGGGAAACTTACTATGCAGTTTTCAAATTATCAGTGTCCTTGAGGTCTGTCATAGACATTCAGGGCCTTCCAAGAAATCTACAATTTTCTATGAGCAACAAGAAAATCTTCAGTGACTACATATATTGAAAATTAATTCCCCATGGAGGAAAAAAAAGTCTCCTGGGCTTCAGACCATAGAGTTATTATTCACTGTATGATTTCAGAACATTTCTGCCTCCATGATTCTCTTTGATCTTCATGATGGCAACCCAAAGAAGTGAGTATTATATGATCATTCCTATTTAAAGATGAAAAACAAAACAGAACAGATACTGTGAGAAGTGATTCTGTCTAGATACAAGCCAAGTAAAGGCTTAGATCTTCTGGCTTCTTCAATTGTATTTTTTTATACTATTCTTTGCTCTCTGCCTTCAGCAATCTCTGATTTACTCATGGCATGGATAGAATTTTTCTACTGTTTATCAACTCCCTATCTGTTTCCTTGTACATTACCTATCTCCACTTACAAGTGTCTTAAACAGAAATTGAACAGATTTCCTCCCTTGCTTTTTTGAAGGTCAGCTGTTTACCACTATTTGCTCAGATTTGATTTTGATGGTTATCCACTTGCAGTAACAACTGGTTTGTCCAGAGTTCAGGCAAATTACAAAGAAGACAGTATAGTGTGAGGAAAAGAGAACATCTTTCTAGGAGTCAAGAGGCCGAGATTCCAGCCCCACAATTCTAGTCATGATCTGGGTGATGCTGGGCAAGGAGTTAAAACTGTGGAGTCTCAATTAACTCATCTTAAGACAGGAAATGATGCTATCCATCTCTATCAACAGGTGGTAGTTAGGTGTAGGGGGGAGTTATGAAGCTGAAATGAAGTCAGAGATATCAAATAGTACCAACTGTGGATAGCTACATTCTGTCAAAGGTGTAAATCATTTTTAAACCTGGGATCACAAATCAAATATATTCAAGGGCCATATAGGTTGTAAAGGGATGGAGCTGGTTTAGTAAAATTATGAATGGTGGAACCAGAATCCATAGGAGACTGCTGGTCCCACCAAAGGCATTATGCTTTCATTACACAATAATAATAACCTGCTAGTCAATCCAAACACATCTGCTGGTCAAATTGGATCTGTGGGACAATAATTTGTGTATCCCATTTCCACTATAATATGTCCTAAGCATCACCTATCACCTGTAAAAGCCATGTACATCCAGATAGTAGCATTTTAGAATGTAGGGAAATGACATTGGGATTAATTAATAAAGTATACATATATTTTAGAGTGTAAGCAAATTCATGTTAACTTTTTGTCAGTGTACAGTTCTTGACCAATGGACACTAAGCACATGTAACTATTCTTATGGTAGCAGGGGCAGCACATTACATTTTTACTTCAAAGGGGGAGCTTCTAAGCTTAGATGTTGGGAAACAAATCCATTTTCAAAGTCAAATTAGATACCCAAAGGTTATAAGTAAGCATAGCCAGTTATAATAGTCAAAATAGAAGGTTTCCTCTTGGGATAGCCTGAGGATATAACACTAACCTGGATTTGTAGGGAAAGCAAGAAAGATCCATGATGTTTATAAACACTTTCTTAACAGTAACCATGTCACTGCCAGAGTCTCCTGATGCAGGGACATAGAAAAGAAGAGGTATATACCATACATATAGGGCCAGGCCTTCACATCCAGTCCTAGACAGCATGTGTACATGTGACCTGTATACACACACACACCATGGATCTATAATCTGTACTCTTCTCTGAAGACTATACTTTCAGGAATCATTTCTATAGTTTGTACTCTTCTCTGCATGATATGAACCCCAAAGTACACAGACTCTAATTCCTGAATCTGTAAATGTTTTTTTTATTTGGGAAATGGTCTCTGCAGATGTGATTAAGTTAAAGATTTTGAGATAGGAAGATTATTTTGGATTATCTCTGTGGACCCTAAATGCAATCACATAAATCCCAATAAAATGGGAGAACAGGGAGACTTCACACACACACACACACACACACACACATACCCAACATGATATAAAAACAGAGTAGAGGGAAGGTGCTGGCCTTGAAAACTGGAATGATGCAACCACAAGCCAAGGAATGCTAGAATGCTAGCCACAACTGCTAGAATCTGGAAGAGACAAGGAGCACATTAATCCCTAAGCCTCCAGCAGACTTCAGACCAGCCAACACCTTGATTCCCACCCAGTGAAACTCATTTCAGACTTATGGCCTTGAAAACTGTTGAGAGAATATATTTTTGTGATTTTAAAGCCTAAAAACATGCTGCAATTTGTTATAGCACCTACGGGAAACTAATACAATATACAATACAATATCCCTCTCCTCAATACATATTCTACACATGTACATCAACTCTAAGTGCACAAAGCCTTTATATACAATAAACACATCTCCCTGAAACGGCCCCCTCTTATAAGTACCCTAGAAAATTGTGTCACTATCCCACCATTCACCTCAGTTCAGTTCAGTTGCTCAGTTGTGCTCAACTCTTTGTGACCCCATGGACTGCAGCATGCCAGGTTCCCCTGTCCATCACCAACTCCAGAAGCAAAATCCAGGTGTTACACCCAATCTCTCCTTTTCCCTCAAACCTGCTTAGTCTGCGAACAAGTCTTGCAAGATCTACCCACAAAGCAACCCAATCCATTCACTTCTCTCCACCTCCCCTGCAACCATCCACCTCAACTCACTATTACATGCTTCCCAGACAACTAAATTAGCCTCCAGTCTCTCTGCTGTCTTTCTTATCTCCCTATGGTTTCTGACAATACCCATAGTGGTCTTTAAAATCCTTAATAGGATTATGGAGATCACTGACTCAATAGACATGAATGAGAAAATTCCAGGAGATAGTGAAGGGCAGGGAAGCCTGGCATGCCGCAGTCCATGGGGTCACAAAGAGCCAGACATGACTTAACAACTGAAAAACAACGACGACAACAAATGGGATGATGTCACTTTCCTACTTTAAACCCTTTTAATATGGTTTCTCAATCATTTCTAATAAATTTTCTAATTATTTCCTACAACACTTTGTATGATCTAAAGAATATATCCAAAGGATAGAAGTTATGTATGTTGGGAGGAGGCTATAAAAAAATAAAAGAGTATTTGCAGTATGAGAATAAAATATGCAAGAATATATTGAATATATGGTTTGTACAGGGACCTGCATGTTACTTACTTTATTTGTTTTTGCAACAAGTAAATGTCACTGCTTATCATGGCTCAAGAACTCTGCTGGTCCCTAAGAATACAGCTGAGAATGAGATCCCAAACTCAATGATACTGAAATCTCTAATAAATGTATTATTATAAGCTGCCTTCCATTTTCTGAGATGATTAACCAGCCAAACTTAAGAACCACTCATCTACGTGAACTCATGCTGCTGGTTTCTAGAAATAAGAAATAAAGGCACTGAATAAGCAGAAGCCAAGCTAGCCAATCTTCAAAACTGAAAATGTGGACAAGTTTAAGGACTCCAAAGATAATCACCATTACATTGTTATCTACTCTGACAGTCAATAATAGTTCTAAGAACCATCACACTGGAAACATCATGGATTTCTTTGCTTCATTTGTATCACTATTAATTCCTGACCTGGGCAAGTTGGGGCCACTTCTTGGCAAGACCAAGTCAGAGAGCGCGAAGCCCCACAGAGAGAGGTCTTTATAGTCTTGAAATGATATGCTCCAAACCGTGCGGTCTAGGTTAATGAGATACTAGGGACCCAAAGACCTCTCTTGTTTTTCACTCCCCTGGATCATACTCTGGAACTTGCAACAAGAAATAACCCATCTGCTTCTCATCTCTTAGGTCACAGCATCATACAAATTGCAGAAAACCAGCAACTACTGCCAATCAGCCCAGGAATAAAGGGTTCGCCTCCCCCTGTCTCCTTCATTTGAGGGGAAGTCTTGCCTGAGGCACGAGCAAAGCTTCAAATTGATGTAATTTAAAATTTCAAACTGCCGAATGCAGCTTTGCTTCCGACTGCCATCTGCTTTTCCAACACGCAATGACACTGGGCCTGTTTTTATTGTGTTTGCTCAACCTAGGCCACCAGTAAAATATTAATAATTTCCCCAGCGCCTGGGCGGTTTGCGTGCTTGGGATGATATCTGAACATTCATCAAGCTCATCAAAGTTATGAGCAAAATAATTTTTCTCCTTAAGCGGGAAGGGGGAGGAGGGAATCTGGATTTTATTACTTGTGCATATCACTAAGTGACACTTTTAGCTTTCTCTGCTTGGGAAAGAGAAAACAAGCATATTGCTCCTGGTGCCAACTTGAGATACACTTCTTTACAGAAAGATAGCTTTCCATTCAAGCAAGAAAGCAAGTAGTCTGTGGATTTGAGTGAGATAGGATAGAAAGTCAGGTGCCATCCCTAAAACCTCTTTCCCTCACTCTTCACATGCAACTTGACACGAAGTCCTATTGACCCTGAATTCATTCCCTTCTCTTCTTTCCCAATGCCACTGTTTTAGTCCAGGCCCTTTCCAGGGTAGGAAGTCTGGATTACCATGAGCTGCCTCTGACCTCTTAATACTTCCTAATCAATTTCCCTTTCCTCTCCCAAACTACCACCAGAGATGGAGTTTCAACTTTCTGCAGGATTTTATCCGTCACTGCCTTCCTGTGCTCCCCACTGCCCTACAGATGAGGTCCACATTGTTTAGCATGGTTAACAATGCACATTTTTTTCCCTCTGTCTCCACACCAGCTTTGGGCTTCCCTGGTGGCTCAGATGATAAAGAATCTGCCTGCCATGTGGGAGGCCTAGATGGGGAAGATCCCCTGGATAAGGGCATGGCAACTCACTCCAGTATTCTTGCCTGGAAAATTCCATAGACAGAAGAGCCTGGCAGGCTACAGTCCATGGGGTCATAAAAGAGTCGGACACGACTGAGTGACTGACACTCTACTTTCACACTTTCCACACCAGCATCCTATATGCCAGTCAGTCTTCATTTTGTTGGTGCAACACAGCCTCTGCTCCCAGTGGGGTTTGCACAGGAGAGAGAGGATCCCACATGGTGCCTGGTCAGCAGCATGGTTCTAGGAATGGGATCCATCATTATTATTGTCATACTCATTAGAAAAGATAGAATGCTATCCAGGTCACGCTGGTTGATCTCTGTCTTCATCAAAGGCATCCACACCTTTTGGGGGGACGAAAAAACAAATCAATTCCACTGTTTCCTTCAACTTTGGTGCCATGGAAGAATGGCTCCTAGCCTCCACACTGTAAGTAAAAGGCCAGGTTGCAAAGTGGTTAAGAATTCTTGAGCCAGGGCATCTTAGGTGAAAGTCTGGCTCTGTCTCTTACTAGCTCTAGGAATCTGGGAAATCCACTAAAGGGCTTTGTGTTTTCAGCTTGATTCTCTCTAAAGTGGGCATCCTAAAATAAGGTAAGTGTCTACATAGAAACTACAGGTAAGATTGAAAGATTCAGTAAATGTTGAGTGCTAAGGATAATACTAGGCACACAATAAACAGTAACTGAATACCCCAGTGCACTCATCTCTCTGAAGGCAGATTTGCACATTCTTAAAGGGACCACAGGCTCTCACCATGCAATGCCTTGGCTCAGGCCATTTTCCCTGAAATTCTCTTCACCCATCATTGTCTATCTGGAGAAAGACTGTGTCTTCTTCAAGGTTCGGCTGAAAGGTTACTTCCTCTAGGATGCATTGACAGATAGTGAAGCGGAGTGGGATTTAGGGTCTAACTATGTGTGTGTGTTAGTTGCTCAGTTATGTCCAACTCTCTGCAACCCCATGGACTGCAGCCCACCTGGCTCCTCTGTCCATGAAATTCTCTAGGCAAGAATACTGGAGTGGGTTGCTATTTCCTTCTCCAGGGGATCTTCCTAACCCAGGGATCAAACCTGGATCTCCTGCATTGCAGGCAGATTCTTTACTGTCTGAGCCATATTTGGAAGTCCCAAGGGTCTGACTATACTTGGCTTTAACTGTAACACTTTCACTTTCTAGCTGCATAATGTTGATAGGTTGATTGACCCACCTCTCATTTTACTCATTTGAGAAAATGTCAGTTCTCCAAAACATTTTCCCTTTACCCCTGCTATGTGCAGAAATTGATTAATCCCTCTGCTGGGCCTGCCCTAAAATATACATACTTCGATTAAAGCTACAGTTTCTTTATTTTCTGAACTAAAAGTCAGCACTTTTCCCTATCTTGCCTAGATCATCTTGACTTTGCCTAATTATTGGCTCTCTGTCCAGTCTTGTTCTCGAGTTTCCTTTACCCAGAGATGCTCCTAAAATATAAATCTGATCAAGTCACTCCCCTCGAATCATGTGTGGGAGCAAACGTTGATGGAATCAATTTACCTATAAGTCAAGTTCAAACTTCTTGGACTGATATTAAAGGTTCTCCAGGTCTTGCCTAAGCTTGCCATGCCAACCCCAACTCTGGCCACTGCCCTGCTATGCGTATTCATTGCTCCCATTGTCCCCAGAACAAGCAGTGGACTCCAGGTTGTGGCCCTTCTGTTACCACCTCACCAACTGAATCCCACTACACCATCTAAGGCCCTAGTGAACCATCCCTACATTTCCAAGGTCATCTCAAAATTCCACTCTTTAATGACTTTAATTCTGCTATCTCCTCCCTCAAAGAGGATGGAGCAGAGTGTGGGGTTGGAGTTAACCCTTCTTGAAAGTCTGCCAGGCATTGTCTTCATACCTTTTACCAACATTTTCTCACTTAATTTCTGCAGCTGGGCTTCAGGTAAGTATTATGGTCCTGCTTTGCCAGGATTTGAAGATGGAAGCTCAGAGATGGAGATGGAAGCTCAGAGATGGAGAGGGACCTGAGGTCGAAGAGCTTTTAAATTGTGAAGCTGGTTTACAGCCAAGTCTGTTCAAATCCAAATCCCAGTTCTTTCATTGTGCCCTGAAGCCTCCTGCCCATTCTCTTACTCGGTTAGGTTATTGGTTTTTCTCTGTTAGGAAAGCAGAATGCAGACAGAGAGATAAGTCTTCAAATGCTTGGTCTATTTGAGTCAGATTTCTGAGTCAGATTTCACACCTTCTTTACAATTTGTAACTGAGAAAAGCCTGGACCTTTAACATATTAAATGAAAAGAGAAGGCTTGAGGACTTCAAAGACTAGTTTGAACCCATGCAGAAAGCTTGTGGTAGAGTAACAGCCAGAAAGGTACCTTCTCAAATACAGGAGCAACCTCTTAAAGCCACTTTGAAAAATTCAGGGGGCGGGGTTGAGGTGGGGAGGAATCTGGCCAACATATTCTGGTCTACGAATAATGAGAATCCCAGGCAGCCAGTGAGCTCACTGAACAGAATAGAGGAAGAGAGCACAGCCTGGGCACAGAACTGCCTTCCGAAATACAAACACGAATGCCAAACAGCCCTGCAGCTGCTTGGACAGCAAGAGGAACAGAGGTTCCCAGCAATGAGGCAGGCAGTGAGGGCACGGTAGAACTTGTCATACCAAAATAAGAGTCAGTGCGGAGGACCCCTGCCCTCATAATTCCAGGTGGAAGGGCTACCACTGTCACTATTCAGCAAGTGGAGACTTGCGCATATAAAAACTTAAAAAGAGAATGTCTCCTCAGCATCTTCTTCCTAAATTCTCCTTGCAGAAGCCTCCTTATTCTTTCATAATTACCTCAAAGCCATCCCCAGTAAAGTACTAAAGTAAATTCAAAGCAATTAGGGAGTCTAGTTACAGTGAACAAAAAAACGTGTTTGTGGTGGTTCTCTGGGAAATGGCTTGGTGGACATTTTGCTTGGAATAGTGTTATTTATGTAATGAAGAGTAAGGAAAATGCTGCTCTTTCCCAAAGTACAAAAATACTCACACACACACACACACAGACACACACAGACACACACACACTTACCATGACAAATGGATGCAACATATCAAGAATGAAATATAGTATTGTGGGTTACCAGCTAAAGCCAGGCAGCACCGCTCCAGTAAACACTTATAAATTGTTGCAAACAATATCAAGAAATAGGAGCTCACCCTGGTGAAATAATAGCTGCAGGATTTCAGGGCTCAGGACCAGCATGAGAAAAGAAAGAAAGAAAAAAAAACATGAAAACTACTAAATCCATTGCTTCAAATATTCTGCTGGATCTCCAGGGTGGTCTTATGTTTCTAATTAATATTTCCCACTAATTACGTTCTGGATGGTAGTGTGCTAAATGCAAACTCACTCCTGTTCCAGCACTGAGCTCTGGCAGGGAGAGGAGGAAGGCGCTCAAGGAGGAAGGCTGGGCAGCTTCATTGTGATGCAAAAGAATGCAACAATTAAGAATATAATTTTGGAAGATGTCAGCAGCCTAATTACTCATAGGGCTTCCAGCAAATTAAGCAGTAGGTGAATTAGCTCATTTAATGAGATCTTAGAGTTTGGAGGCAAGGTACTTTTACTTTGCATTTGAGAAACATTTTCCAACTAGATGTTAATAATTTGGGCACCCCAACATGCTATTAGCTCAACAGGTTTTCTGAAAAGCATGAAGGTCAGTTGCTTAAAAGGGTCCGTAAGTGAGTTACATTGCATCTCTCTGTTCTTTGCATACTCTCTCCCTCCCAGTCTCTTTCTTTTCTTCCCCAATGCAGTTGTCCAACTTGGAGAGCATACAGTTCAGAAGGGTTTTGGAAACTCCAGCTTTCAGGGCAGAGTTAGAGGAGGCAGAGTAGAAACTGGGTTGAAACTCTGCTTTAGTATCTTGGTATCTCTCTAAGTCTTTGTTTCTGCATCTGTAATATGCAAATAACAACATTCATATTACAGTTTTTGTGTTTATTAGTTGAACTGCTTTACAGGATGGCAGAGGATACATGATACTTATCCCCATACTCTACTACCTACCATTGTGCCTGAAACACAGTATGTGCTTAATAAGTGTACTAAATGGAAATTAGTAATTTCAAAAGACTGGGTGAATGTGGCCAGTGTTCCTCATTTGCTGCATCAGCTCAGAGACTCAAATGCTGCTTGTGACCCAGGGTGCTCAGTGTAGTCAGAGAGGGTGTTAAGCCACAGACCAGAGACTGCGTGGGCTGGGGAGGCAGGTGGGGTTCGAGGACTCCCATCCATCTACAAATGTAACTTCCATCTGTCTACAAACATAACATATATATACATGTGATATCCTAACAATGATGTAAGGTAGGGATTGTAATCCTTTCTTTTTATAGATGAGGAAACTGAGGCTCAGAGATTAATCAGCTTGGTCAAACTGACACCAGTTAATCATATGTATTTCTGGGCAGCACCCCTCATGCTTGGCACTGAGACCCGTGTAGGACATATCACGCTGTACTCTGATTGGGGCACAGCTCCCCAAGGAAGCCTGGACATTGAAAGAGTGGGAAGGGAAGGAAATCCCTAGTTTGCCTTCCACCCCATCTTTTCTGCAGTCTCCCTGGCAGAGGACCACGTGTTCTCTGATGTGTTATTTTCCTTTCCAGTGTGGAGTAGGGTCCACAGAGATGACACATCCAAATTCTGAAAGTTTCTATTTGTGACTTCATCAGGATGTCATCTTCCAAAGCCATATCCTGAGGTTGAATCCAAAGCCACATTCTCTCCAAGGCTCTGCAGGGAGCTTAGTACCTCCAAATGCCTATTACTATTATTCATGTTGCACTTAACTACCATTTATTGAATATTTGCTAGACACTGAACTTTACATGCATGAGCTTATTTAATACTCACCCAAAAAAATTCATGAGATGGTTACTATTATTACCTCTAACTCATAGATAAGGATACTGCAGATCAGAGTTTAAAGCAATCTATGAAGCCCACTCAGCTTGTAAAACGCAGAGTTAAGGTTCCACATCAGGTTTTCCACCTGCAAATCCCATGCAGGAACTGTTCTACATCACCTCTGACTCTGGTTATTATAAAATATTTTGTTAGTGGAACTAATATCTGTCTTTCTGGAGCTTCCAACTCCTTGCCGTGGTTTTCCCTCTGGACCCATATAAAACAAGTTGGTTTAGAGGATGATCTTCAAATAATGGGAACTCCAGCACCTTCCAGCAGACAATTCCATCCAGCCACACAGATATATACGGATTTTATTTTCTATAATGGTAACTCACAGTTACATTTGTTTTGGGAGATTTTGAATTACCTTTTACATGATTCATTCCATTGACCTGATCCCATTCAACTCCACTACAGTGTTGAATGGAGTCACAAAGAGTCAGATACAACTTAGCAACTGAACAACAACATTGGTTCCCAGGTGGTGCTAGTGGTAAAGAGTTCACCTGAAAAAAATAAAAAAGAATCCACCTGCAATGCAGAAGACACCAGAGACACAGGTTTCACCCCTGGATCGGGAAGAAATCCTGGAGTAGGAAATGGCAACCCACTGCAGTATTCTTGCCTGGAAAATTCCGTGGGCAGAGGAGTCTGGCCAGCTACAGTCCATGGGACGGCATAGAGTCAGACACTACTGTGTGACTAAACATACAGCACATACATACATTGGTTCCCTAGTTATAGAAATGAGGTTCAGAAAGGCGAAGACTATTGTTCAAAGGCCAGAGCTGAGAACCTCAGGATTCCAATTGGGTTATATCTAAAGTCAAGGCAGGGACTTCCCTGGCAGTCCAGTGGTTAAGAATCTGCATTACTGGCAGCTGAGAAAACTGTGACCGAGGAGGAGTTCCAGGATGAAAGGCCGGCCCCAGCTCCGGAGTTCACTGGTACCAACCTGAGGAGGCCGGCTTGTCTGCACGTGTGCAGGGGCCTCCCGTGCCCATTCAGCAGTTCCCCTCTGAAGACTGAGGACTGGCCTGCAGCTCCCACTGCTCAGGCCACTGAACGAGTAGGAACAACCACTGAGTGGTCGTAAGCTGTTCTTCCACAAACTCTTAAAATGGAGATTCAGTGGACAGAAAATGGAGAGTTTCTAAAAAAAAAAAAAAAAAAGAATCTGCCTTGCAATGCAGCGGACCTAGGTTTGATCCTTGGTCATGAAACTAATATCCCCACACACCATGTAGCAACTGAGCCAGCACGTCACAGCTGGAGAGCTCACGAGATGCAAAGAAAGATCCGGTGTGCTGCAAAGACCTGCCACAATCAAGTAATAATAAAAATAAATAAATATTTAAAAAAAATAAAGGCAAGGCAGGTACTCCTTTCACTGTGCTATGAAACTTTGCTAAATGAATGAATGAATGAAGAAATGAAGTCTATATGGCAGGGTGCAATAAGCAACTTAAGAAAGGCCCAAACAAACACGAAATGCACTCAGTTCAGAAAGAGAGACGCCTTGTCTCTCCCGCCAGGTCTTTAGTGAGGCTGCACTAATTACCATTTATATAAGATGCCTGCTGCCTCTGCTGGTGCTGAGAGAGAGGTTTTAATTTGCCAGTGAAAGAGCTGGGGGAGGGAATGGGGAGTGTTGTGAAGTGTCCTCTCCAAAGCAGAGAGATTTCTGCGCAGAAAAACACTGAGGTTAGTAATGGGGAGGAAAAAAAAAAAAAGACCACAAAGATAACAAGTATACTTGGGATGCGACTGCACGCCTGGAGCATCTGGTGGGTAGCATTTGCTTGTCCTTTCATTCCTGAGATTGCAATTAAGTAGCTAGTATGAGAGAAAACTGACAATCCGGCTGTCCCACTGAGCTTGGGGCCAGGTGAATACTTACAAGTCCAGTTCCACCCAGGAGAGACTCATCTATGTTAAAAATGAAGATACCCTGCCTGCGTGCATGCTAAGTCGCTTTAGTCATGTCTGACTCTTTGTGACCCTACAGATTGTAGTCCACCAGGCTCCTCTGTCTATGGGATTCTCCAGGCAAGAATACTGGAGTGGGTTGCCATTTCCACCTTCAGGGGATCTTCTTGACCCAGGGATCGAACCTGTGTCTCTTATGTCTTCTGCTTTGGCAGGCAAGTTCTTTATCACTAGTGCCACCTGGGAAGCCCCAAAGATGCCCTAGAGGGAGGCAATATGTGAGGCGACTGGCCCATTTCAGTGTTGCAGGCAGTGCAGTGAGAAAACCAAAAGCTTGCCCCTATCCAGACTCAGCTTGCCAGGGAAGAAGAGTCCGGAGATCACCCAAGGAGAGTCAGGATGCCACAGCGAGAAACTCAGTGTTTGCCATTAAACAAGCCTGGGATCCACTGCTGAATCCTCACTCACTCTGTGGCTGTGCCATCTTGGGCAAGTCGTTTAACTTCTCTGAGCTTCATTTCCTTCTAATGAAATGCATCTCAGGTAGGGGATTTGATGATCACAGATGACTGTGCATGTGCGCTTAGTCATTGAGTTGTGTCCGACTCTTGCGACACCACAGACTGTATGTAACCTGCCAGCATCTTCTGTTCACGGAATTCTCTCACGGAGTGGGTTGCCATTTCCTTCTCCTCACAGATTACTATGTATATATAATTCCTGGCACATGGAAGGTATTTAAGAAACCTGAATTCCTTCCTCTTAGGAGACACCCTCTCGTACTGAGCTAGGAGAGGTTCCTGTCACAAAGACCCAATTTTCCCTCGAGTTCTTTAGCCTCCAGTGAGGTGGAATCCCCAGAGCCCACAAGGCCCACGAATGTAAATCAAGCACAGCACAGTGCTGGCTGGACTGCTGGAGTCCACAGGTTTCGCGGTGGGATAGAGGGGAACTGAGAGGGATAAGTTGGGGGACCTCAGGCAACCAGCATTCCCAAGACTTCCAACAGCTAAACAGCCAAAGTCTTCACAAAGTTAACTACATGCAAATGCTGTTTTAGAATCACCAGAGGTTTCCCAAATTGGCTCTGCTCAGGGCAGCTGAGAAGCAGAAGGGGCCTCAACAGCCTCAGTGCTGGGCCTTTCGATCACCCCATGTCTTAAGAGCCTGGTTTCCTCTGCTCAAAGCTTTTCCAGAGGTCATCTGTTTACAAGGGTAAGACAGATTCCAGAGTCAAATGAGCCCGGCTCCAAACCTTAGCTCTGTTATTTACGCAACAGGTTACTTAAATTCTTTATGCCTCAGTTTCCCCCTATATAAAAATGAGATAACAAGGCTAATAACTGATAGTGGTGTAGACATGAGGATTAGAAGGGTTAATATAAGCCAAGTGCTTAGTACAGCTCTAGCTTGTAGTTGTCCTCTTACCCCCTCACGCTCGGTAGTACCTGCCAACATGCCTCATTCACTGCGTGACGGACAGGAAGCACTTTAACAAACATATGAGATACAAATGACAGAAAGAACAAAGGGGCAGGGATGATGAAATCCATTTTTCTTTTGACTCAGATGAGTGGTGTGTCCTGCCCTTGGTCGCAACAGCTAGTAAAGATGAACCCAGACCTCTGGGCTGAATGCTGACTTCTAGGGTAGCTACCCTTCCTGCACAGTAGCGTACCCTCCTTCATCTCTGACTTTCTTCTTACTCCAGTTCTTTGAATGGCAAGATGTGGATGGAACCAGTAACGACATATATGAATTTTGAAACAGATCTCCATTTTTAATGTGGGAAGGAAACCATTAGGATGTCAACCTCCAGGCAGCTAAACGAGCATCTGTAGCCCACACATGGGGCCCTGGGGACTGGAGGCTCTGAGAAGTAATTGCCACAAATAAGACTCAACTGGACATTGATTTATTCAGCCTGTTTGCTTGATTTCCACTTTGAGCTTGTTTCATCAGCTATTCCTCTTTGTTGCTGCCTCTCAGAAACATGACCCCAACTCACTGGGATGGAAATGTGCTCACCTATTACCTCATTAATTTCTGGGACTTTGCATTATCATTCACACCCTCCTCTTCTACCTTCTTCCCCCGCAAAATTCAAAATTCAAAATACCTTCTACCTCATCCCCCCCGTGGGGATGAGACAAATGATGTGCCATTTCTCTATAATGTGACAGGACCTTTATCTGTCATTTGCAACTCTGACTGTTAAAATTCAACCAAACCAGGCTGCAACATACCTCAGGAATGTGAGAATGCAGAAGGAGGAAACCAAGGCCAAGAATGGGGAGCTGGTTGGACGGCAGAGGTATCTTATCGGTTCCCAGGAACCGGTGCCCGAGGGTGATGGTAAATTGAGACTTCGTGTGAGTCCAAAATATTGACCATACTGATGTGGAGAGAGCACTTTCTAAATTCTTACTCCATACACATGTATCTTTACAACAACCCTATCAGGTAGACTTAGAGAAGATAAGTGACTTGCCCAAAATGACAGAAACGGGATTCAACACCATGAATATTTCTTTACAAACGCCATGCTCTTTACCACTATCAAAGCCTCCTTTTGTTTACTCTCCTTCAAAGCATAACATAATTATATTTGGTCCTAAGCATAGTTAGGTCCTCTTCTGATTCAACTCTAGGAGTCTTATATATATTCACTGTTTCTATATATACAATGAGCCTAGCAAGACCATACACAGAAGAAGAAATTGAGTATAGGGCCATCAATCCACTCATGAAGGGAACCCAGCCCTAAGAAGCAGAGGAAAACCCCAACACAGGTCTTTCTGAGCAATGAAATGATGTTCAATCCACAAGACCTGATGCCTTTCCCCAGAGGTACAGACTGAAGACAGGACAAGCACCAGGAGGGAAGGATGTGGACAATCTGGAGAAAAAGGAGTGACTCAGATGATAGAGAATCTGCTTTCGATGTGGGAGGTCCAGATTTGATACTTGGGTCAGGAAGATTCCCCGGATAAAGGAATGGCTACCTACTCCAGTATTCTTGCCTACAGAATTCCATGGACAGAGGAGCCTGGTGGGCTACATACAGTCTATGGGGTCACAAAGTGAAAGTAAAAGTTGGAGAAGGCAATGGCACCCCACTCCAGTACTCTTGCCTGGAAAATCCCATGGACAGAGGAGCCCGGTAGGCTACAGTCCATGGGGTCGCGAAGAGTCGGACACGACTGAGCGACTTCACTTCCACTTTCACTTTCTTTCAAGGGGTCAGAGTTGGACATGACTGAATGGCTAAAACACACACACACACACACACACACACACACACACGATGAAGTTCTCGAGGAAGGGCTCAGAAAGAGACTGTCAGACTATGGGGCCTCTGGTAAGGCAATCCGGGAAGGAATTCCTAAGAGACAAATTAGGTCAGTTACTCCCACTAAGTTATTTGCACTAATTCACATCAGGGCTTAGGATACCCAGATATGTGCCCAGGGCTCACCCCAGGCTCTTCGGACACCAGGGTCACAACATTCTTCCAGGACATGTCTGCTGCTGGGAAGAAAGGAGGGGAAGTATCGATGGAGTGTCTGCTGTTATCAAGCACTGTGCTCTCTATGGTGTCATATTTAATTCTTAAAACAACTCTACAAAGGAAGTCTGTCACCTTCCCTTCACTCTGACTTCTTTATGTCTAGCACAGTGCTTGGTACACATACATGTATAATAATAATATGTAGAGTTGATTAATTCAACCATTTTCAGTTCTGCTGGCCAGGGAGAAATTAATAGAAACAGAAGCTGTTACTGAAGCATTACCTTACCTCCAATGAGTATTGAACACATCTCCAAAGTATTAATAACCTGTAACTTTTCTAATAAGCTAAGACTTGAGCTATATTTGAGTTGGTCTTTTTTTTTCTTACTCTTCCCATACATCTCACCCTCTCCTCCCCTCTCCCCATGTCCATAAGTCTATTTTCTATGTCTGTCTCTCCATTGTTGCCCTGTAAATAAATTCTTCAGTACCATTTTTCTAGATTCCATATATATGCATTAGAATATAGCATTTATCTTTTTCTTTCTGACTCACTTCACTCTGTATAATAGGTTCTAGGTTCATCCACCTCATTAGAACTGACTCAAATGTCTTCCTTTTTATGGCTGAGTAATATTCCATTGTGTAGATGTACCACACTTCTTTATCCATTCATCTGTTGATGCACATCTAGGTTGCTTCCATGTTGCAGCTATTGTAAATAGTGCTGCAAAGGACAATGAGATACACGTGTCTCCTTCAATTTCAGTTTCCTCAGGGTATATACCTAGGAGTGGGATTGCTGGGTCATGTGGTGGTTTTATTCCTAGTTTTTTAAGGAATCTCCATACTGTCTTCCATAGTGGCTGTATCAGTTTACATTCCCACCAACAGTGCAAGAGGGTTCCCTTTTCTCCACACCCTCTCCAGCATTTACTGTTTGTAGACTTTTTGATGAGGGCCATTCTGACTGATGTGAGGTTATATCTCATTGTAGTTTTGATTTGCATTTCTCTAATAATGAGCGATGTTGAGTATCTTTTCATGTATTTGTTAACCATCTGAATGTCTTCTTTGGAGAAATGTCTGTTGAGGTCTTTTTCCCACTTTTTGATTGGGTTGTTTTTCTGGTATTGAGTTGTATGAGTGGCTTGTATATTTTTGAAATTAATCCTTTGTCAGTTGTTTCACTTGCTATTATTTTCTCCCATTCTGAGGGCTGTCTTTTCACCTTGCTTATAGTTCCTTTTGCTGTGCAAAAGCTTTTAAGTTTAACCAGGTCCCGCTTGTTTACTTTTGTTTTTATTTCCATTAGTTTAGGAGGTGGGTCATAGAGGATCTTGCTTTGATTTACGTCACTGAGCGTTCTGCCTATGTTTTCCTCTAAGAGTTTTATAGTTTCTGGTCTTATATTTAGTTGTAAATTGGTCTAACATGAGTTGGTCTTGTAGATATCACTGTTTCCTTGCTTTACTTCAATGAGTTAAGTTCTACAAGCATGGACTATTACATACCTTCTGAGGGTCCCAGTGCTGGGGACACAAATAAAGTAAGTTTCCTGTCTCTGGGTCATCCGTTGTGGGCTAGGTGAACTTGTAACACTCAGGACACCACAGTGTGAGCAGCACAGGGAAGGAGGAATCAATCACAGGAACTGTGGGAGGAAAGCCCAGAGGTGAAAGGACTGGACTCTAGAGGAGCTGATGACTAAACAGGGACTTGGGTGTGCACCAGATGAGAACATAAAATTGGGAAGGACATCCTGGGCAGAGAGACTTCCAGGCAGAGAAGCAGAGATACAAGGCAGACAGGGGATTTATAAGCAGTCAGTTCAAGCCCCTTGTGAGGAGTCACGGTCCCTTTACCAGAGTTGTGTTGTTCAGTCGCTCAGTCATGTCCAACTCTTTGCTAGCCATGGACTGCAGCACACCAGGCTTCCCTGTACTTCACCATCTCCCAGGGCTTGCTCAAATTCATGTCCACTGAGTCGGTGATGCTACCCAACCATCTCATCCTCTGTTGTCCTCTCTGCTCTTGCCTCCAATCTTGCCCAGCTTTTCCAGTGAGTCAGCTCTTTGCATCAGGTGGCCAAAGAACTGGAGCTTCAGCTTCAGCATTATCCTTTCAATGAATATTCATGATTTATTTCCATTAGAATTGATTGGTTTGATCTCCTTGCAGTCCAAGGGACTCTCAAGAGTCTTCTCCAACACCACAGTTCAAAAGCATCAATGCTTTGGTGCTCGGCCCTCTTTACAGTCCAAATCTCACACCCATATATGATTACTGGAAAAACCATAACTTTGACTAGACAGACCTTTTTGGCAAAGTAATGTCTCTGCTTTTTAATATGCTGTCTAGGTTGGGCTTTTCTTTTCTAGGTCTAACTTTTCTTCCAAGGAGCAAATGTCTTTTAATTTCATGGCTGCAATCACCATCTGCAGTGATTTTGGAGCATAAGAAAATGAAGTCTGTAACTGTTTACACTGTTTCCCCATCTATTTGCCATGAAGTGATGGAAGTGGATGCCATGATCTTTGTTTTTTGAATGTTGAGTTTTATGCCAGCTTTTCACTCTCCTCTTTCACCTTCATCAAGAAGCTCTGTAGTTCCTCTTCACTTTCTGCCATAAGGGTGGTGTCATCTGCATATCGCAGGTTATTGATACTTCTCTCAGCAATTTCAATTCCAGCTTGTGCTTCTTCCAGCCTGGCGTTTTACATGATGTACTCTTCATATAAATTAAATAAGTAGCATGACAATATACAGCCTTGAAGTATTCCCTTCCAAATTTGGAACCAGTCTGTTGTTCCATGTCCAGTTCTAACTATTGCTTCTTGATCTGCATACAGACTTCTCAGGAGACAGGTAAGGTGGTCTGATATTCCCATCTCTTGAAGAATTTTCCACAGTTTGTTGTGATCCATATAGTCAAAGGCTTTAGCATAGTCAATGAAGCAGATATAGATGTTCTTCTGGAATTCTCTTGCTTTCTCTATGATCCAATGGATGTTGGCAATTTGGTTTCACATACTGTTGAAGCCTAGCTTGAAAGAATTTGAGCATTACTTTGCTAGCATGTGAAATGAGTGCAGTTTTGTGGTAGTTTGAACATCCTTTGGCATTGCCCTTCTTTGGGATCAGAATGAAAACTGACATTTTCCAGTCCTGTGGCCACTGCTGAGTGTTCCAAATTTGCTGGCATATTGAGTGAAGCACTTTCACAGCATCATCATTTAGAATTTGAAATAGTTCAGTTGGAATTCCATCACTTTCACTAGATTTGTTCATAGTGATGCTTCCTACGACCCACTTGACTTTGCACTCCAAGATGTCTGGCTCTACATGAGTGATCACATTGTGGTTGTCTGGGTCATTAAGATCTTTTTTGTATAGTTCTTCTGTGTATTCTTGTTACCTCTTTCCTAATATTTTCTACTTCTATTAGGTTTATACAATTTCTGTCCTTTATTGTGCCCATCTTTGCATGAAATGTTCCCTTGGTATCTCTAATTTTCTTGAAAAGATCTCTAGTCTTTTCCATTCTACTGTTTTCCTCTATTTCTTTGCATTAGTCACTTAGGAATGCTTTCTTATCTCCCCTTGCTATTTTTTGGAACTCTGCATTCAGATGGGTATATCTTTCCCTCTCTCCTTTGCCTTTCACTTCTCTTCTTTTCATAGCTATTTGTAAGGCCTCCTCAGACAACCATTTTGCCTTTTTGCATTTCTTGTTCTTGGGGATGGTTTTGATCACCATCTCCTATACAATGTTTTGAACCTCTGTCCATAGTTCTTCAGGCACTCTATCAAATATAATCCCTTGAATCTATTTGTCACTTCCACTGTGTTAATCATAAGGGATTTTATTTAGGTCATACCTGAATGGACTAGTGATTTTCCCTATTTTCTTCAATTTAAGTCTGAATTTTGCAATAAGGAGTTCATGATCTGAGCCACAGTCAGTTCACAGTCTTGTTTTTGCTGACTGTATAGAGCTTCTCCATCTTTGGCTGCAAAGACTATAATCAATCACAAAGATAGTATTTCCCTTTAATTGAAGTACAGTTGATATGGAATATTATATAAATTGTTGCTGCTTTAGTGGCTAAGTCATGACCCACTCTTTCCGTGATCCCATGGACTGCAGTCTGCAAGACTCCTCTGTCTATGGGATTTTCCAGGCAAGAATACTGGGTGATCGTCCCAACCCAGGAATTGAACCCATGTCTCCTGCAGCAAGTATATTCTTTATGACTGAACCAACAGGGAAGCCCATTATAGGTATACAATATAATAATTCATAATTTTATTCATAATTTTAAAAAATTATACCATGTTTAGAATTATTATAAAATATGTACAATATTACTGTGCTGTACAATAGATACTTCTAGCCTATTTTATACATAATAGTTTGTAACCCTTAGGCCCCTAGCTGTGTATTGCCCTCCCTCTTTCTTCTCCTCACTGGGAACCACTAGTATAGTATTTCTTTCTCTGACTTATTTTACCTAGCATAATGCCCTCCAAGTCCATCCATGTTGCTGTGAATGGCAAAATGTCATTCTTTTTCACAGCTGAGTAGTATCCCATTGTGTACATGTACCACATCTTATTCATTCATTCATCTGTTGCTGGATATTTAGATTGCTTCCATATCTTGGCAATTTTGTAAATAATGTGGGGAATAGCTTTTTTCTGATTATAAATTTAAAAAATAATGTTAAATGAAAGCTGCTCTTTCCATATTTCATACTGGATGATGATTCCATGTATATAAATTTCAAGACAGGGGAATTTAGTCCATCCTATTAGAAGACAGCATTGGCATTGTGGTCACCTTGGTGGGGTGTGGACTGGCAGTTGCTGGTCTGGGTTTCAGGGGTGCCTGGAATTCTCTTCTTCTTACTGGTGACAAGGGTGTGTCCATCAGAGAAAATTTACTCAGTTCTGTAGATATGATTTGTGTACTCCTCTGGACATATGTGTAATACTTCAAAGTAACGCTTAAATCAAAAAAAGAAATGTAAAATATTGAAAAATAATTAAAGCAGTGCAGATAGATGAAGCAGAAAGTATAATGTGACTACACAGGAATATCAAAGAGACTATTTGGCTCCCTGTGTTTCTCAATCAAGCCCAGAGGAGGGTGGTGAGAACTGGCCTCTGAGTTTAATTATTTGCCCTTGAATAGTTTCCTTTATAAGGAGGAGAATCATGGTTGTCAGGGAGAGGACCGGGTTGCATTGAGTGTATTCTCCCAGTCCTTGTCCTAACCTATCCCAGAGAGAGTGGACTCCCTTCCATGGTCCAGAAACCCCGATTAGGAAGAGGTGAGCCTGGCAGGTAGAAGGAGCCACAAGGAGGCTTTTGGCTGGAGCCAGGTGAGTGCAGGCAGGGAGTGGAGACTTGGCAAGTGAGGCAGGCAGGACCTTGGTGCCACAGGGCCTCAGACACCTTGGGAAGGAGTTTAGATTTCAAGTATAGTAAGAAGTCATTGTAGGCTTTTGAAGAGAATAAGTGACATAAATGGGTTGATGTTTTAAAAAGATCATCTTATCTGTTGTAAAGAGAGTCTGTGGGGTGAATACAAGCTGGAAAAGAGAGGGTCCACTTAGGATGCCATTGCAATGGTCCAGGAGAGTGATCAAGATGACTTGAATTGAGAGGGAGGCAAAGGAGATGGAAAGAACAGAACGGGGTCAAGACAGTGGCTTGGACTAGCTGGTAGATTGGAAATAGGAGATGACGGATGGGGAAGAATTGTTAAGTAATTAAGCAGATTCAGTGGGAAGGTTGAGGAAAAACTCACAGTGAGTGGGAACTTGGAAATCAGTTTCAAACATGCTAATAGGAGATACTTGGGCGACATCCACATGGAAACAGGCAGAAGGCAGCTGGAAGTCCAAATCTGAAGATTAGAGGAATGCTCCAGAATGGAGAGATGTAACTGAAGTTTTATTGCATACAAAACACTTTCACATTTGCTACTCCATTTCTCTCTCACCACCCATTTGATTATAACTGAAAAGTCTGTTCCCCTAGATGAAGAAACTGAGGTTCAGAGTGGCTGAGTGTCTCATATCAGCCATGTGAAGAGTAAGCAGTGATGCCTGGAACAGAACCAAACTTACTGTATTTCCATTTGCTTTGAAACCAATGCAAATAGTTTAAACTTGATAGGTCTTTGTCATGAATTGTGAATGGTGTTATTCAGGGAGAGGCACTTAGGAGCCATGACTATATGTAGGCACATATACTTAGTATATGACACAAGGATATGCTTGACATATACTAAGTGAATAACCCTACTAAGCTCATAGGTCCTGTGTCTGCTTCTTATAGTTTGTCTGTTACATCCTTCACCATCACATTGACTTCAGGCAGATGCTTCTTCCTGCTGTTAGAATAGAATATACATGTCTAGAAACCCTCCTATATTTCTTTGTAGTCTCTTGTTTAGAATTTGATTTGGGTCATCACCCAAGTAACTTTCAAAATTGTGTCTACAAGAAGTACTATAAGAGCAAATTCACTCTCTTAATAGACAACAGGGGAGCTTCCATTTAATTCAGGTCAATGAGAATTCACTAAACACTTACTATGTATGAGTTCTAGATGGGGGAGACTCATCTGGACTAAGGCTAAGCCTTGCCCTGTTCTATGCATTCCAGCATACTTTACTTTTCCTTCAAGGATTTTATGACGTTTAATTATCTGTGCAAAATTTTGTTTAATATCTGTGGTTCCTGCTAGATCATTACATACCCTAGCATCTCTACTGCTTAGTATTTTGCTTGGCACACTATACCTTTCCCACTCAATGTTTGTTGAATGACTAGAAAAAAACCCACAACTGAGCAGATGACAGACACAAATGAACATGTTTCAGTACAAAGACTGTTGGTGAACTCTCTAAACCTATGTCCTTATCCAGAGAAATTCACCAATCTTCCAAGTGTTAATGTACTATATTTGGACCTAGAACTCCCACCAGTTAATGCTTCCTTTACAGTAACATCCTACAACAATGTGTCCCACGGAATGCAAATTGAGCTAGAAAATGATTGGTGGTTGGTTCATTCTCTGTAGGACACATATCCCGGGCATCAAGTCAACCTTACAATAATACAACTCTGCTTTTCACACGGAGGCTTTAGACTCCCTTGGATCCTTATAAAGATATTTTACTATAGTTCTAGATGCTGTGTTCTCTTTGCTAGACTGGCCTTCCTCCTATTTATCCAGGACATGGGTCCATGTCCTGATCCTGGAGCCTCCAGTGATCAGGAAATCAAATTCTATCTCCCCAGCCCTGATTGAGTTACCTAGGAGAGAAAGGGTTACTATACTGAACTACTACCATATGCAAGAACATCCTTCATCATCACAATCACACACTAGGTAAGCCTCAGTGTACGTTTTTGTCATTGTTGTTGCTCAGTTGCTAAGTGGTATCCAAGTCTTTGTAACCCCATGGACTATAGCATGCCAGGCACCTCTGTCCTCCACTATCTCCCAGAGTTTGCTCAAATTCATGTCCATTGAACTGGTGATGCTATCTAAACATCTCATCCTCTATCACCCTCTTCTCCTTTTGCCTTCAATCTTTCCTAGCATCAGGGTGTTTTCCAATGAGTTGGCTCTTTGCATCAGGTTGCCAAGTTACTGGAGCTCCAACTTTAGCAACAGTCCTTCCAGTGAATATTCAGGGTTGATTTCCTTCACTCCTGGTGGCTCAGTGTTAAAGAATCCACCTCCCAATGCAGGAGATGCTGGTTCCATCCCTGGGTCAGGAAGATCCCTTGGAGAAGGAAATGCAAACCACTACAGTATCCTTGCCTGGGAAATCCCATGGATAGAGGAGTAGAGCTTGGTGGGTCATGGAGTTACAAAAAGAGTCAGACACAATTAAGCAACTAAACAACAACAAGTTGAGGCTTAGAGACTTTACAGTTACCCAGCCATCAGTTTCCTCAGGTTTCTTGGAAGTGCCTTTGCGACTGTCTGACTGTTTTGAGACCTTAAAAAAATGCTTGTGGAAATGGTGATGCAGAATATGAAGAAAAGTTCTGTTACCATATCATGAGTAAAACCTGGTGGCCAGTGTATTAATATTAGAAGTTCTGTTAAATACTTTTCACCTCTCCCCACACATGCAAACCTGGAATATATCATTTTACAAGTGAGAAAAATACCCTAAAATTTACAGAACTTATTCAAGGTTATACACCGAGGACTGGAACTTTAAGTTTCCCTACTGACTCTCAGTTAACACTTGATGAGCACTCATACATTAATGCGCTGCTTCCCTGGGGTCCACTGGGTTCATGGGCAAAGAGTCGGACACGACTCAGTAACTGAACTGAGCTGAACATACTTTAAAGCAAACACATTTGCATATATGTGTGCTAAGTCACTTCAGTCGTGTCTGACTCTTTGCGACCCCATGGACTGCAGCCCACCAGGTTCCTCTGTCCATGGGATTCTCCAGGCAAGGATACTGGAGTGGGTTGCCATGCCCTCCTCCGGGGGATCTTCCCAACACAGGGATCGAGCCCGGGTCTCCTGCGTCTCCTGCGTTGCAGGTGAATTCTTTACCCACTAAGCCACCACATTTACAGTGCTTATAAAATAATTATTTTAAAAAAATGCTTTTGGCTTGCTGGGTCTTCATTGCCGTGCAGACTTTTCTCTAGTTGGAAGTGATTGGGGGCTACTTTTCAGGTGTGGTACGTGGGCTTTTCATTGTGGTGGCTTCTCTTGTTGCTGAGCATGGGCTCTATGGCATGCAGGCTCCAGTAGCTGTTGTACATGGGCTTAGTTGCTCCACGGCATATGGGATCTTCTTGGACCAGGGACAGAACCTGTGTCTCCCGAATTGGCAGGCAGATTCGTTACCAATGAGCCACCAGGGAAGCCCTAGGGTATTTTTTATTATCCTTCCAGTCACCCCAATATTGTTTGGAAGGACCACAGAATCTATGGATATTTCTGAGAGGGTCAGAAATCTCTGACCACTCTCCCAGATAATTCAATTTGTTACTCCATTAAAAAGAAGAAAGACATAATAATACTACTACTGCTGGCCATGTCTTGGAGGGGAGGGACCCACCGGGGTCTTTCCAATGAGCAGATAACATATTTAAATGCAGTCCATCAGTCAGTAATCTGCTGCCACCCCATCCTCGGAGAGCTGCTTTATTGAACGCTGTAATTGCCTGGATGCTGTTATTCATTTCTGTAGCTGTTGCTATTAATTAAATATTTTTGTTGAAAGCTCCCCGTGACATTTCTTGCCGCATTCTTGAATATCTGATAAGATATACAGCCAGTACACTGGTACCCACTGCATTTGGCTGATAGTCTTGTCCTAGTTTCTAACCCTCAAAACGCTAAAGAAATGACACAGTTTTAGTGGAATGAGGACTTCTATTGTTACAGGATTTGGGGAGATAGGGAGAGTGCAAGATTCTTAGTGAAATAGATGCAAATGTCACGTTTTAGAGCTCATTGTGCTGGTTCAAGCTGGAAATGGGACTAGACCTTTATTCAACGGCTCAGCCCATTGCTTAGGTCAAAGAAAGCTTGGCTGGACTGACTCCTACCATCTCAACTCCAGTGGAAATGGGCATTTAGTCATTCATTCAATAATATTTAACTGTTATTGCTGGAAGTCCTACTATGCACCAAGACCTGGGCTAAGGTCAGAATTTTACAGAATTTAAATGATACAAATATTTACAGAATTTAAATAACACAAATAATATTTAAAATCAAAGCAATCTCTGCCTTTAAAAAAAAATCACAGTCTATTGTGGAACACAGGCAGCCCTACTACTAGAGGAAGCATGCTTTAATTCCAGTTGTAAACTAACAATAGTAACAGCTGAAGCTGCAGGGCCTCTGATTATTAAGGAAAGACTAGCAGCTAAAGTACAGGGTAAAGGGACTGAAGTGTATGTAGAGCAAGGCATCCCAGTCAAGACAAAAGTGATGCATAGTTTGGATGGGGAGGTGATGGGCTGGAGGTTTCCCTGGGCAACCACTGATCTTGATAATATATATAAGAACTTTTCTTAAAGTATATTTATTGTACAATATTCTGTAACTTACAGGTATACAGTCTAGTGCTTCACAATTTTCAAAGATTATACTCCATTAGTAGTTATTATAGAATACTGGTTATATTCCTCATGCTGTACAATATATCCTTATAGCTTATTTTATATCTAATAGTTTGGACCTCTTACCACCCTCCTCCCCAACAGTGCTCCTTTCCCCTCTCCTTCTCTACACTGGTAACCACTGGCTTGTTCTCTATATCTGTAAAAGCTTTTATTGTTCTTCCTTGAGAGAGAAAGGAATCTGGAACCAGAGGCTTTGGGGTGAGGAGGAGGACAGAAGCGGAAGAGGATGGCATCTGCCTCACACCTAATTTCCAGCCTTGGTTGGAGTCCATGCGGGCAGAAAAGCAGAGGCGGAAGCCAAGCAGTAGAGCCAATAAGAGACTGTGAGACTTGGAATGTGGGCTAAGCTGCCGTGGGGCCCAGCTGCTCAGAGTGAGGCAGGAGTTGAGATACAGGCCTTGCTCTTTCACAGATGCCCAGCTCGCTCCACCATCTGCAGGACCAGCAGATCTGGGGCATGGAGAGGAAGCAGCTCTGCATGGACACTTGCCTTCTCCTAATAGGCATGACTGCGGAAGCCGTAGAGAGGGTTCTTCACAGGGCGTGGAGACTGGAGAGCAACGAGGTAGGGTCTGGACCAGCAAGAGAGGGGGCAGATATGACAGGTGTAGCAGATAGGCGAGTTTTATGAGAACAGGTGGATGTTCCTTAGGTATACCTGGAGATTCTCAGGGTGGCAACTCTGAAAGGTGATGGAGTTGGGGGGAGGGGCTTTCAACCTGAAAATTTTGAATGTAACTATTAACAAGGTAAGGCAGCTATGTGATATTTGGATTATTTAGTGATTAAAGAAAAAAAGAAAGAAAGAAAGGCTTCCTTGGTGGGCCAGTGGTAAAGAATCTACCTGCCAATGCAGGAGACACAGGTTCAATCCCTGGTCTGGGAAGATTCCACATGGTGTGGAGCAGCTAAGCCTGAGCACCCCAGCCACTGGACCTGTGCTCCAAAGCCCAGGCGCCACAGCTACTGAAGCCCACGTGCCCGAGAGCCTGCGGTCTGCAATAAGAGAAGCCGCTGCAAGGAGGAGCATGAGCACTGCACCCAAGAGTAGCCCTCGTTCACTACAACTAGAGAAAAGCCCGCACAGCAGTGAAGACTCAGCACAGCCATAAATAAAAAAAGAAAAGAAAAAAGGAAAGAACTCAGAAAAGATTTGCAGATGGATGAGCCCCTTGGATCACGCAGAGACTATGCCAGAAGAACTACTGGAACCAACCAGCGTGGAACAATGGCAAGAACACTGTGGGTCAGAGGACCTGCTTTGCTGCTAACAGTCTACATGACATCCATGAAGTTACTACCCCTCTCTGGACTCATTTCCTTGGCTATAAATGAGAGGCAAGACCATTTCAATAGTATGTTTCTTCGTCTCTAAGTCCATGATCTCAGAGGAACAACTTATAGGTCCTCAAGCTTGTAAATACAGGAACCCCCTCACACCGGGTGAGCACTGCAGATGTAACTATAACAAAATGAGGGACGAGCAAAAAGTTAAGGTTCTCAAGGCAACTGAGGCATAGGAGCCTTGCACTGTTAAAGGGGCCTCTCCTGACAGACTGAAGAATAATCGTAAACTCTACCTATTGTGTATGAACTGCCAGGGACTCTATTTTGGGGTTGGGGTTGGGGCACAAAGGCAAGATTAATCAACCATTTTAATGAGATTTTTAATCAATGCAAACATTTTTGGGCAACACTTTTGATGAAGGTGCCCAAATAAAAAATGCATTTATATTTAATGAGGCACTCTGTCTATTTATTATTTATGCAATAATAAATGCCAGTTGGTTATTAATAAAATATTGCTCAGTCATTAATCCTCAATAAATACTGTTAGAGTAATTAGTATGAAAGTGACACAGAATACTTCATAATGAGAAGGTAATTTTCTCTATGGTAATGGATTATTCAAACAAACCTTAACTCGCAGTTATCAAAATCAAGACCCTCTGGGGAAAGGGACTAGGGAGTTAGAGTGTAACCTTGAAAACTTCGGAAGTTTAAAGACTGGAAAATGAGGCCAGAAGGTATCATCAAACTGTTGTTAAGAGGATCAGATATTTCAGGGATAAAAAGGAGCTGAAGCCCAAGCACCTGGAGGATCTGGGATAGAAGCTTGAATTTAACCATAAAACTAAGTAGAATGACCTTGGCAAAGTCATTGAGTCTCTACATACCCTACTTCCTTCCTTTGAAAAATGAGGAGAACGCTGCCTCCCATTAAAAGTTGTAGTGAGAATTAAATGAGATTATGTATTTTTTAAAAACCTAGGGCTGTTCCTAGCATGTAATAGATGTTTGATAAATGAGAGTTCAGGCTAAATTCCATCAATAACAAAGTGTATTCCATTAACGTAGAGAAGTCCTGTTTCTTAAGGATCCGAAATTTCAGAAACTTAATTTCACTTGTTGGATTGAAATGCATGTTCCTCATCCTTACTCAAAATCATGACTATCACTTATGAGCCCTTACATTGTTCCTTTCTGGCAGATCCAAGCTGTTTTCATAGATGCCACATCACTTTGACAGCATCTTACTTCTGATCATGACAATAACACAGAAGAGTAGAAAACCGTACATCTGAGAATTTAGAAAAGTGAATTCCCATTCCAGCCCTGCATAAGCTTCTGTCAATCATTCACCTCACTGAGCTTCAGTCTTATCACAGGTTGGGGCAAATAATTTCTAGGATTCTCTCACTATTAGCATGTATTTTACACCCTTTTTTCTCAAACAGAAAGTTCTTAGTGTTTTCTCTTCTTTACAGATTTATTTTAAAGGCAAGCTATTCTTGGGAAGAACAGTGCTACTGGTGACCCTGGAGAGTTCAAAGAATCAAGACTGGGGTAGGAGAACCCCCAGTGATTAGCTTAATGCAACTCAACATCAGAAATATTGCTGAGCTGGGAGTGAGGGTTGAGGAGAGCAGGGCTGGGGGCTGAGAGCAGGGGGATGTTGGAATTTCCAACCAGCAGAAAAATCTGACCCTGAGAGCACTGAGGGAATGCATGTGCATGCGTGCTCAGTCATGTCCGACCCTCTGCAAACTTGTGGACTGTAACCTGCCAGAGTCTTCTGTCCATGGGATTTTTCAGGCAAGAATACTAGAGCGGGTTGATTTTTTCCTCCTCCAACCCAGGGATCAAACCCCCATCTCCTACATCTCCTGCATTATCAGGTTAATTCTTTACCTGCTGAGCCACTGGGGAAGATGGAATGCAGAATCAGGGTCATTCAGATCTCATTCAGTTCCCAGATAAGGACCCCACTGCTGGCAGAGGTCTCTAATTCAATTCAACAACTCCATGTGCATGCTGTCTGCCAGGCACCAAGCTAGGCAGGGGAATATAGGGCTGGATACATCATGTCTTCCCTCTTGAACCTTGCAAATAAGCAAATCATTGTATTAAATATGATCAGTGCCAGAAGAGAAACAAAATGGTGTCTTTACAAAACCCTTTATCTGGTCTGTCTTTTGAAAAATAAAGGTAGGAGAATAATGAGAGTCCTTCATAGACTCTCTTAGAAAGTTCTTGCCTATTCTGAGTTGACTCTTTATAACTTCTCCTTGGCCCTTGTAGAAATGCTATGCATACTGACAGAGGAAGTAGGGCGTATATATATAGGTATATGTGTGTGTGTGTGTGTGTGTGTGTGTGTGTGTGTGTAGGATGGAGTCAGACCTGGAACCAGCATGGGCTGGGTTCAGATCTAGATCTCACCATTTCCTAGCCTTCCATGTGACTTTCAACAACTTATTTAATACCAGATGCTTCAGTTTCCTCAGCTGTAAATCTGAGATAATAATAGTACCTTCCTTACTATTTGTGAATTTCAGATGAGTTCATATGTCTAAAACTTAGAACAGTGCCTATAATATAACAAATGCTCAGTAAATAGTAGCAAATAATATTATTAACACTCTACTCATTTGCCCCAACCTGACACTTCTGATCCTCCACAGGAGAAGCATTTAGATTCGATGCTCGAAATCAGATACTAAATTGTAATTGAAAAGAGCCTGAGTTTCCAAGACAGTCGGACACAAGTTTGAACTTGCCACCTGTGGTTATGTGCCTGGGGGCAGATTTTCAATATGTCTTAACCTCAATTCCCTCTTCTATTAACAACAAACAAAAAACAACAAACAAAGAAGGAGATGGATAGGGGGAATAATATACTACGTACTTAACAAGGTAGAGAACTGTTGCGTTAAATCAAAGAGTTTCTGGCTTTGCTTTCTTCTGAGCTAGACATGACTGAGCAAATAACGCTTTCACTTTTCAGAGGACTTCTTACAACTGACTTTACATACACTCATGGATTTTCAGGAAGGGGATTTCCTAACTCTTTTAAGCATAGAACTCTTTCTGATGGCATACCTATTAACATCTGTTGTAAACTGACATGCTCTTGAAAAAATTACTTGAAAATAGTTGAATCTAACGTAATTCTTCTTGTTTCACAAATGAGAAAAATATGGCTGGGAGAGTCTGTTCATTTGCTTGGGCTGCCATAACAAAATACCATAGGGTAGGCAGTTAAAAGAACAGAAGTTTAATTTCTCACAGCTCTACAGGCTAGAGTCCCAGATCCAGGTACTAGCAGATTCTATTCTGGTGAGGGCTCTCTTTCTGGCTTATAGCTGGCTGCCCTCTTGCTGTATCTTCACATGACCTTTTTCTTGTGCATACAAGGAAACAGACATCTCTCTCTCTCTGCCTCTATCTTTCTGTTTCCATCTGTCTGTCTCTCCTTCCTCTCTCTCTTCTTTATGTTATAAGGCCACCAGTCCTATCAGATCAGGACCCCTACTTTTAAGATTAGGACATCGTTTAGCCATCATTATGTAAGGACCTCATCTCCAAATATAGACACATTAGGTGTTAGGGCTTTAACATGTAAATTTTAGAAAGAGAAAGTGACTTCTTCACTAAGATTGCACATAAACTTGTGGGAAATTGAAACCAGAACCCAGAACTCCCGGCATGCAGTGTGATGGTGCTTCAGTGGCCCTTCCTGACTGACTGACTGCCTGATCCATTGATTGGGAGAGTCCTTTATTCATTCATTTACCCTCCAGGAACTGACAGCTGATTATGTGTATTTCACTATGCTAGACCAGGCTCCAGGATGACAGAGAGCATAGCCTTTACTCTCAAAAAGGAAACTAAGATTCTAAGGAGAGAAACAGGCATGAGAACAAGAGTCTCAAGACACTGGGCTTATAGCACCCTTATAGCTTGTAGCATTCAACAGCAAGGCGCTTATCTGTGCCCACCAGCACCTGGAGCAGTGGACGGCATATAGGAGGCAGTCACGTGGAGCAGAGGGGCGATCTTGGCACTGCATTTGCCAGCTGGATGGCATCAGGCAAATCACTTGACCTCTCTGTGCACCCCAGTTTCTTTATTCTTATTAAGGAGACAACTTTCTCCTTGTTTGAGGAACAAATGTACATAATGTCTGTAATCTAGCATATTGCCTGGCACATAGTAGATACAAGAAAAGCTCTCTCTCTTTAACTGGGGAGAGGAAATTAGAGGAATTTTAGGCAACACTATCCACAGATACTCTTCTTTGGACTTAACAAGTATGTGTGTGGGTATATCAATTTTAGATTCCCAGGATCCAAGGTGCAATGCTGGCTCGCATCATTTAATCTTCCATCACTGCAGGGGAGTGATCCCACGAAGAGAGATTTATTAATAACCACATGTGCTTTGTTGCTAAAAAGCCAGTGAGCCTCTTTTAAAAAATGGTTAATATCTATGTGCTTCTGTGAATATATCCATATAGATTTTTAATCCTCACAGTTCCTGCCAAAGACCAACCCTCCTTTAGGGAAACTTTCTTTATAAGCTATCATTTATTTATCACTTAGGGTGGACCAGAATCTTATGCTAGGTATCTTAGACACATTATTTCTCCTAATCTGTAGAACAAGCCAGACAGGGAAGCCTTATTAACTCTATACTTTGGTGAAGATACTAAAGACCTGCTGGGTTAGAGGCAGGGCATAGGTTCTCAAAGTGCAATCCTGTTCCGGCATCCATGGCACCTGGGCCTGTATATCTGGGTCCCAGCCCAGTTCTACTGGTGGGGTCTAGTGCTCTATGGTTTAACAAACCCTGCAGGTGATTCTGTTGCATTTAAAAGTTTAAAGGATTTGCCTATGATCAGCCAGGGAATGGAGGAGTGGTTTTAGAGTTTGAATCTATCTGACTACAGAATAGGGTCTTGCTCAACAAAAGATACTTCTGCCCCCCCCGCTCGGCCCCCCACTGACCTGCAGCAGAATCCCTCAGTGAAGTCTGGAGACATTTTTGGTGGTCACAGTTAGGGGATGGAGGTGCTACTGCCATCTAAGGGTAGAGGTCATGGAGGCTGCTAAAATCCTTCTGAACACAGGACAACCCTCACAACAAAGAACTACCCAGCACAAAATGTTAGTCATGTCGAGGTTGAGAAAAGCTGGTATACAGTTTCACATTGAAAAGACACTTCTCATGGTTAAAAGACACTTAAAAGCAGGGAGAAATGAAGGAGAGGCAGGAGAGAGAGAAACAAAGAGGCAAAGAGGGAAGGAGAAAGAAGAGGGGGAATGTTGAGAGAAGGAGGAAGGAAGAAAGGGAGCGAGGGGGCTAAATGATGGATTTGGAGAGCAGCCAGTGGGAAGGCCTGTCCTGCCCTTGCATGTCAGGAAACTGATGATCAAAATGGCCATTTAAAAATCATTGTGCTGGAGGCTGGGAGCTATGCAGAATGGAAACTAAATAAGTCTTCAGTATATCATACTTAGTGGAACTTTTGGACGTGAAATGTACTTACAAAATAATGTGGCATTTCAAAAGCATGTTGTCCTCTGATAAGCCGGGGTCTGGAACCAGAAAGAAAATATCTGTATGGACAATTACCAGACTGTAACAGCCGATGAATGTGATTTGTAACTTGCAGCTGCTATATTTATTTCAGCATATTAACATCGAGACGTTTGTCACCTTACCAAACGCCTTTAATATTTTCCTTCACAGTGTGAGCTCGAGTTGGCTGTCTTTCTCTCCCCTCTCTGCCTGCTCCATCCACACCTTCAGTCTCTGCTCCCTCAATGCTCCTCTCCTCTCCTATTTATTGCTTTCCACCTGCTGCGTTTCTCTCTTCTCTCTTTGTCTTAGGTCTTTTGTCTCTCCAGCTCTTGTCAAATCTCTTTCTCTCCCACCTTTCCTCAATATTTCCCCCCATCATCTTCTCTGCCCTCCCTCTTTTCTTCTCCAAATTCTCAAACTTTCTATTGTATTTTGCCTCAGTTTTGTCTAAATCATTCTTTGTTTCCTGCTCTTGATCCTGTCCTCTCTTTCCTTTTCTTTTTGTTCCTTATTTTTTCTCTCTTTCCTCTCTTTGCCCCCTCAGTGTTCCAGTCCTTTCCTTGGCCCTTCATTTGCTCTCTCCATCCCCTACATCCACTTTTATCTGTCTCAGTAAAGTCTTAGCCAGCACCTTACCTTCTAGTAAAAGTGTAAGAACCAGCTGTGAGGATGCATGATTTTGGGAAGGGAGTATCATCACTTAAGGGAACAGGGGTAACCCCAGCTATGAAAGCATAAAGACTGGAGATGATCCCTCCACTGTCAAGGAGAACTATGGCCTTGTTTCTGATGGTGGTAGGCAGAACAATGACCCCAAAGACATCAAGCATTAATCTCTGGAACCTGCAAATGTTACCTTATAAGGAAAAGGGCTCTTGGCAACGTCCTTAAGTTAAGGACATGGAAATAGGGAGATAATCCTTGTGGGCCCTAAATGCAACCATTCTGTCTTTATAAGAAGGTGACAGAGAGAAATCAACAAAAACCCAGAGGAGGAAGAAATGGGAAGTGGAGGCAGAGATTGAAATGATGTGTCTACAAGCCCAGGAAGGTCGGCAACCACCAGGAGCTAGAAGATGCAAGGAACCGATTCTCTTGTAACAGTCTCCAAGGAGTGCTGCCCTGCTCACACCTTGCTTTCTATTTTTGATGTCCAGAACTGTACAAGAATAAACTATTGTTGTTTTATGCCACTACAGTTATTGTTATTTGTTGCAGAATGCACAGGAAACTTATATGCTGACCTTGAGTCTTAATTCATCCAAAACACTTAGGTCCCAGTTTGTCTCTTTTTTTCTGTCAGTCTGTGACTCCCTCCTTAGCTGACGAATTGACATGGCCCTCCATTCTGATCTTAGGAGACTTTTCTTTTAAACTTGTGGGTACTATGCATATTTTTCTTTCTGTAGGTTATGAATTAATTTTATAGTTCTGAAATATAGTACGCTTCTAAACCTACCTATCCAGCCTCTTTATACATGTCCATCAGCCTGAAATCCACATCCTTTTCTTTTCTGGTCTCTACGAGGATGCAGCTTTGAGTCCAAGAGACCCAGCTTATGGCTTATCATCTAGGAGGTTTGCATAGTTATTAATATTACATCTCTCTGAGCCTCAGAATCATTATCTATAAAGCAGGGATAACAGCTTCTCTTTGGGCACCTGAGGCAAAGATATCAGCAGATAGAATGCAAGACATCTTATATAGGGGGACCCACAACATCTTAAATAAATGAATGACCTGATACCAAATGACACAGAGCATATAGAGAACATTAGAGAGCATGTATCTAGCAAACAGACAAACACACTAAAATAAGAGAGTTTGGACCCAGATATGAGGCAGGAGGCAGATAGGCCCCCCAGGGTAAAGCAATTGGAGATTCATTCTCTATTGACTAAAAATCCAGGAGAAGAATACAGAGCAATTAAGGGAAGAGGCTAGACCCCGCACAGACCACATATTTCTCAGTCCCAAAGTCAGGAGACCTCCCCAACCTCACATGTGCAGAAGAGGCTCCTTGGAGGCCAAAAAGGAGTTATGTGAAGGAATGTTCTACCCATATGTCTCTCCACACGTACTGTACTCTTATTAGGAATAAATATTTGCTTCACTACATTTCGTATTTGTGGAGATTCTTTTCTGCAAAACTGAAGGACCAGGGTCCTTGTCACTGACCACTGGTCTAATGGCTAGGATCTGGTGCTTTTCCACTGTAACCCAGCCCGTCTCTGGGTGGGAAGCCAAGACCTGCTTTAAGCCATTGCAGGCCAAGGTCACTGATCAGAGCAACATGGGTTTGAATTCTAACTCAACCACTTACAAGTTCTCTAAGTTTGGGCTACTTATTTAACCTTTAAATCCTTTTCCTTATTTGTAAAATGGGAACATTACTATCAAGTGTATTGGATTACTGTTGGAAGAATTGATTAAGATACATGGACATGCTCATGACAATGTCAGACATATAGTATGTGTATGCCTATGAATATGATTAACAAACCTCACCATATTTGTGTTCATTTTATTATCTCTATCTTCTTGGAAAAAATCTCTTAAAACCTGGGAGACTTACAGGGCCCAACTGTGACACAGACATACCTGTCCCTCCACCTCTGGGTAATGTTAGGGGTTTGATGGAGTCACATGTGTACCAGTGGTTGGCATCAGGATCACAGCACAGTGGGACTCATCTAACTCCTTTCTGCTTCCAACTGTCAGTATATCGTGTGCCTCTCTGCTTCACTGATGAAAGAAACCTCAAAGAAGAAGCCTCAGCTTAACGGTTTCCCTTTCCTGACATGTTTTGGAAAGCCAGCCCTCAATTTTATGGAAATCTAATTGACATTCCTTAAAACATGCATTGTGAATGGGAGAGACTTCATTTTACCAGACAATTCTTCATTTAGCCAAAGTGCTCAAGGTTTTCTTTAAACATGCCATTCACTATTTTCTTCTAACATAGGACTCAGATGAAGAAACTGTCATGAGCCCAACTTGCTAGCCCCCTGTGATTATGTGAATTTCACCTGCGTGGGTGCGGACTGCTCTGCTCTTTGTGTCGGCTTCAGCATTCCACCTGTCTCTCCCGCACCCTGCGTTCATGTCAGTGCCTTCAACTGAGATTGAAATTCCACTGGATCATTGCTTTCTGACTGGCATCTGTGGATGCTTCCCGTGCAGGGTGGCCACGGGGGAGATGTTGCCGGTCATCACTGTCAGATGACTGCTCGGAGCACCTGTTGGCTTGGAAGTTTACAAACAGGAAGCAGAAACCGACACAGCCCCTTCTCAAGCTACTGTCCAGTTTTTGCTCCCTGGTTGTTTCACTCTACCTGGTTCCAAGTCCAGAAACCATCTCTCTTTTATGCCAGCCTCTGTCTTCCTTGATCACCCCCAGCTCAAGTCTAGAAGGTGAGAGATGGATGTCAAAAGACCTGAAGACTAAATTAGCATATGTAATTCATCCAAGACCTGGTGCTAGGCCATCCAGAACTCTGCTTTTGAAAAAGCAGAGTGGAGATAGATGGAGATAGATTCCTGCCAAGGCAGAGGAGCCACAAAAAGAATCAGAACCTAGGAGCTGGGAGAAACAGGCAGGGGAAACCAAAAGTAAGGCTTCACTGAAAGCAATTCTCAGTTTTCTGAAAGCCTCTCTCCGTAATATCCTTACATTCATTCTTCACAGTCATCCCAGAGAGGTCAGTGCATGCATGCTCAGCCCTGAAATCATATCTGATGTTTTGCGACCCCATGGACTGTAGCCTGCTAGGCTCCTCTGTCCATGGGATTTCCCAGGCAAGAATACTGTAGTGGGTTGCCATTTCCTTCACCACAGAGATCAGAAGCAATATGTATTCTTTTTCACATATCAGACACGTATATGTGTCAATGCATGCCCATTCTACAAATACAAATATATCATCCAGTTGCAGAAATTGAGAATAAGTGCCCTGGCTGAGGTCACACAGATGGTTCATGGCAGAGCTGGGAGTCAAACGCAGCTCAGACTCCAGAGTGGGCCAGGGCTGGGGATACTGTGCCGCTTGCCACTGGAAGCTCTTACTTTAGCTCGAAGTCCCTGACCTCAACCCATGGGCCAGCAGAAGGACACAGGTGGGGTTTGCTGGACACATAGTGTAAAGCAGAGGACTCAGGAATTTCTGGCTGAAGCATGTTATTAATAAGGGTTGAGGGGCTTTGAGACAAGTTCAAAGAAGAAAACAACTGAGTTGCCGTTCCCAGGTGGCTTCCATTGGCCGAGACAGAGACAGATGCTCGGGGCAGAGGCAGTGGAGGAGAGGGAGCCAGGTTGTTGGGATTCACCTCCTGGTTTTTCCACTAACCAACACTGCAAGCTACTTTAGCTCTTTCTGCCTCAATGTCCTCATCTGTAAAATGGGGGAAATAACAATGGAAACAGTAACAGACCTTATTTTCTTAGACTCCAAAATCACTGCAGATGGTCACTGCAGACATGAATTAAACGATGCTTGCTCCTTGGAAGAAAAGCTACAACAAACCTAGACAGCATATTAAAAAGCAAAGACATTACTTTGCCAACAAAGTTCTGTCTAGTCAAAGCTATGGTTTTCCAGTAGTCATGTATGGATATGAGAGTTGGACCATAAAGAAGGCTGAGCACCAAAGAATTGATGCTTTTGAACTGTGGTGTTGGAGAAGACTCTTGAGAGTCCCTTGGACTGCAAGGAGATCAAACCAGTCAATCCTAAAGAAAAAATATTCAACCATGAATATTCACTGAAAGGACTGATGCTGAAGCTGAAGCTCCAATAATTTGGCTACTGATGCGAAGAGCCAATTTATTGGAAAAGACCCTGATGCTGGGAAAGATTGAAGGCAGAAGAAGGGGATGAGAGAGGGTGAGAGGGTTGGATGGCATCACTGACTCAATGCACATAAGTTTGAGCAAACTCTGGGAAATAGTGAAGGACGGGAAGCCTGACGTGTTACAGTCCATGGGATCACAAAGAGTCAGACACAACTGAGTGACAGAACAACAATAATAATTTTAAAAAAGGACTATCCTCCTAGAGCTGATAGGATGATTAAATAACGCATCTAAAGTCCTTAGAGCATGCTTGCAGCAGACCAACTCTTCTATGCCAAGGTGGTTTTCTATAAAGAGCTTCCTTTAGGACTGGTCTAGCTTCAGGCAGAGATGCCTACCTACAGGGCGCCCAAGACCTGCAACTGAGGCACAGGCATGGCATGCTGGGGGTCCTCTAGCGAACAGAGATCCACTCCTCTCCCTGTGGGGGAAACTAGACAAAGTCCTCAGTCATGGGGGATTTTTCTTTAGTTGGTGATGCCATCTGGGCCCAGGACTGAGTGGAAAGGCTGAGGCAGTGATTCTGGCCTGTGGATTAGGTTTCTGAGCCTCATTCCCAGAGATCCTGATCTGCTGGATCTGCATGGGGCCTGAGAATCTGCATTTCTAACAGCTGTTCCCCCCCTCCCCCCAGCCACCCACCTGCGGAGGGGCGAAAGGCCTAGGATATCTGTCTCTGCTTCCTCCTAGTGAGGGGGTACTGCTTACTCCTGAGCCTCAGTTTCCCCATCTGTAGAGTGGAAGCTTCCTGACAGAGCTGTTGTGAGACCTGAGTGACATGATCTGGGGAAAAGTGTCTACACATGCCTGGAGCTTAGTGAACATTTCACATGTATTCAATCAGACTGCTTTTTTACTATCATTTCACAGAAGGATTGCGAGGAGGGTTGAAGCAGCCAGGCCCTACTGCAGAGAGGTGCTCAAAAAGTCTCTTTAGAAAGTGCTACATGCATTTCAAACCTAAAACCAGTCTCCTGAGGCATGGAAGATAAATACATTCATAGTTTCTCCCCCTATGAAAAACCTAGCTTTTTTTCTCTTCTAACACAGTTATACTTCCTCTCACTGAAAATAAAATTTATATCAGCCTCCTCAGCCACCTGTAAGACATTGGCTACCCTGTTTTCCAGATGAGGAAACAGATTTTCTTTTTTAGCATCCCCACATGCTGTTTAGTTTATAACTTTATCACACTCTGTTTTATTGGGTTGGTCAAAATTTAGTTCAGGTTTTTCTGTAAGATGTTATAGAAAAACCCCAAGGAACTTTGTGGCCAACCCAATATAAGATAGAATTTACCCACTTCATCTGCACAACGATTCAATGATTCCTAGTCAGTTTGCCCAGTTGTGGAACCATCACCATGAATCAGTTTTAGAACATTTGCATCACCCTGTAAGATCTCTCATGTTCCTGCCTTTCTAACCTGGCAAGGTTGGTTAGAGTTGGAAGACTTGGGGGCAGGGGTTGGCATTATAGGTATGGCAGAAACTTGTGAGTCTGTCTAAAGGCCCAGGTCAGAGTTTGAGACACAGGACCTGGGGTCAGTGTCTGGGGCTGGGGCAGATCATTGCCATCCCTTCACAGTGCTGAGTGCCTGGGGAGTGTTTGCCCAGAGGACACTGTGATTCTGCTACATCTGCAACTTCAAGGGAGGCTGCTTGGAAGAGGAATCAGCACACAGATTACAGCCTCCTGGGGGTCCTCAGTCTGGATGCCCAGACAGCTGGCTATGGCCAGGAGGGACTCTGTGTACCTGGCCTTGGTGAGGAAAAAAAGCAAGTCAGTGCTTCAAGATCCAAGAATACTGAAGATACAAAAAGCAGATCCCTTTTGATCTTTCAGGTTACTGGAGTTCAGCCTCATGTGCGTCATCAATTCAGATCAGTTCAGTTCAGTCGCTCAGTCGTGTGCAACTCTTTGCGACCCCATGAACCCCAGCATGCCAGGCCTCCCTGTCCATCACCAACTCCCAGAGTCCACCCAAACCCATGTCCATAGAGTCAGTGATGCCATCCAGCCATCTCATCCTCTGTCATCCCCTTCTCCTCCTGCCCTCACTCTTTCCCAGCATCAGGATCTTTTCAAATGAGTCAGCTCTTCGCATCAGGTGACCAAAGTATTGAAGTTTCACCTTCAGCATCAGTGCTTCCAATGAACACCCAGGACTGATCTCCTTTAGGATGGACTGGTTGGATCTTCTTGCAGTCCAAGGGACTCTCAACAGTCTTCTCCAACACCACAGTTCAAAAGCATCAATTCTTCAGTGCTCAGCTTTCTTTAAAGCTCAACTCTGACATCCATATATGACCACTGGAAAAACCATGGCCTTGACTAGACAGACCTTTGTTGGCAAAGTAATGTCTCTGCTTTTTAATATGCTGTCTAGGTTGTTCATAACTTTCCTTCCAAAGAGCAAGCGTCTTTTAATTTCATGGCTGCAATCACTATCTGCAGTGATTTTGGAGCCCCCCCAAAATAAAGTCAGCCACTGTTTCCACTGTTTCCCCATCTATTTGCCATGAAGTGATGGGACCAGATGCCATGATCTTAGTTTTCTGAATGTTGAGCCTTAAGCCAACTTTTTCACTCTCCTCTCACTTTCATCAAGAGGCTCTTTAGTTCTTCTTCACTTTCTGCCATAAGGGTGGTGTCATCTGCATATCTGAGGTTATTGCTATTTCTCCTGGCAATCTTGATTCCAGCTTGTGCTTCTTGCAGCCCAGCCTTTCTCATGATGTACTCTGCATATAAGTTAAATAAGCAGGGTAACAGTATACAGCCTTGACGTACGCCTTTTCCTATTTGGAACCAGTCTGTTGTTCCATGTCCAATTCTAACTGTTGCTTCCTGACCTGCATACAGGTTTCTCAAGAGGCAGGTCAGGTGGTCTGGTATGCCCACCTCTTTCAGAATTTTTCACAGTTTATTGTGATCCACGCAGTCAAAGGCTTTGGCATAGTCAATAAAGCAGAAGTAGATGTTTTTCTGGAACTCTCTTGCTTTTTCAGTGATCCAGCGGATGTTGGCAATTTGATCTCTGGTTCCTCTGCCTTTTCTAAAACCAGCTTGAACATCTGGATGTTCACAGTTCGTGTATTGCTGAAGCCTGCCTTGGAGAATTTTAAGCATTACTTTACTAGCATGTGAGATGAGTGCAATTGTGTGGCAGTTTGAGCATCCTTTGGCATTGCCTTTCTTTGGATTTGGAATGAAAACTGACCTTTTCCAGTCCTGTGGCCACTGCTGAGTTTTCCAAATTTGCTGGCATATTGAGTGCAGCACTTTAAAAGGATCATCTTTCAGGATTTGAAATAGCTCAACTGGAATTCTATCACCTCCACTAGCTTTGTTCGTAGTGATGCTTCCTAAGATAGTGGTTGATTAATAATAATAGCTACCATTGTTGAGAAATTAGTCTGTGGCTAGACAGCATGCTAAGAAATCTATGGCCCAAGCACATCATTTAATTCTCACAACAGCTCTTGGAAACACTTGTAGTTGCTATTTCTTCCAAGAGAAAACTAAGGCTCAGAGAGGTTGAGAGACGCCCAAATACACACAAGTATGGAGAATTCTGACCAAGCCAGAATTCAAAACCAAATTTATTTAGTTCCAAAGCCTGTGTTCTCCCCATATAACTGCAGCAGTGGTGAAGCAGTGGCAGGGAGCCCAGAACGTTGGCATTTGGGGTTTGTGTCCTATTTACCTTCACCCTTAACTCCTCCAGGAGACCCCAGAAGTCAAACCCTGTGCTCTCTGCCCTGTACCAGTGAATCCCCAGTACCTGCTGTCACAGTGCCTAGCACCTAGAGGTCTCAGTAATCCTTTACCAATTTGACATTATTGAGCCTCCACCATAAGAGGTAAAACGATGCTGAAATATCCTGGCTTTGTCACTCAGAGGGTGTGTGAATGATAGGTTACTTCTTGGTGCTTCTGCTTCCTCTGTTGACCACAAACTGTACTTGCCATCTACGTCTACAAGGATTAACTCATGAAATCATGAGGTTCTGTAGCTGTTGACCTTCAGCAGCCCCTGAAATGAGTTCAGGGTGGAGATCAGGAATTAGGCACTCTGTGCTGGGAAAAACTGGAAGGACAGGGCTTCAGAGAGATATTTTCAGGTGATGATTTAATGAGCCCGATTCCTACATTTCTTTGTACCTAGAAAGCCATTAAAAATCACTAACAGTGACATCTGCTTCTCATCACTAGCGGCAAGCCTCTGTTAAAATATGTGCTTGACTGCACATACCGCTTCACTAAAATCCATCTATAACACTGACCTTCCCCTCTATCTCCGTGGTACAGTTTCTCAGAGCTATCTGAAATGCTGTCTCCCAAACTATAGTCCTCATTTTGCCCCCAATAATACTTAACTCACAACTCTCACACTGTGCTTTTTTTTTCCAGTCAACACCTTATATGTCAGTTAAAACAAAAAACAAAAACATAGAAAAAAACCCAGAATCATCAACTTCAGAAGACTGTTGTGAGAATGAAACACATTTAGTATCTTATGTCATAAAATCAGCTCTCAGTAACTGTTAACTCATACAAGTATTAAGAGCATTCCTGTCCCAGAGATTTCAGTTCATAGAGGGGAATCACCTTAGCAAGGGGTCAAAAGGAGAAAGTGGTTGAAACACGATCTGGATTCCTATCTCTGGGCCACAAGGGACTTCAAGGCTTTTTCTTGACCTTATGATGCTCATGGCATGTTGGTTGACTGACAGACACTAACTCGGAGCCAGAAAAGATGTACCAGCACAGAGGAAGCCCCAGAGCACCATGAGGGCCAAAGAAGGGATTTCATGGGGCGGCTCAGTGGATAAGGGCACAGGGGACCCCTAACATACTCTGGGAATCCCAAGCCTTCAGAAAGGATGCTCTCCCAGACTGAATCCCTCTGGCAAGCACCCCATCTCCGCCTCTCCTCCCTCAGGAATGTTCTTGTGAAGGTGAAACACGTGAATTCTGAAAGAGAACAGTGAATCCTTGCTCTTGTGCATTGTTATGCAAATGTTACACAAATTGGAGTCTTAAATCTGGCCCTAATGATGCCATCCTGCTTTGTCTTCCAGTTTCCCTGACACCCATTCTGAGATGCACTGTACAGATGTTAGTTTATTATGTACACCAATAACTCACTCTCCATCTCGGTAAGGTGGGCTGCTGGCAGCCACCCTAGCAGCCCAGATAGTGACGGAATGCGCCCCCGTGAAAGATGTGATTTAAGCTCTTTGCAACCCACAATTCAAGCGCTTTCTTTTATCAGGGCCCAAGCGGCAGCTAATCATGTGGCAGAGTGATGGCAAATCCAGAAACAACGCAGATCCCACAAAGAGGCTGATTAAAAGCTTACTTGAAATTTCGAAAATAATAATTTTTAAAAATGATAACACTAAAAAAAAAAATCTCAAGATGCACAAAGAAAACCAATTTAGTTCAAGCCAATCCTTCATCCACAGAAGGATTAGAAGAAAGGTTTTACTTTAGACTAAATGTGGAGACGGCTTTGCAGCCAAAACATATAACATCCCGCTAATTATTCTTTCAAGCTTCAACATGTACTTTATTAATCTTTCCCCACTTTACCAGCTGCAGATGTAGACTTAATTCAGTGAGTAAGCTACAGAACTTAAGTTCAGCGTGTCAGCTGCATCTCTGGTGTTTGTCGCTCAAGGGCGGGTGAGGTAGGCTGGGCTCAGAAATGGAAAACACGTCAATCATGTTTGGCATTCTCCTTTCAGGAGATAACCTGTCTTCAGCATCTCCTGGCCAATGAACTCAAGACAGAATGGCGTGGAGTCGCTGGAGAGTTGCTCAAAGGGAAAGAGACAGATGAAGGAGGAATAAAAGCAATAGTGATATATAATACCCTCTCCTACATAAGGACCTGGGTGATGTTCATTTCTCATGGTGGATCCAAAAGAAAAACAGTAAAATAGACACTTAAATCAAATAGCAATTACCTGGAAGCTATACACTTATAATATATACTTATTTGTATGTTTTGAAGACCATACACTCTTTCACACTTTCATGTATCTGCCAATCCATTTATGCACTTGTAATTGAATAAATTATATTACTTTATAATGATAATACCTATATAGTAGGTATGGAGTACCTACTAGGTGTCAAGCACTGTGTATGGGACTTAGGCAAGTAACATACAAATATCCTACTCTTTAGGAGAAGGAAGAAGGAGAATCACCACATACTGAGTGCCTACTATGTGTTAGATACTGTCCAGAGAACTCTCAGTAACTCTCCTACCCTGAGAAGTAGATATAAACTCCATTAGCAGATAAGAAATCTGAAGCATGGAAAGTCTGACTAACTTGCTCACGATTACACAGCTAGGATGTAGTGGAGTAAAACTCAAATCCAGAATCAGCACAATCCTAACACAAGATCTTTTCCAATCCCAAATTAGAAATTCTCAGGATTTGTGGATCATACATTTGTAATGCAAGGTGAAAGTAAAGATTGCTTAAAAAACAAATGGATAATGCATTTGGAAATTTGGAGGAAAGAAAGCATATGACCAGTTTATGCACCTAGGGGTGTTTGGAAAGGATCTCTAGAGGAGGAAACAGTTTATCTAGGCCTTAAAGTGGTTAAGCATTTAGGATTTACATTAAAAAGGACATTTATAGGGTAGAGAGCAGACTGAACAAAAACATGGAGGTAGAAAGCATGGATTACATTTAGGGAAATCTAAATACTGCTCAGTGTGAGTGAAGACAGATGATAAAAAATAAGTGTAGAAATGAAACAAGGAATCAGATTTCAGATCTTCCAATATTACATAAAGTATTTCTCATGGGGAAAAAAAAAAAAGGCCAAAGAAAATTGGTTCTATCTTCCACCTGGAGTAGACTTAAAGAAAGGCTTAGTTTTATACCAGTCTGAGACATTTTAATGCACCTCAAGCCAAATCTCCTTGTTGTATCTATTCAAGTTCCAGAAGGGAATCCAGGATCAGAAGACTTGAGTTCAAGTTCCAGTTCTTGACTTTATCAGCTCAGCCCTGAACATGGCACCTTATTTTGTTATAGCCAGGTGGTGGTGCTTGATAACTTACATTCTTCCAAAAGATTCACAGCAGTAAAGATTGGCCATGTTAGGTGTCATGAGCAGGTCACATGGTAGGACTACTAATGGGAATCTTTAAATAATACCTATTGTGTATTATCTGTCCACACGTATTCCAGAAATGATGTGTATACATCTACAAATATGTGCTAAGCCCAGAAACACACACAGACTCTCTCATTTCAATGTCAGAACAACTCAGAAAGTTAGATAGCATTTATACCACTTTTCAGATGAGGAAACTGAGAATCCAAGAATTTGATACTAAGTCCAAGATTATATTTCTAGGAAGGAGGGAAAATACAGTTATCTGAAATCTAGTGTTTTCTAATACATTACCATGACTTAGTATCATAGCCATTTAAATTTCTAGTGATTCTCAACCTGTGTACTCTGGAACATTGCAGAAATGTCCAACTAAACAATACCCCAGCTTCATTTTTGTTATACACTCCAAACTATCAGAGGAATGCTAAAATAAGGGCATTGTGCAAGGTGTCACATATCATTGAGATTCAGCCCACGTATTTTATGGGATAAAGTGGCAATCTCCATCATTTTTGGCAACAGGAACCAGTTTTGTGGAAGACATTTTCCACGGACCAGGGGAGGGAGGTGGTTTCAGAATGATTCTCAAAGAAGCATGCAACCTAGATGCCTCATGTGTACAGTTCACAGTAGGGTTGGCGCTCCCATGAGAATCCAATGAGATCTGACTGGAGGAGGAGCTCGGGCGGTAATACAAGTGATCACATCACAGTAATACAAGTGATGGGGAGCATCTGTAGACACAGATGAAGCTTGCTGCTCACTTCTTGCTGTGTGGCCGGGTTCCTAACAGGCCACAGACTGGTAGAGGTCAGTGGCCTGGGAGTTGGGGACCCCAGGAGTAAAGTGTTGTTAGGAGGATAAAATGAGACAATGCATGTGAAGATCTTTGGGTAATACAAATTGTTTTAAGAAAAAAGCCTCTATTCCCCTTTCAGAGGAAAAGTTAAAAACATATCTGTAAGATAAATTAGCTTTTGGCTCACTTGCTCTCTGCATCCCACTACTATGATAGAAGTTTCCTGACAGCTGAACTCATGGTGTCCTTGTCTTTGACATCGTCATCGCAGAGAGAAGAGCAGATATTTCCAAGGAACTCAGGTCAGCGAATTAAATGATAATCCATCGTGATTAATAGTGATGCCGATGAGGACTGCTAAAATTTGTGGAGCACTGACTATATGCCAGGCATTATGTTAAATATTGGATATTTATTAACGCTTAAGATTTCTATTAATATAATAAGCCTTGGAGGTACTATTATTTCCCCATTTACCCGATAATGTAACAGACAGAGAGAGGTGATGTGGATTGCTAGTCAGTAGTAGCACTGGGATTCCAGGTTTGGCAGTCTGTCATGTGTCCCCAGTGCTACCCCCTGTTAACAACTCTTATCCAGAAGGTGTGAACAGTCCTGTATGGTTCCTAAGCTCCATCACACCCCTCCCTCATCTGATGCCCAGAACAACCCCATAACATAGGCAGGATGATTCCTACCTTAGAGATGAAAGCACCAAGGTTCCAGGTCACGTACCTGATTGGAAAGCAGCTGTATTCTTTTATTACAGAAAGAAGCATTAGGTTTTGCCTTCACTCAGGGAAAAATATATATATATATACATATCTGAAAAATCCCAGGAATTCTCAGAGCAATTATGGAATCTCTTGGTACAAACACAACAGAACCTTCTTCAAAGTGCCACACATGCTTGGAAGAGCGCACACATAAAAGTGTAATTTGAACACTTGTCGGTTTTACCCCCTTGTTGCAAGAGAAGAAGAATGTTTATGCACCCAAAAAAAAAAAAAAATCTAGCTGCATTTCCTAGTTTAATTAGTTTTGTCAAGTGCCTGCAATGTGATTTCCATGTTAATTTCCCCATATTCCATTTCAGTTTCTTTATACTCCACTTCAATTATTTGCTTAAAAATTGAGAGAGGCACAATGACTGTGTTCAAATTCCATCTGACTCAACTAACATTTACTGGTGTTCCAGCCCGCTCTGGCCCTCGGCAACACAGCCCACGTGCTTCCACTGCCTCTCCCCCGCCCCCACCCAGTGTCCATCACAAACACGGTTCCTGATCAGGGTCCCTCCCCCACTGCACACCCAGCCAGAGAAGGGGAAACCGCAGAACCTTTCTTTTAAACAATCGCTATCAATTGATTGAAGCTGACATGGGGAAAATAAAAACTATCTGCCATCCTAACGTTTGATATTTTCTTGCAAATTTCCTTCTTTCAATACTCTTGAGGCAGTGGTATCTCCATTTTTACACAGGAGGTAACCCGCTCACAGAAGTGAAGACTCCTACCCAAATGCTAGATATCACACGAATTGCCAAGTCTCCCTGGCCTTGGAGAATATACTATACATTTAGTATAACCTTCACCCAGATGTCACTTTCTGAGGGAGTATGTGCCTGGCCCAGCCTGGATCTGCTTTCCTCCTTTCCTCCCACATTCCAGGCAGATTCTTTACCATCTAAGCCACCAGGGAAGCCCCCTAGCCTCAAAAGGAGAATGCAAAAGGGAGTAGGAAAAAAAACAATCTCTGCTAATCTTGAGTGATAATCATTTTCACATTATTCTGCAGAGCAACCTTTAGTCTGTATTTTATAAATGAAATGGGCAGATCTGGAAGAAGTCCAAGTGATTAGCTAACCCAAATTCTTAATTTTATTTAGTTAAGCTTTATTTTTCACTTAAAAACTTTTTTTTGGCTATGCCGGGTCTTAGTTGCAGCATGTGGGATCTAGTCCTCTGACTGGGGATCGAATCCAGTCCCCCTGCATTGGAAGCACAGAGCCTTAACCACTGGACCACTAGGGAAGTCCTTCAAGCCCTTCATTTTAAATCAAGGCCCAACATCATCTCATTTAATCCGACATTGCTAATCTTTGACGTCGCTGTCATTGTCCTCATTTTACAAGGAAGCTAAGGCACAGAGTGGTTATGTGATTTGCACAAGGTCACACAGCTAGTGTAGTGACACTCAAGATACAAACCCAGGTCTTTCTACATCATAAACCTGAATATTTATTGAAATTTTTTCCCTGATTTCCTCTCTCTTTTCCCTCTAGAACATAAATATTTAAGGTAGTCAACCAAAAATAATTGGTTTCTTATGTCACATCCTTCCTCTTTCACTTCTTCTTAAAAATGTTTTGTTGAGCACATACCTATGTTTTTAACAAATATAAGACTGTATGTTTAATATTTAACAAATGTTCTCTGAGCCTCATACAGGGACTGTGAGATAAGAAATAAATCACAGCTTCTGACTCTAGGAGGTCATGGTTTGCTGTGAAGAGGACTGATGAGTCAGAAGACAATTAAAACACAACATGGTTCTGACAGCAGTGACATAGGGGGTTGGGGAAGTACAATATCTGAGCTCTGGATCTACTAGGAATTAACCAGGGCCATCAACATAGTTGCTGAAACAAACAACCCTCACACCTCAGTGACTTAGCCCAGCAAAGGTTTACTTCTCATACTACAAGCAGAAATGTGTTGGGGAGGGTGCTCTACTCCATGGGGTGACTCAGGGACGCCGGCTTTTCCAGCTTCTATCTCTGCCACCCCTGGAGCCTCTTCAGAGTCCTCTTCTGGGTCCCCCATTTGGCCCACAGCGAGCAGGAAGAAAGGGGGTATGGAGATTGTATGAGAAGGTTTACAGCCAGGCCTGGATGAGGAGTACATGCCACTTCCCACTGGCTATGTAGCTAGTCTCACCTCTGGGGTGTAAACTGACTATATGCCTACTGTTCTTCTTTGGTGCACAAGAGGACTACATTTCTCAGCTTTCCTTAGAGGCACAGGCCTTGTAGTTGGGTTCTGGCCAATGGAATGCCCCTGGGTCTCCCCTTGCAGGAGAGTCCCCCAACCCACCTCTCACTATAATGTAAGAATCAGCATTTGTTATATTAAGCTATTGGGATTTGAGAATTATTTGTTACAGTAGCTTTTGCTAAATTATCCTGGCTAATAGAGATCCCATTTCCTTCAAAGTGGAAATAACAGTACTCTGCCATGAGTATCAAATAATACAATGGATATGAAAACTCCCAGTGACCTCAAGTAGTATGATTACCATTCCTTATTTTACCCTAGAGGAGAAGTTGGGTCCCCAGGAATAGAGAGAACAAGGAAAGCTTCTCTGATTCACAGGGGGCTGCTGGATGGGAGATCCAGGCTCTTCCAGAATGCACAGCAGTGTTGGCCTGACTCACACTCCATAAAGGCAATGGAGATTTTCTTGGGCTTCCTTTAATGATAACAACCCTGTACATACACGTGCATTGATTTCTTAATTAAGATATGACTGATCAGCCTGAGCAAAGCATATGTCAGATGGTAAATGTCAGACAAAGTCCTGGTAAGACTCCTTCCCACACGTCAGGATGGTTGTTTCCAACCCACAGCTGCTCCCAGCTTCTGTCCCATTGCCCTTAATTATGTAAATAATGTTAATAACTATCAATGGTGTCCTGGAGGCAGCTCACACCAGGTCTAGAGAGCGGACACTGGGTTCAGTTGTGTACACCGCTTCCCACCTCCTATTAGCTTGAAACCAGCCATAGGGACAGTGTTATAACATGGAAATCGACAAATGTGTGAATCAAGCTTTATTCATTCTTTTTCTTTTTCCTTTTGGCAAGAAGGTTGTAGTGTAAAATTTGACCAGCACTGATAATAATGCAATTAATAATAATAATGATAATAATAATAATAGTGGTTATCATTTCCTGAATGCTCACTATGTGTCAGGGTTTCAGACTTAATAAGGAAATACAGGCTTCCCCAGTGGTCAAGTAGTTAACACTTCGTGCTTCCACTGCAGGGAGTGCAAGTTTGATCCCTGGTAGGGGTATTCAGGGGCTTCCCTGGTGGCTCAGACGGTAAAGAATCTGCCTGCAATGTGGGAGACCTGGGTTCGCTCTCTGGGTTGGCACGATCCCCTGGAGGAGGGCACGGCAACCCACTTCGGTATTCTTGCCTGGAGAATCCCCATGGACAGAGGAGCCTGGCGGGCTATAGTCCAAGGGGTTGCAAAGAGTTAGACATGACTGAGCGGCTAAAGACAGCATAGCACAGAGGTACTAAGACCCCGCATGCCACACGGAGTGTCCCCAAAAATAAATAAATAAAATAAAAATAAATGAAATGTGTATAACTTTACTTATTTCTCATAACACCCATGCAAATAGATGTTACTGTGTTATTGCTCCTCTAACATGAAAACTGAAGTTCAGAGAAGCTAAGCAACTTGCTGAAGTACACAGAGCAATGAATTGGGAGAACCAGGCTTCTAACATAGTCCTAACTCAAGGCTCATACTACTTCTATGCTATTACATTAGATAAAAGGAGAGCTTGAACTTCAAAATTAAGTTCTTAAGAGTTATTGTAAGTTTATTTCTACCCAGTATGGGTAAGAATAATAAAATACCAAAATACCTCTGTTTCTGTCTAAGGATACATGATTTTGTAAAAATACTCACATGCGATAGCTATCAATCCACTAGCAGTCACAGTGGATGATTCTAAGCAGTCATTGCCCTGCTATTTTGACAGGATCAGGAGGCTGAGTTCATGCAGTTGGGTGATTTGTCCTGCACCAAACAAAGAAGGCAAGTGTAGTTAGGGCTCCTGGACCCTGGGTCTTCCCACCACTGCTTGGATTTAGGACTTGAAGAATCACACTGTGGCCATATCTTGTCCCCATAAATTATGACTGCTTGTTTATGAATCTGCGTCAGTCCATCCAACATGAGTCTCCTGACAGTTGATATAGCAGTCTTCCATCTCGGTGCCTCTGGAGTACAGCATGTAGATGTCTGGCACGTGGTGGACGTTTTATAAATGTTTGTTTAATGACTGACTGATGGGTGTCACTGAACTGAGGGAGCAGACCTGCCCGACTGAAGAAGTGGGGGATGGAACACAGACGCTGGCAGAGAAAGCCTCCAAGAAAAGAAGGAACAACAGAAAAGAAGAGGAGGGAAAGGGACACAGAACAGGTAAGCACTGGACACCAGAGAACAACTTCAGCCTCTCTTCAGTATTTGCTGGGCCTGTGCTAAGTTCAGCCCTCACAAACCTATTGTGAATTTGATGCCTTTAATTAATAAAACCGCAGAATCCCTTTATAAATCCAGAGTCAAATAAGAAGTAATGTGTCGGCAGCTGCCATTCGGTAGCTTGACCTCAGCTATACTGGCCTGACTGAGGCCAAACAGAGCCCAAGGGTCTGAGAGAGAGACGTGTCCTGGCCATTCTGGTCCAGAGCCATCCCTTTGACTCTGCAGAACAACTGTCTTTGCATTTAGAGTCCACCTGGCATCACTTCTGGACTCTGGCCCCCTATTGTTCATATGCATCTGAACCTCTCTACCATCCTCCTTAGCCCTCCACACTTCACACTCTTGGCTCATTTTCCCACTTGCAGTTTCCATTTTGTCCCCTGAACTTCCTACCTAATTCTATTTCTTAGCTCTAAAGTCTGGCTTTACTCCTAGGTCACACTGTATATTTCTGATTATGCTGCCTTTGGTCTTAACTGGACTAACATCTTGTTTGGTTCAGCCTTCCTGCCAAGGCTACCCCTGACAAGTCTGTCTTGAGCAGGGACCTAGCCTCTATGGCCTCTATTTTTTTTCTCCATGGAGATTGTGTTTGGTCATAACATCTGCGCTCCCAACATCTATTCCTTTCTAAAATGATTTGTCTAAGGCAGGTTTCACTCCATCCTGGCTGCACCTTAAAATCACCCAGGACGCTTTTAAAAAATCCAATATATGTAGGCTTGTTGCATTTCTCTTTTTAAAAGTCTCAGGGGTCATTTAATGTACTGCCAGCATTGAGAATCACTGGTCTTTGCCAGCCTGTTAATCCCATTTCCCTTGCTAGGGAAGGGACTGAAGAATAAACCCTGGAGCAAGAGACAGGAGGAAAAGTGTGTAGATGCCTGGCACATGGTGGACGCTTTATAAATGTTTGTTTAATGACTGTCTGATGCATGTCATTGAACTGAGGGAACGGACTTGAAGGAGGAAGAAGATGTCTGCAAGAAGGACACAAGAAAGACAGGTGAACCTTCCTCAGCATCAGGATACATCATGTCCAGATGTAAAGCAGGGAACTGCTGCTGCCACTGTGCAATGATGGGGCAGAGCTGATGCTCTGAGGATGCAGAGTGAGATGGAAGCTGGACACTGAGATGGACAAAGGTCAAGTGAGACGGAAAGACCCTAGATCCCCATTACACCCTTGAACCAAGGAACCAACCTGAACCTTGGTGTTTAATGAGAAAATATATTGGGGCTTTTTGGTTTGTTTTTATTGAAGTTTAGTTAACTAACAACATTGTATTTGCTACACGTGTACAGCAAAGTGATTCGTTCATACATATATACACATATATATATAATTTTTCAGAGTCTTTTCTATTACAGGTAATTACCAGATACTGAATACAGTTGCCTGTGTTACATAATACGTGCTTGTTGTTTACCTATTTTATATATAGGAGTATGGATGTGTTAATTTCAAACTCCTCGATTATCTCCCCACAACCCCTGCTATCCCCTTTGGAAACCACAAGTTTGTCTTCTACGTCTGTGAGTCTGTTTCTGTTTTGTAGCAGCATGAATGGACCTTGTCATATTAAGTGAAGTAAGTCAGACAGAGAAAGGTAAGTTATCATATGATATCATTTATATTTAGAATCCAAAAACATGATGCAAATGAGATAAAACATTAAGTTAAGATAATATATTGTTTAAGTGAGGAGTCAGCACATTTTTTTCCTATAAAGGGCCAAAGAGTAAATATTTTGGGCTGTGCCAGTCTCTGAAATAGCTACTCTGCCCCTGAATCATGAAAGCAGCCATAATGACACATAAATGAATGGGCGTGACGTGGCTGTGTTCCAATAGAACATGCCTTGCAAAAACAGGCAGTTGGGTTGGACATCGCCTGTGGGCCCCAGTTTGCCCATCTGTAGTTGAAGTCATCCTGAGTCACTGTGTTTTGTTCTTTGCACCTGATGGTCTTGAGACACAAAGATGACTTCCTGAAATTAAGGCTGCAGTACTGGTCCCTTTACCCAGCTAAAATCCCATATGAACAGTTTTCTGCATCTAGTAGTCATATTCTCTTTAATGTCCTGCAGACACTTACTTATAATTGATCTCCTCTTGACATGTGGACATAGGAGGAATAGGGGAGGGTGGGGTGAATTGGGAGAACAGGACTGACATATATACACTACCATGTGTCAAACAGATACTAGTGGGAAGCTGTTGTTCGCACAGGGAGCTCAGCTCATAGCTCTGTGATGACTGAGATGGCTGGGATGGTGGGAGGGAGGTCCAGGGGGAAGGGGATATATGTATACATACAGTTGTCTCATTTCACTGTACAGCAGAGATTTGCACAGCATTGTAAGACAACTATGTTATTGCTGTTCGGTCGCTCAGTCATCCTGACTCTGCAACCCCATGGGCTAACCCACCAGGCTCCTCTGTCCATGAGGTTCTCCAGGCAAGAATACTGCAGCGGGTTGCCATTTGCTTCTCCAACTATACTTCAATTTAAATAAAAAAAGTAACATGTAAACAGCAAAAAAAAAAAAACAAACAAACAAACCATGATCTCGTCTTTCCCTCACCCATCTCTGGGTCTGCTTTACCTCCTGCATTCCCCGCATAGCAAGTGGCACCATCACCCTGAGCTGCTCAAACTAACCACTCCCCCAGTATCTTTATTGCCTCTGTCATCATTAGTCAACCAGCCACATGTTCTGTCCAAACTACCTACAAAATATCAACATTTTTCAATTCTCTATCCATCCAAAGTCATTCCTATGTGCCAGGCACAATGCCAGGAGCTGAGAATATAACAGTGCAGAGAGCAGGTGCCGTCCTGCCCTCACAGAGCTTAGGACGAGATTCTTGATGGATAGTAAATAAGAGCAGGTACCTGCTGTTACTCCTACGTGCCAGGCTCTGGACGAGACACTCTGCAGCTAGACCTCTGATCTTCCAAGCACACCCGTGTGCACACAGAATTGTCTCTTATTCACAGATGAAGGAATTGAGGTTAAGGGCTGTGGTCACAGTGGCCCAGGGTGGCAGCACCAGAATGGGAGGCAGATACGTCTTCACACCAAAGCCCAGGCCCTCCTCACTACCCCTGCCCACTGCTTGTCCACCCTTGGACTGGGGTGGCTTTGTGGACCACATTGTCACTTCGGGGATTCTTGATCAGCGAGTACCTAAGATGACACCTGGATCACACTTCAGCAAAACACCCATGACAAACATCTCATCAGAAGAGCTGTGCAATTAGGCACAAGCTGTTAGACACTCATGTTGGAAACCTGTCACTCTCTGCCAAATAGGACTGCCACCTGTGCCCAGGCAGAGCTTTCTCCCAGAAAACAACAAAAACCCAAGTCACAGGAGACGGGGGGCTGGAGATTCTCAGAAAGATGCCCTTTCCAAAGGCATGCTCTGGTTGCTTCTGCCCTGCCATCCTCTTTGTCACACTGCCAATTTGGAGACGGGAGGCTGATTAAAGAAGCACAACCCTAGAACCTGGCAGATCTGGGTTTAAATCCCGCTGAGGCCTTGGCAAGTCAGCAAATCTGCCCTTGCTCCTGCCTCAGCTCTAAACTGGAATTATGCTACATATCTGGGTGACCCAGGATGTAGGAGTAATGAGGTTTGTGAAGAAAGGAGAGCATGATGCAGACCTGAGCCAGGGCTCAGTGAGTGGCAGCTATCTTCCTTGCTGTGGTCACCAGGGTAATAGGCTCCCAACTGGTGGTGCCCTCTTGGAGGCCAGGTGGGCCTGGCTGAGAAGAGTATATATGTGGAGGACCTCGTAGCAGGTCAGGAGTCTCAGCCCAACGCAGTTGGAGCTCCCGTCCTCCTTAGGGCTGCTGCCTTCTCCTTTTTGTATATTCTGCTAACTGCTTCCCAGGCACGTGACACTGAATTTATCATTGTCCTACAGGGTAATCCTTGGTGACTCAGATGGTAAAGAATCCACTTGTAGTGTGGGAGACCTGGGCTTGATCCCTAGGTCAGGAAGATCCCCTGGAGAAGTGGAAAAGAGAATGGCTACCCACTCCAGTATTTTTGCCTGGAGAATTCCACAGACAGAGGAGCCTGGCAGGCTACACTCCATGGGGTCTCAAAGAGTCAAACACAACTGAGCAACTAACACACAGGGTAATCATCCCCACCTTATGGGTAAAGATACTGAACTCAGAGAGGGAAAGTAACCTGCCATCTCTAACAGCAGTGGAGTTAGCATTTGAGCCCAGCTTTTCTGGCTCCAGAGCTGAGGCATTTAGCCATGCCACCACTCTGGCTCCCGTCTTCAAACCCTGCCCTGCTTATTATCAGTTGGGTAGTTAATGGTACTCTTAATCACCATGAGTATTCCCTGTCTTTGCCTTATGTATCCCCAACCTATTTAATTTACCAGGTCCCCCAGATTTTGGGCTCTTCCTCATTCTTGTCAGCAGCATCCTGCCTCCCTAGCCAAGGTCTGCCCACTTACCTGTTTATCTAAAACTTTAGAGGACTCCCACTTGTAAGGCAACTAATAGTCAGGCAATTTCCTTGGCAATGTAATACAACTTATTTACTCCACATAATAATGCCTGGTTTTAGGCATCATCAAGCCATTTTTTAAATGATAAAACCAAGGCTCAGAAACCACAGTTCTTGTGTACACAGGTGGAATATCAAAAGTAAGACTGAGGATCATAATGCGTCCATTCCAAGTGCTTTCACCCCCGACTCAGTACTCATATTCTCTTTCTTTCTATCTCTGTCTCCCCTTTTCTCTCTGTTCTTGCCTCCTTCTCTTACCCCTATCTCTCTCTCCCCCCTTCGTTCTAGCTTCCTTTCAGTAGCTGGGGCTCTTTTCTAGCTGCTGGCATCTCTGAATCCAGCCTGCCCTAATGACCACAGATCTTAATGTGCTGAGTTCTCAAGCCCTGGTTGTATCCCTACCTCCCGATCCCCTCCCATGACCCGTAAGTGCCTCCCCAGGCTGTTTGCAGTAGACATGCGGCCACTTCTCTTACCTTTATAGGATGTCCTTTTAACCACTGAGTATAAAGTCTCTGGCCATTGGAGTCAGGGACTCAGAATGGGCATTTGCCCAAGGCCAAGACCTTAGAGATATAGCTGGCAAGGAAAGACCTAGGGGTCAGCTGACATGGAATTTCCAGAATCAGGAATTTACTTCACCAGTGTTCACTAGTATTCAGACTCTAGGCATAATGTACATTTGTAGCTCCCCTAAGGAGCACTCCTCTATGGGTTTGGGGATATGGTGTCCTCTGCCTGGGCCCATCCCACCTTCACTATACTCTCTTTTGTATGTCTAGCAAACTCTCACTCTTGGGCCTTCATTCCATAAGAAATTTTGACAGTCTCCATACCCTATCTCAGGGTTGAGTTGATCTTTGTGCTCTTGTATCGAGTGCTACTTCCATAAACTACTCATTAGATAGCGCTGGACTTTCCTATGTGCATGGCTGTCTCTTCTATAAGTCTGTAGGTTCAGCAAGGGTAAGTAGTATGGATTCCACAGATCATAGTACAATGCATAGAACCCAATGAATGTTTTCAGATAGAAAGGCAACAGAGGAAAAGACATGAGAGAGAGAAGGAATAGGAGGAATAGAAAAAGGGGAAAGAGAGGGAGGGAGGGAGGGAAAAAAGAAAGAGGAAATAAGTTAGAGAAGGAGGGAAAGAATGAGGGAAGATAGGCAGATGAGAAAAATAAAGCAGAGGGAAGAAGTGTGTGTAATCTACTGCCCTGGGTCTTATAGGAGGGGGTAATGGAGATGAATAAGACCAAGTCCTTATTCTAACAGATTTCACAGTCTCCTCAGAGAGACTGACAAAGAGAGTTTGGAGTTCTGTGAACTGGAAAAAAGTCACGAATTCCAACTTGGGACACTGTGTCTATATATGGCAGGAGCTGGTTTTAAACCCAGTTGATGGTAGTATCAGCAGCATCCTCCAGATTTGATGACAGTGATGAGGTTAGAGCCAGACTAAACATGGCTTAAGTAGATAGATTCTTCATTCTACAATATTATCTTGAAATCCTGCGATGCATGATGTACACTGCTTAACACAGTTCTTGGCACATGGTAGACGGTGAATCTTTATGGAATAAATAGGTAAGAGCATAGAATGATTAAGGAACACAGGATCTTATTTTGAGCATCTCACAGACATGCTACATGATTATCAAATGACTAAAGGAATGAGTACAGTGTGATTCTTGATACCCACTCCAATGCCTAGCCCAGAGTAGGTAAACATGTGTTGAATGGGCAAATTTCAACAGGGTCTTCTTCATCATCTCAAATTGTTGTTCCAGTCCCCCACTCCCTGCCTGGATCTAAAAGCAAATGGAGGCATTTTTAAACATTACTCAACAAGCTGATATTTGCTGCATTGCACACAGACTAGCAAGGTCTCAGATTGCCTCGGTTAAATGGTATGGAGTCTTAAGCCTTACAATATAGTTATGTATTTCTCTAAGAGAACGAAACACATTCCAGAATATTTGGGTCAACGTATCTTTGCAAACATGTTAGTACACATTTCACTTGACCTTCAATCCCTATCTAAATTCTTCTTAATCACTTTTCTGGAATCAAGAGGTGTTAATTGGTTTCATAATCATTTCCACTTTCCAAATCCCCACTGACATTTCTCCCTCCTCCAGACCCTTTCTAGTCTTCCCTGAGAAATTCAAAGCAGTACTCAGTTGTCAAATTCTTATGCGCAGGCTTCAGGGTTAGAGATGATGCATAAAGGAGAAAAAAACTGCAATTGTATAATGACTGTCTTGACAATTGGGCAGAGACCAAAGGTGTCACCTGAAAACAGTATTGTTCCAGAGAGCGGCAATGTGATACAATGCACAGGTCATGGCATTTGGAGTTAGAAGGCCTCTTCTTAAGTCTCAGCTTCCCCGCATATTGGTTGCAGACCTTGAACTAGTCACAATCTGTTTGGGCCTCAGTTTCTCCATCTTATTATAAAATGAATGCCTCAGATATAATAACCTCCAAGATGACTCCCGGCTCTAACATTCTGGGATGTTAAAATAGCTCAGGACATTCTGATGGCCACAAAATGAAGGGTGATTCATACTACAAGAGCAATTCATATTTTATTTATTTTTAAATTATGGGAAAGTTCTTTTGGCCAGCAACAGAGGCCCTGTTCACTGCTGGAACAAATGCCCATGACTTTGAAGCTATAACACTAGGTATTAAATTTAGAAAATAGAAAGGGAATAAAAGTGTGCTTTCCCATTTATAGCCTTATTAACAATTTTACGTCATCAGTAATGTGGTCCATTTTTCAATCTCAGAAGGCAAGAAAATATTCAGCACAGGAAAAAGAGAATAAATAAAATTTATTGCCTACATACTGTTAATTACTATTTATCCAATACCACCATAAGCTAGATATGAGATTAGAGAGATTTCTTCTGTTAACTCATTTCATATATATAACTGCACCATGAGAGAGCCAATGTTTTCCCCATTTTACAGATGACACATCTGAGAACCAACACGATGTGGCTTTCCCAATATAGCCAGTAAAGTAAATCTGAGCCCAGTTCTATCTGATACTCTGACCAATATTTTCCCTATTGTATCATTTCTGAAATATCCCTACTGAGCAGAGAGCTCTCCATTGGTGAAACTAATCAAGCATCAGTTAGAAATGCTCTAAGAGGAATCACCATTCTGGAGTAGCTCCTGAGTGGTTAAACTGGATTTAAATCTCTTAAATGCCCTTCAACTTAAAGAGTCAATGATTCTATGACCTTAAGTCAATGCAAGCAGAATAATCAGAAGCACAGATTACTAAGCACCCCCTCTCCAGAAAAGTTGCAGTGTGTGATCTGTTTTTCTTTTTAATGTTTATCATGACTACATTTCTTCCAAGAATAACAGCTCTTTTAGATTCCCAAAAGTCTACAACCAGTGCCCCAGCAAATGCTATCATTATTCCATTCTTCTGATGATGCACTAGAATCATAGAATTATTATTCTGCATTAAGACCTGTCTGTATAATCCCAGGAGGGAGAATGAGGAATGTGAAATTTAATTCAACAGCATAGGAAATAGCCACCTGTAATCCCAGGCAACATTAAACTGGGTTACCCTGCTTAATAATGAGTTCTCTCCTTTTAACTGGAAGTGTTCAAGAAAGTGCTTAAATACCACTTCTACATGAAGCATGGCCACTAATCACCTAAAATAACTCTTTCTTTTGCTTTTTACAGCTGTTATTGCTAGAATTCTTGTAAGGAGCTTTGAATATATTTGAGCTTCCTCACTCAACGATAAACCACAGACAGAGATTACATCTCCATACAAGGAACTTTGTGTAACAGCGTGTTCCATGAGATTAACTCAGCACCATTGTCTTCATCATTATTAGTATTTAATCAAGAGAAATGCCAGCTATTTCTGCAGCAAATGGGCAACTTCAACTTTGACTTCTATAAATGGCTCCTCTCAGGGAAGGAGGAGAGCAGAACTTGTAGACAAATCTTTCCTCTTCAAGGGGCCCTGAAAGCACAGCTGATTTCCATTGAGAAACGGGGTAAAACTGCTGTGGTCAAGGGGTCTCTGGAGAATAAAAGGCCAGACTCCTGCTAGTTCCCAAATGACATCAACCAACAATACAAGTGTTGCAGAAATGAGGTTACCATTTAAAAAAAAGATCATTTGAGCTTGTGGCTGAAGCTCAAATCCACAGCTTGGAGGCTTATAGGAAACACTGGTTTGAACCCAGCACATGGTGGAAAGCCTGGAGCCCCTCCTGGCTTAATCTTCCTAATATGGATGTCGTTTCTTGCCCACAAGAGCTGAGCACGTGTGTATAATCCACATGATCATTTGTTATGATCTAGTCACTGTTATAAATGTGTTTCATGCATTGACCTTCCACCCTATGAGGTAGCCACTTTATTATCATGATTTTTAAGGATGAGGAAACCGAAGATAGTGAAGTAACTTGCCCAAGTTCCCATGACTAACAAGGGGCAGATATCTAGACAGACCTCTAGATATTTCAGATAAAACTACTGGGAGGGAGACTTCTAAAGGAAAATAGAAAATGCATACCCATAAGAATGGAGCCCTAAGGGATTAAGTGGAAAAATGAGAGGGGTGTGCGTATATGACACCAATAGCTAGAAAATGGGAAAATATGGAATGTGACTGAAAGACCAAAACAGAGAATGATGACAAGAGGGCAACTTGAACCATCAAAGCAGAACTGACTTAAGAAAATGGAAATTTGGAGGCAAATGTAGGGGTGGGTACAGTGGAAAGACTGAAAAATCACGTAAAATGGAAACAGGGAGCAGTGAATTTAAAGGAGCAACAGAGAGAGATCTGGACCAATTCTGAGCAGTGTGAGGCATCCAGTTAAATTGAGATGAGGCTGCCATTATCTCAGAAGCAGTTAAGGGGCTGGGGACCAGGGGTATAGAATAGTTGGTTTAGATAGGCTTTGTTCTCCTCTTAAAAAGCAAAGCATTCCTGACAGTCAGGGAAAGATAGCTTCCAAGAAGTTGGCAGAAGGATTCTTCTTGCTAGAGAATTCAGGCTATTAGTTGACTTGGGATCTACAGAGAGCCCATGGGCAAAACCCTTAATAAAACCCTTTCTCACAAGTCAACTCTCTAACCTCAAAGCACCTGGATACCTTGAGGGTCTGCTTGCTCTTGACTTTTCTCTGAAGCATCACTCAAGGGCTCTCCAAGACAATAAGTGTCAAACTACTGCTCCACGCAGACCTCCAAATTTAATCTGCTGATTAAATTACAACTGATATTAGAGACGCTTCTCTTGGATTCTCAGTTTGCAGGATAGAAATGCAAAGGGGATGTCTTGGAGATGCTAGAGAGACTCAGCTAAGGCCCTCAGGAAGCCAAGTCCAGATCTCTTCAAGTGAGATTCAAATGAGCAAGCTTGGGCTTTGTGAGGATGGACCTGGGTCTGAGTACCAGATCTGCCTCCTAAGCCCCCAAGCAAAGTCTCTTTCTCACTGTGAGCTTCCATAAGAAGACAGGATTAAATGACCTTTAAAGTTTCTGCAGTTTACCTATTATTGTTATTGATACTAGTGTGCAAATAGGCATGATTCATGATATATTTGAAATATACATACTTGTAAATTTCCTGCTGGTCTCTTAAAGTCAGCTACATTAAAAGCAAAAATCTTTATCCTTTATATACTGAAGTGTTTATGAGTATAATAACATAATGTCTAGGATTTGCTTTAAAATACTTGAGTCCCTCCTCCTACTCTGAAGAGGGATAATGGGTAAAATAAGATTGGCAAAAAGTTGAAATTGTTGATTCTGGGTATTGGGTAAATGAGAGTTTGTTACAGTAATCTCTCCACCTTAATTCAGGCTTTAAACTTTTCACAGTAAAACATTAAATAAATAATGGAATAGAAAATAAATATATTCAATGGGGTAGTCTTTCCCTGCCCCCAGATTAAAACTCCATGACTTGGCTGCTTATTCTTAGAAAACAAACAGTTCTATAGGATCTTTAAGTCACAAGCACAGTTCCACTTCAGAAATGAGAATGTCAGTACAAGGTATAAACCAAACCCTGACCATGATTTAGTGCCTATCCCACGTCTCCCTGTTGTGGCCATTTGAGGATGGAGGCATCCAAAGGGAAGGGAGAGGTCATGGCTGACAGAACTGCCCTTTGGTTTCTCTGATCTGCCTCTGCTTGTGAGCTAAATACGGGTTCTCATGCCCACCCACCCCCTCATCCACAGGGGATGCAGGTGAGAAAGGAGGAAGGAGAAGAGTTAGGGAAGGTCTTACTTGAACTTGTCATAGCAAGGCAAACTGGCTTTAGGGGCTCTGGGTCTGGCAGATTTTTAAGGCTGCCTCTTAGTCTAATGAACGATTTTGAGAAGAACTCTTCAGAGTAGTGCTGTCCAATAGAAATATAACTCAGGTCACATACACAAGCCACATATAAAAATTTTACTGTTTTCTAGTAGCCACACATTAAACAATAAAAAGAAACATGTGAAATTAGCATAAACAATTTATTCAACCCAACATAGCTAAAATATGATCATTTCAGTATGCAACCAATACAAAAATATTAATATTTTTTACTCTTTTTTCAAACTAAGTGTTTAGTATGAAACCAAGGTCATATTTTACATTTTTAGCGCATTTCAATTTGGCCACCAAATTTCAAGTGCCCATTAGCCACATGTGGCTGGTGACAACCATAATGGATATGGCTAGTGGCTACCATATTGGATGTGACTAGTGGCCAGCATACTGGACAGCGCTGTTTAGAGGCCCCAGTGCCTGGAGACTTCAGGCTTATAGTGCCATTGCCCATACACTTGGTGACCAGACCAGACAGTCCAGTTTGCCTGGGGAGTTCTGGTTTAGTGCTATTGCCATGACTTATCATTCATTAACTTGCTTGGTTATTAGTGCTCCCTTTCACTCTTCCAAGCATCCCTGCTTGGCTAGTGAATTAAATGGTCCCCCTGGCTGTACCTCTTTATTCTGGATGGGAGATGATGGCCCCATCCCCATCCTTGCTTCCAGGCTTCCTACTCTAAGGGTCAGGCCATTTTCTCCCTAGACCAAGGGTCAGCAAATTACAGCCTGCAAAGCTAAGAATGGTTTTACATTTTTGAAAGATGGAAAAAACAAAGAATATGTGAGAGAGTTAAAATGCCTCCTGCAAAGTCTAATTTGCTACCTGGTCCACTGCAGTATATATGTGCTCACCCCTATTCTCTATCTTCTGGGGGAGGAAGGAGGCCAGTTCCCAGTTCACAAAGCTTCTACCACAGGCTGTTCCCTTTGAGATTGGGTGTGGAGGCAGGTCCTTTCTTTCTCATTTGGTGTGAAGGTTGGAGGTGGATCAGTTCCCCCTTTCTTCCTCTCTTATTGCAAAGTGGAGATTCTGCAAGAACATCCTTAAAAGATATCTCATTATTCATCTCCCTTTCCACTCTCTCAACTTTAGACCATTTCCTCTACACATCTGCAATAATATAATTCAGTGCTTCACTTTAAATTTTCATCTGTATTATAACTTAGTATCTGGTCAAAGTTTAAATTTTAAGCTCTGGTTACCGTATTACCAGGGCCCCTCAAGTGGATCAGTGGTAACGAATCTCCCGCAGTGCAAGAGACACAGGAGATGTGGATTCAATCCCTGGGTTGGGACAATCCCCTGGAGGAGGAAATAGCAACTCACTCCAGTATTCTTGCCTGGATAATCTTATGGACATAGGAGCCTGGCGGGCTACAGACCATGGGGTCGCAAAGAGTTGGACGTGACCGAGCACTCTTATATTACCATCATCACCATTGCCATAGTCAACATCTTCATCATTCACAATGTGTTTCCTTGAATAGCCTATGAGTTTGTCTGGTGGTAGGATCTCTTTTGTCTTATTTTTTAATCCCTGGCAGCACTTAACACAATGCCTCAAACAGCAGAGATCCACAATAAACAGTGCTTGAATGACAGATTTAATGACAATGAATTTATACACTCAACACTTCAGCTCAACTGATTAAGTGAGTGAGTGAGTGGAAGTCGCTCAGTCGTGTCTGACTCTTTGCGACCCCATGGACTATACAGTCCATGGAATTCTCCAGGTCAGAATACTGGAGTGGGTAGCCTTTCCCTTCTCCAGAGGATCTTTCCAACACAGGGATGGAACCCAGGTATCCCGCATTGCAGGCAGATTCTTTTACCAGCTGAGCCACAAGGGAAGCCCAAGAATACTGGAGTGGGTAGCTTATCCCTTCTCCTGCAAATCTTCCTGACCCAGGAATCAAACCAGAGTCTCCTGCATTGCAGGCAGATTCCTTACCAACTGAGCTATGAGGGAAGCTCAGCTCAACTAAACAACTCAAAATTATCTGAAGACACAGACATCATTTTCCCAAGAAACTTTGCACATATACTACCTGGTATTCTTTTTCCCTTCCCTTTTCATCCACATTCTTCAGGATGCAGTTCAAATAATACAATAATAAAACTGTACTAAAAGTTAAAAGTAAACCTCTCAGATATCCTCAAACATAAATTAGCAGCCCCAGCAAGACCTTTCCAGACCCTCCCTAGAAGCATTTAGCATTCTCATCCCATAGCCAGTTACATGTACAGTATCTCTCTTCTTTTACTTAAAGTGGTGCACCTTATCTGGCTATGTAATTGTTGCTCTCACCAGACCTGGACTCTGAATGTTGCAATCACTTGGGGAGGCCTTAAAATATACTAATAGGGCTTCCCTGGGGGTCCAGTGGCTAAGACTCCCTGCTCCTAATGCAGGGGGCTGGGGTTAGAATCATGGTCAGGGAAACAGATCCCCTAAGCAGCAACTAAAGAGTGTGCATGCTACAACTAAAGATCCTGCATGCCTCAACAAAGATCCCACGTGCTGCACCTAAGACTGGTGAAGTCAAATAAAAAAATATTTTAAAAAAAATAATAATAATAAGGAAAATAAATATACTGATCTCTAGGCTCCATTTCAGACTAAGCAAATCAAAATCTCCAGGTTGAGGCCTGGGCATCAGGCTCTTTGGTGATCTAATACTAAGCAGTATTGAGAACCACCATATTATAACAGCGAGCTACTACAAAGAAGGACTATAGTTTGTTTCTGCAACTCTGTAGTTATTAGAAAAAATTACCATGGAATAAATAGTTGTCAAGTGAATGAACTATGAAGCATAATAGGAAAATAAAGAATAATTTATATGTCTATTCATAGAAGTTTGTTAGAAACTGTTGTGAGATAAGCAGCTATATATTAATATAATGCCTTCTGATTAATTGGACAGGTTTATTTAACCATATGAAACACATAAAATGACTAGAAGCCCACAACTAGCTAAGCAGTTTTCCTAAGCATGGCAAAACTTGACCCTGAAAGATATATAGATGGGTCCTACAGAAAGATGAACATTTAGGCAGTTCATTAGCATGGCCTGCAACCAAGTACATAAGACAGACCTCCAAAGACCCCTTGTATAATGTAGATATATTTCAAGGTTGTTATCCTACAACTGTCAAACCCAGGTTCTCCTTGCCTTCTGCTGTGTAATTTGTACTTGAGACTGGCAGCAGAGGGTTTTTTTTGTTTTGTTTTGGTTTTTTTATTAATTTGTTGTCAAGCAGCACTCTTGTAATTATCCTGCCTGTTAGTAGCATTAAGTGCAAACATATCTCTTGGTTTTCGCTTGTTAATTTGCACCTCTCCTATATTTAGAGCTAGCAATAGATGTAGATCAGAAAATTGCTGGTGGTCAGGGGAGACGATATGAAGGCCTTTGCATGCTTTTGCTGGGAATTAATCTGACATGAATGAAGGTAGAAAGATCACAAAAGAGGCTCTGGGCTTGAGTTGGTCCCTGTCACTTACTCTGTGTCCTTGGACAGGTAAGCTTACCTCTGTGCCCTGCACAAGCCCTCTCAAAAATGGCAGGTAATAGTGAAATCTATTTCAATTGCCCAGTGGAGTTATTATGTATGAAATAAAATAATGGGGTGAGAGAAACACTTAATAAACATTGATGTTTATATGCTTGTTTCATTCATTCACTTTCAAACACTGGTTATACACCTAGATTGTCAGGTTCTAAAGGGGTACACGTAATAATGATTCTTGTTCTTGTTGTTGTCATAAGGATCATGTCATTAATATGAAGTCCTTTTGGTGTCTCCTGATGGTTAATTTTATGTGTCACCTTGACTGGGCCATGGGGTGCCCTAATATTTGGTCAAATGTTTTTCTAGGTATGTCTGTGAGGATGTTTCTGGATGAAATTAACTTTTGAATTGGTAGACTGGGTAAAGCAGATTTTGCCCTCCTTAAGGTGTGTGGTTTCATCCAATCAGGTGAAGATCTGAATACAACAAAGAGAACAAGAAGGCTGAGGGAGAGGGCACTTCTCTGCCTGACTGCTTGAGTTTGAATACTCCTTTTTTTTTGGTCTCCCCTGTCTTCAGACTTGAACTGAAGCACTGGTTTCAGCCCAGCCAGCTTTCACACTGGAACCTCACCATCAAATCTCTGGGACTCTGGCTTGCCAATTACAGATCTTGAGACTTAATAGCTTCCATAATTGCATGAGCCACTTTCTTATAATATTAATAAATATCTTTGTATATATAAATAGAAATGAATATTTATATAGAAGTAGATATAAAAATCTATATATTGATATGTAAACAGAAGCAATAGGATATGAGTACACACATCGCATTGGTTTTGTTTATATATATGTGTGTGTGTGTGTGTGTATATATATATATATAGGTTTAAATATATATTTACACATATGCCTACACTCACACATCCTATTAGTTCTTCTTCTCTGGCTAATAAATGCCTCTAGCAACATAAACCTTTTCTTTGGGAGGAGAGGGGTTTCAGAGATAATTCTTTTTAAATAAAATTCCTGATGTTGGTAGCAGTATTTTCAGTGCATACGTGAGTAGTTCTAGAGTAGGAAACGACCGCCCACTCCAGTATTCTGCCATGGGAAATCCCACGGACAGAGCAGCCTGGTGGGCTAGAGTCCAGAGGGTCGCAAAGAGTCAGGCATGACTTAATGACTGAATCAACCAACGTGAGAAGTAGCTGTGTAGGCCAGTGCTTATTACACTCAGTTGCCCAGCTTTAAAAAGATTGATTCCAAGTCCCAAGGCCAGATCTTCTGAATTAGCACCTGGAGAAGGTAGACCCCAGGAATCTGGATTTCTAACCATTTTCTTAGTAGCGAAGTGACCAACCACATCTGGAGACAACACATCTAAGTGGTTTGACTGAGGGAACTAGGAATCACAGGTCTGCCCTGGTGTCTGAAATTCCATCACCTAAGGTTCACAGATTTGGTTTCTCTCTCTTGTCTCGTTAAATGCAGATGAGCTAGAGAGAGAATGCACAAAGCCTTTAACCATAAGCTTAAAGTACGCCTGAATGTGTGCTCAGTCATGTCCGTCTCTTTGCGACCCCATGAGCTGTAGCCTGCCAGACTCCTCTGTCTATGGAATTTTCCAGGCAATAATACTGGAAAATATTCAATGGGTTGCCATTTCCTTCTCCAGGGACTCTTCCTGACACAGGGATCGAAGACGTGTCTCCGGCATCTCCCACATTGGCAGGCAGATTCTTCACCACTGAGCCACTAGGGAAGCCCCTAAATTTCAGCTCTGATAATATTCCTCCTCCATCTAAGCAACTTTGGGGCTCCCCATCACCTGCTTAATAAAATCCAATATCCCTTGAATAGCATGCAAGTCCCTTCATAATGTGACCCCTGGACAAATACAGCATCATCCTTCATGACAATCACCCACATTTATCTCACAGTCCAACTAGCACAAAGGTCTCATGGGTCCCTTTCTCACACCACGCGCTGCTCCTGCTCTCATCTCCACCTGGAGGGCATGGTTACTCCTAACCCTTATTCTCTAAGCTTTAGCTCAAATGGCATTTTATTCATTCATCTTCTCTAATACCTCTCCTACAGACTATTTCCTAACAAAGTCACCGTGCTCAGGCCTCCCTCATACCATGGGAGCTTCTTGAAAGCAGAGGTCTACCCTTCACATCTGTGTCCCCAGACCTCTGATCTGGCACACGGTAAGGTTCACATACATGAACTGAGTTGATCCAGGCTATTTTCCTACTTGGTTACCAAAAGGGAAAAATGAAGAAGTTGGACATTTAGTTGAAAAATTTGGAAATGATACAGAAAGAGGGTATAGACTGTAGGCCAGGCAGCAGAGTATATCAGTCAGAAGCAGAAGCTTTGGAAGGACACACTGGTCTTCAATTCAAGCTTCTCCTATTAATAACTGGGAGGGTCAAGCTCCTTCACCTTCAGAGTCTCACTTCTTCATTTGCAAGTGAAGATGCTGATGGTATAACTTCACTAGGCTATTAGGAGGATTAAATATGCCAAGAACTTAGCATGTCATCAGAATGTATCATATTTACTTAATAAGCTATACTAGTTATTAGCTCCTTCTTATTATTATATCAATGTTTTAGCAAATAAGCACAGGCCTGTGAGAGAGTTAAAGCTTGGACAGTCAGTCTGAGGCCCTTTAAGGAGGAGGTGAACATTCTCTCATGCTTTCCTTAAGCCTTGTGCAAGAATGTATCTTGCCTGAGAACTGGCCTTTCTTTGGGTCCAGAACCAATGACTGAACAGCACAATGTCTTACATTTCATGGAAATGCTCTTCTTAGGCTCTATGTTAATGATTATAATTGTAACAAATCTTGCCTGGGAAGCTGTTTCTCAAATTGTACCCCTGAACACACAGCAACAGTATATCTAGCCCAGAGAACACAGTGGGAATCGTTCTCCCTGGCTAATCCCATGCCAAAGTTATCTCAGGATGTATGCCTTGGGAAAGGGTCTGGTGGAACTTGAGGTATTCTTTTTATCTACTCTCAGCAGCTGGGGAGTACATAAAGCCCTGCTTAAACTAGGGAGGGTGGGTACTCACCTACCCGATTCTGATGTCTACGTCAGAAGTTTTTTCTGTCACTTTCACTTTAAATAAATATCTACATAAAGCTCTGAAAGACTGACACCCATCTTTGGTTCCGAAGTTTAATCTTCTCCTTTAGTGACCATGAACTCGGCACCGAACACCGACCACCTGGACAATGAAAGATTCCTGATTTATGAATAAGTAGAAAAGTGAGAGCATCCTCAAGCTAACTTATCTCATAGTCATTTCCATTTTGGACCTCGGCAGGGGAGAGGGGAGAGAGAGAAAGCCCAGGAGATATGCCCTCACCTTCCATGAGTTGCCTCTCTCCCCTGATGAATTTCTTTAAGGGATATAGATCCACAGGAGATTTATGTGTGTGCTCTGTTTCCCAATAGTTAGAGCAACTTATTTGCCACACTAAGCATTCATTCTTTTTCCTGGAGGTCAATTTGCAAGGTGCCTGCTCCTGTCGAGGACAAGATGAATAGCCCAGTGGCCACTGACTTGACAGGCAGTGCACTGGACTCTGCCTCCCCTCCGTCTCTGGGCTGGAAGGAGAAATGGGCCAAATTCTAAAGTCATCCTTGGAATTGAAAAGGTGATTTTAGATGCCATTTTATCTAATCCACTGCCCTGGATGCATGACCATGTTCCCAGGCCTAGATCGGGGGAAATAATGTAGAATAAAGTACAGAGCTGTGGCTGCCAAGGGCCGCTTGTCTGTGACAAAGACAGCAGCCCTATTCTGGGTGACATGAGAAAAAGAAGTCACTGGTGAGGTTCTCATAAAGGTGAATAAAGATGACTGGGTTGGATTTTCCAAATCTGAGGTCAAGTTCTTTATATTATTATGATTTAAGATTACTTTTCTTTATATAATGATGATAGACATTGCTGCTGCTGCTAAGTCGCTTCAGTCATGTCCGACTCTGTGCGACCCCATAGACGTCAGCCCACCAGGCTCACCAAATTTTTAGTGTCCTTATGTAGGCAAAGGACAACTGTAGCTGACAACTCTTGGTCTTTCTGCATGTCTTTTGTTTGTTTGTTTGTTTTCTTACTGATCTATACTGACCATTAAGAATTTGGGACTCTCTAATATCAAGATTGAGAACAGAGGCTCTGGAATCAGGGAAACCACAATATCATTGCTCTTTCTCCAAGTTGTACAACTCTGAAGAATTTATATAATTTCTCTGTGTCTCTAAAATGGACACAATGACAATAAGTGCCCACTTTACAAGATCCTCTTGTGATGGAAAGAGATACCAGATGGAACGTACTTAGCACTGAGCCTGGCACAATGATGGGAATGGTGGGTGGTTAAAGAGGTTTTTAAGAATTCAGTCATGTAGATAAAATGTTTAAATGAAGAGTGAACTCGGAAGGAACTAAGAAGCATTTAATTCCCCCATGTGGGATTCTTCCTAGACATAGTATGCTTTGAGGTCTACCACTTTTGGATTCAGATAGACTGGGCTTAGATGCTACTCACCTGAGCCATTTTCTGGTCTAATAATTTTAAATAAGACAGCCAACTTCTCTGAGTTTCTGTTTCCACATATGGTAGAATACAGTCTCCCATTTTAGAACACTAGCATTCTACGCATTTTAAACATGTCCTTACTTAACATACACAGCAATCTCATGAAATAGATCTACTCAATTATCATTTGTAACAGTGATGTTGTATAAAGCCATGTGAATGCTGAACCATTGCTCCTAATGGAAGCACAGGGTTAGGTTCCTGTGAGTCTCTGGTCATAACATTTCCATCAACCAATCAATACACATTTTGTTTCATGTGTGTTTCTGTCTAAAGACACCTTATTTAATATGGTGTTGACTTCATAACACTGAACTCACAACCCTGGTAGCACAACAACGTGATCCTCAGTGAAACTTCTCTAACTCCATATATTTACTCCATAAAGCCCATCACAGCCTTCCTGAGCTAAAGATACCAGACAGCACTTTAGCACTATACTTGGGGCCATGATAAACAGTGAAATTATATTTTTAAAAATGCACAAAAACAAAACACATGACACCAAACAGACCATGCAAAGGACACTTGTTCACAGCATAAGAGCTGAGACAAGAAGGCAGGCCTCACCTTGTTGGACCTCACCTGGAAATATATATGTTGGGTAACTCAGATTTTTGTTGCTCTGTGCATGTTGCTCTGCTATTGACTACCCCATAGTGTCATAAACACAAGAGTTTTGGATTACAAATAAATTTTGGTAAGTAGTCGTGTTCCTAAATAAAGAATTTGTAGAAATGAACATCAACTGTATTCTTCCCTTCACAAGTGAGGAACCTAATGCTCAAAGAATGTATGTCATACAACTACTTAGTGGCTAAGCTGATTTGAAATTGGATGTATACATCTCCAAAGACCCATGTTCTCTCCTTACCAACTCAAGCATCTAGAACAGCCTGTGTCCTGGTGAATCTATCTATGAAACAGGAGGGGCGTGAATAGCTAACTCACAGAAAGATTTTGAGGATCAAATTAGCTGATGCCCTGGAAGGTGCTTTGTAAACTGTAGCACATTATACAAATGTGAGAAAGTTTTATAAGTAGGTTCAATTAAAGTGAAGTTACACTACCCAGCATTAAGGTCAACTAAAATGAACTTCCTTTTTCTCCTACAGTGGAAAGAGACCAAGAATAGAAACAAGACATGACAGGTCCATGGCTGGGTAACCCTTATCCCAGCAAGTGATGAGAAGCAGGGGATTCAAACTAATTCAATGCAGCCTCAATGGGGCTACTCTTCCAGGGTTTCAAGAGCAAAAGAAGTACTTACAGTATACTTTAGTTAAAATGCAGGTTGTATGCACTAAAAAAATAAAAAATAAAAAAAGTGTTTTTGTTGTCAAGTTCATTTACAGTTGCTATTGCAAAAATCCATCACCCAAGACCACAAAAAATCAACAGCAGAAGCATTAGCCAGCAGTGTGGATACTAATGAGTGGGGGTATTGTCTCTAAAACCATCTTCAAGCTACTTGCTGTGCCTTAATGAGGGCGGGGGCTTGGAGCCCACTGATTTTGTGTTAATTACAGAAGGGTGTTTAATAACTGAGAACAGACTCACCCAAAAAGAAGATCAAAATAATCAACCATCTCTGATAAAAGAACTTGTAAGTGGGACAGAAAGGATTTAAAAACACTCATTCCCTTTAACTCACTAACTTCGCTTCAAGAATACTAAGAGAATGATAAAATAAAGTAAAATAGTAATACACAAAGATGTTCACAGTGTACTTATTTTCAATTTTTAGCTTTTACAAGTCATGGGGAATTGGTTTTAAAATTATGATATATCCATACAATAAGATACTAAATGTAATCTTAATCATTTTAAAGAATTTTTAACAACCTGCAAAAATATGCAAGAAGTGCAGTATTAAGTTTAAAAAAGTAAAAGCAGAGTATAAAAAGTATGACTCAAACTGTCTTTCTGTATGTGTGTATTCCAAAAAACAAACAAAAAATCAAAAGGCCAAATGCTAACAATCACTGATTATTTGTGAGATTATGAGTGGTTTGTATTCATTTTTCTTAATTTACAATGTTTCCATCATAAACATATACTATTATTATTTTTAAGATGGGGAGGCAAATAGCACAATGAAAGTACAATCCAATTTGCTGTCACACTCCACACCAAAAGACTGCTTTGATGAACAGAAGCACAGATTAAACAAGATTTAGCCTGTTCATCTAATAGGTCACTGATCTGTAAAAATATCAGATGTTTTCAGATTTTTCAAATCATTTATTATTAAGCAACTAGTTGGAGTGTAGCCAACTTAATTAAACAAAGAACATGAGATGGCCCCATCCCCAGGAAAGCCGCTGGGGGACCAGGACTCTCTTCTGTTCACCTTTGTACAGCCAGAACCTTGTGCCTGCGACAGGGCAGGAGCCCAAGCAATATGCATTGAAAGAATGAATGCATGGGGAAATCTGCTGCCATAAAATCACAGTTCAGAAGCCATCTGTCTTATATCTCATTCATTCATCTGATTCAAAATTTCATTAAGTATATATGTATACACACATACACATATATATGAGTAGGCATGAATAGCCTACTTTCAAGACATGCAATGACCCATTCCTCCAACACAAACAAACAACATCATACAACTAAAAAAAAGTTATGGATAAAATTCTAAGGGAGTCCAGAAGAGTAGGAAGTCCTGAGAAGGCACCCTGGAAAAGCAGGATTTGAGCTAGGTTTCCCTGGGTTGGGAAGATCCCCTGGAGAAGGGAATGGCTACCCACTCCAGTATTCTTGCCTGGAGAACTCCATGGACAGAGGAGGAGTCTGGTGGGTTATAATCCATGGGGTCACAAAGGGTCGGACACAACTAAGCGATAGATACTTTTCATTTGAAGTGTTGTAGGAAGGGGGAGGCCCCCCTTCAGGGCCCCAAGAGCGGGCTCTTGTCTAACACTCAGAAAAGAATTGTCCGAGGAGACACATGTGCTGACAAAGCAAGAGATTTTATTGGGAAGGGCATCTGGGTGGAGAGCAGGAGGGAAGGGAACCCAGGAGAACTGCTCTGCTGGTGGTTGCAGTCTCGGGTTTTATGGTGATGGGATTAGTTTCTGGGTGGTCTTTGACCAATCACTCTAATTCAGAGTCTTTCCTGGTGGCGCACGCATTGCTCAGCCAAGATGGATGCTAGCGAGAGGGATTCTGGGAAGAGGACGGACACATGGTGTCTCCTTTTGACCTTTTCCGAGCTCTTCCGGTTGGTGGTGGCTTATTAGATCCGTATTCCTTATCAGGATCTCCTGTCATAAAACAACGCATCCAAATGGTGACTAAAAGGTCTGGCCAGGGTGGGCAGTTTCAGTCAGTGTGCTTCTCCTAAAGAAGGATGAATATGAGTAGGAAAAGTGAAAAGGCATCTTATGAAGGTGACAACATAAACAAAGGCTTAAAGGAGGGACTTTATAAGGTTTTGAGAAAATAAGCAATGCTTCAGTTTGGTTAGACCTCAGGAAGGTAGTGGAAGGGAGGCGGAAGCTATAGATACAATGAAACAATGGGAAGTCTTTGGTAGGAGAGTTTCCTGTGCAGAGAAGTGTTTTAACACTTGGGCAGCAGTGGGAAAAGTGGATGGGAAAGGGAGGGTGCAGGACCTGAAATGGGGCAAAATTCTCCATGGCAAAGATCATCCATGAAGCACTGGGAGCTGGGAATACCCAACCAGCTCAGTAGCTGAAAACTCCAGCTATCTGACGCTGCATTTCCTTTAAGTTGGGATGCTAAGGACTAAGCTTTAGAGAGATGCTTAAACCCTAGGCTCAACCACATGCTGCCCCCTCCCTCTCAGAAGCAGCTGAATTGCTTTGCAAATATATGCAGATACATGCAAGTAACAAAGCCATTAACATGTGCCCTAAGCCTCAAAGGGAAAGGTTAGCTTTGATCAAAGCTCATAATGGGATATATCCAAGGGGCAGAAAAACAATATCCTGCTCAGCTGAAACAAGGGGAGGTTTAGACTCTGGAGCAGAATGCCAGGCCTTAGAAGCTGTGGTTCAGTTAAATATTAGGACATATGGTTTTCCCCTTCTACTTTCTGTCTCCTAAAGTTGGAATTGCTAAAGAGAGCTTCCCTCTGCTTCAATTTATCATGGCTGCAAGTACTGATAAAATGGTGTGTGTGTGTGCTGAATCTGACCTTGTAAACTCTACTTCTCAATGTATGGCCCACAGACCAGCAGCACCCACATCATCTGTGAGAAAGTTAGGAATGCAGAATCACTAGCCATACTCCAGGACCAGAGGCTGAATCTGCATTTTAACAAGAGACCAGGCAGGTGATTCGAGTACAAGTTATCATGAACAGTCCTGATCTAGGTGACCTAAGCATTCATAATTATAACCTCCTAAAAGTCAGGGCTATTTCTTCCTTACCTCCATATCCCCTAGGATATGGTAAGGGCACCCCTGGTGGCTCAGATGGTTAAGAATCAGCCTGCAATGCAGGAGACTCTGGTTTGATTCCTGGGTCAGGAAGATCCACGCAGAAGGGATAGGCTACCCACTCCAGTATTCTCGGGCTTCCCTGGTGGCACAGCTGGTAAAGAATCTGCCCACAATGTGGGAGACCTGGGTTTGATCCCTGGGTTGGGAAGATCCCCTGGAGAAGGGAAAGGCTACCCACTCCAGTATTCTGGCCTGGAGAACTCCATGGACTGTATAGTCCATGTGGTCACAAAGAGTGAACACAACTGAGCAACTTTCATTTTCACTTTCTTCATGGCAGACCAAAGTAGCCAGACATTTCACACCACCCTCAATTTACTAGCACCCTTTTCTCTGGAATGGGTTTGTCTAACTCTGTTGCATCAGCCAGATTCTGTTTGTCCTTTCAGGCCCACTTTCAACCTTTCCACTCTGCCCTGAGCCCCCGGAGGCTGATCTATCTGGGTCACAGTGAGAGTCCTCAGGTCCTCTGGTTTTCAGCTGAGTTTGGCAGGGAATGAAGAAAAAGGGAGTGATGTCAAGTATTTATTCCCTTGTCTCTTTCCTAAAATGTCTAATGAGAGCTGGCTTGAACCCTTTGCAGAAGATTCTTACCTCCCAAGGAGATCAAGGCTATACAGTTCCCAATTCTGGTAACTGCAGCCTCCTTTCATCTTGGCTTCCCTGTTGGCTCAGCAGGTAAAGAACCCGCCTGCAATGCAGGAGACACAGAAGATGTGGGTTTGATCCCTGGGTCAGGAAGATCCCCTGGAGAAGGAAATGGCAACCCACTCCAGTATTCTTGCCTGAAGAATTCCATGGACAGAGGAGCCTGGTGGGCTACAGTCCATGGGGTCACAGAGTCGGACACGACTAAGTGACTAGTGCTTTGCTTACTTTCTTCATCTCAGGGTCTGGGTGGTATTAGCTGAGTACCACATGCCTACCCTCTTCCTTCGGGTTTTCTTATATTCTCACCTTTGGGAAAAAAATCCTCCTTCAATGGTCCTATTTTAATATACCACTTGTTTCTTACTGGAGCATTCTTCATCCAGCCAGCTCCTATTCATCTTTCAGAACAGTCCAGTATCACTGTCTGTTTCTGGGACACCCTGGGCTTTCCTCTCATACCATTTTTACATAGTATTAATAGCATCCTATTCTCATCTGACCTCTTCAAGGAAAAGGATGGTATTTTTATTCTACTTCATATCCCTGGCATCTGAAAAGCACTCTATACACTCTATAAATTTCTGTGGCATCCATCAAGAATGAAAAATTTAATCTGCCTTAAAATGAAGAAATTTCTACTGAATTAAAATATATATATATATATATTCAAGCATTGTTATGTGGCTTCCCTGATAGCTCAGACAGTAAAAGAATCTTCCTGTAATGCAGGAGACCTGGGTTCAATCCCTGGGTTGGGAAGATTCCCTGGAGAAGGGAATGGCTACCTAACTCCAGTATTCTTGCCTGGTGAATTCCATGGACAGCGGCCTGGCGTGCTACAGTCCATGGCTGCAAAGAATCAGACATGACTGAGTGACTAACACTTTCACTTTTTTTTTCATTGTTATTGTATGCTTGGAGTGACCTTAAAACAAACAAACAAACAAAAAAAAAACTCACTTAGCCTGGGCCTAATCCAGAAAACTTGGACACACAGTCACCCTAATTAGAACCCACACACACGATGCTGTGACATCCAGGTATAGAGTGAAATTCAAAGACTGTAAAACTGCTGAAGAAGGGTAAGTGTTGGGATTCTTGTGCGACCACCATAATCCCTCCATGCACCTGTGTCATACCCTCCACTTGACTGTGGCCTGGCTCTAGCAACTGCTTCTAACAAACAGAACACAGCAAAAATGATAGACTGTTGCTCCGGCCATTTGTTTCCAAATGTGACTGCTGTCTTGCTGGCGGTCACTCGCTCTCCCTGGCTCTCTTGCTTGCTTGCTCTGATGAAGCAAGCTACCTATGGAGGGGCCCACATGGTAAGGAACAGGGGCCATCTCTCCCCAACAGCCAGTGGGAACTGAGCCCTCAGTCTCATTGGCAGCCAGTAGCTGGATAAACAATAGCCAGTGAGTGAATCTGAAAATGGGTCCTGCTCCAGTCAAACCTGGAGGTGACTCCAGCCCTGTCTAATACTGGAGCCCTAGCCAGAACCCAGAACCCAGAAAACCCAGCTAAACCACCCCCACATTCCTGATCTAGAGAAGTTGTGAGATAACTAAATATTGCTACTTGAAACCACTAAGTTTGGGGATAATTTGCTATGCAATAATAGACAACTAATAAAGGAGTTTCTCCAATTTAAATATTAGTGACATGGTTCTTGTCTACCAGACCCCACAGTGTGAATGACAAAATGAAAAGGGAAATAGAGAAAAGTGCTGGACATTTGTAAAGTACAGTTTTTTTCTAGTAGCACTTACCCCAGAAATAATGTCTTCCCATCTCAAAGAAGAAATCCAAGGACATCACTTTATCTGAGTCCTGAGTCCTCCTGGACCTGAGGGCTTGCTTTTTATCTAAAAGGTGATGTGATTTTACAGCCCCTGTCCCTCATCCCCCATATCAATCCAATAATATTAAGAAAGAGCCAAGTAGTGTGACAGATTATCCACACAGTGACCCCCCAACGATCCCCTCCATCTTGTCTATGCATGCTGCTTCTCCAATCAACAAAGAGAGTCTACTTAACCTTTAACCTCATGTCTTACTCTGACCAACAGGATGTGGCAGAAGTGACACTATGCTGGTGCCAGGGGGCCTTAAGAGGCATGGTGGGATTTAGTTTTGCATTCTTGGGAGGTCTGAGATGCCATGTTAAGAAGTCTGATCACCTTGCTGGAGAGGGGAGAGGAAGGGCTTGTGAAAAGGAAGACAACTGTAGTAGATGAAAAGTTACAGAGAGGGACTGGTTTGGGGGAGGGTGGGAACCACTCACTCCAGACACCCAACTGCAGTATAAGTCATGTGAAAGAAGCTGTCTTTGATCCTCAAGCCTCAGATAAACTACCCCAACCAACACCACACAGAGAAACAGGAGCTGTTCCCAAGGAACCCTGTCTCAACCACAGAATCACAAGCAAAGAAATGGTCTTTTCTGCTTTAAGCCGATAAGTGTTAGGGTGACTTCTTACATGGCAATTGATAACCAGAAACCTGAGATATTGGTACTTATCTAGACTTCTCACCTACACTCCCCAGAGTCCTTCAAAGCCAACTCTGTGAGATGGGCATTTTCACCCTCTTGAAGATGAAGAAACTGAGGCCCAGAGAAGCTAGGTTTTGCATCAGTTCAGTTCAGTTCAGTTCAGTCGCTCAGTCATGTCCAACTCTTTGCAACCCCATGAATTGTAGCATGACAGGCCTCCCTGTCCATCACCAACTCCCGGAGTCCACTCAAACTCATGCCCATTGAGTCGGTGATGCCATCCATCCATCTCATCCTCTGTTGTCCCCTTCTCCTCCTGCCCCCAATCCCTCCCAGCATCAGGGTCTTTTCCAATGAGTCAACTCTTCGCATGAGGTGGCCAAAGTATTGGAGTTTCAGCTTCAGCAACAGTCCTTCCAATGAACACCCAGGACTGATCTCCTATAGGATGGACTGGTTGGATCTCCTTGCAGTCCAAGGGACTCTCAAGAGTCTTTTCCAACACCACAGTTCAAAAGCACCAATTTTTCAGTGCTCAGCTTTCTTCACAGTCCAACTCTCACATCCATACATGACCACTGGAAAAACCATAGCCTTGACCAACGGACCTTTGTTGGCAAAGTAATGTCTCTGTTTTTTAATATGCTATCTAGGTTGGTCATAACTTTCCTTCCAAGGAGTAAGCGTCTTTTAATTTCATGGCTGCAGTCACCATCCACAGTGATTTTGGAGCCCAAAAAAATAAAGTCTGACACTGTTTCCACTGTCTCTGCATCTATTTCCCATGAGGTGATGGGACCAGATGCCATGATCTTATGCATACGAGGTGATTTATAATGTATAAAAGGTCACATGAATCACGAGAGTCAGAATTCACATCCTAAACCTTATGATTCTAAAACATGACTACTTTGCATCCAACACTGAGATAGCGAGGTCGTGCCCAGTTCAGAGCTGCCATCGTAGTCTAGGAGGATAGCACCTACTGGAGTTGTGAGATGCACAAAGACAGCATCAGCCCTGGGACCTGGGGGAATGAAAGAAAAGCAAACCCCTGACCAATGGGGAAACATGGACTTTGTTTTCAAGGGACGGGTGGGCTAAGGAAAATAGCAATGCTGGGAAAAGATGTGGGCATCATTTCAGGTCCTCTGTCTACTTATGGCTTATCAATACAAAAATGGATTGGCAGTGACCTTCTGAAGCTTATCTTACAGAGAGCACATCATAATTGGAAGATATAGTTTAATCTCACTTTTCCCTTAATCCTCCCAACTTCCTAGCCATCGTTTCTGCTTTTCTCCTAATCATGTTCACCATCTGACATACTACATATCTTATTTATTTTTCTCTTGGGTCTCTTTTAATCTACAGTGGGGCTGTGTAAGCCTGGGATAGTCTTAGGACGATAAAGAAAGGGGCTGGGTCGCCCCTCTGCCCAGGGTAACAGCAGATTCCTACTAATGCTGGAGCTGTTCTAATGTAATTTTGATTTAAGTTGTGCCAGTGACTGGGAAGATGCACGTACACACACGTTTCATGGTATATAGGAGCTTGCTTTTATTTGTTACCCCCAGATATCCCTTAGCCTGGAGTGGGGCTGCAAGAAGTAGAAGAAAAGAAATTGTCAACAGGTGAATGTCCTTCAGTCTCGCTCCAGTGAGAGGGCAGGGGAGCTGGAGAGGAGCCAGTCCGGGTAGCCTGTGGGCTCCCTAATAGTAATAATCGAAGTTATCAAGAACTTTGTTGTTATTCAGTCACTAAGCTGTGTCTGACTCTTTGTGACCCCAAGGACTGCAGCATGCCAAGCTCCTCTGCCCACTATCTCCAGGAGTTTGCTCAAACTCATGTTCATTGAGTCAGTGTTGCCATCCAACCATCACAAGAGCGTAGCATTTTCTATTGTATTAACCCATTTAACCTTCCCAACAATTTCATGAATCAGAAACAATTATTAGCTCTGACTTACAGATAAGGAAAACAAGGCAAGTATAGGTTAACTACTTTGCCCAAGGTCATGCTAATAGCTGGTAGCCAGAGCCAGCCCAGGGTCAGAGGCTCTGCCTCTGCAGTAGTAGTGATGCAATGATGCAGATGGCCCAGGGTGCCTGTCCACTTTGGGCTGCACAGAGAAGTATGTCTCTCTTCTTTTTGTGAGTTTATCTGAGGCTAACTATGGTTCACACAGCCTCCACTAAAAGTGACTAGTGGTTTCATTAGCCACTTGATGGTCATCCATCGAATACCTTTATTCAAAGGTCAAATGAACACTTTTATCAACATCATAAAACATGGCAATTCTAGGTCAAAAGCTTTTGCTAATTTTCTCAACCCTCTGTGCTAATAAAGCCCAGCATAGGATAAAGCAGTGCCTGGTGCAGCTGAAATAGGGTGGGATGCAATGACTGTAGCAGGTGACATGGGCTGAGAAGCAGGCCTGGAGAGATTTGTAGGTCCTGGTAGGGAGGTTGGAACTTTATTCCACTATTAAGAGTGACCATCTGTGCTATAAGGCCTGTGTTCTCTTCTGCTTCTGGGGCACATGGCTGCACCACCCTTGCCAGCCTCCCTTGTAGTTAGATACAGCCGTGACACCTATAAGCAGAAGATAGAGCCAGTGCACTGTAACTGAACATGGGCCCATTTACACTTTCCAGTCCTGCTTCTTCTTGCTAGCAAGAAGCTCCTGGGATGCTTTTGTGTAGCAACTGCAGTCAGGGCTCTTCCCATGTGCCCCTGGACCCCTTTATCACTTTCCTGCACACCAACTCTGGGTGTTCTTTCTCTCCCAAATGCCAGCATCTGCATCCCCTAATCAGTGGATGGCCCTCATGGTGTCAGAATCCCTCTGCCTGCACACACAGGTTGCTAGAAGTACCTGGGAAGGTACGTCTCCCTAGAGGCAAGCCTTTGCCAAAGAATGACAGGCATGGGCTCACATACTCCAGCTCCCGTCTCCTGATGGGGCACCTGTGAGGTGGGGGCTATGGCATCTTTAGATCTTCCCTTGTAGTGTTGGGCTAAAGTTATCTCCCTGGTACCTTGCTTGATATTACACCCTTGCTTAATTTCCTTCCACACATGGTCCCACTTCTCCATTTCTATATCAATTTTTCTCCCAGGAAAACTTTCTAATAGATCACTTTCATATAAATCTTGGTTTCAGGGTCTGCTTCCAGGAAATGCAACCTGGCATATCTTTGAAACCATGTGTTAGCAAGGTCTGAATGACTCCTTAGAGGTAGCAGGGGCTACCTTGCTGATATGTTTGGTCATTTAGGTCATAACTATTGTGTATGAGCTGTTATATATTTTTGGATCCCTTTGCTACAACAGTTAGCCTACCCTAATTATACTGTATCAACTTCCAGTTATAAGATAAATAAGTACAAGAGATGAACAACACAATTAATATAATTAACACTGCTGTATGCTCTATATAAAAGTTGCTAAGAGAGTAGGTTCTAATAGCTTTCATCGCAAGGAAATTCTTTTCCTATTATTTTGTATCAATATGGAATGATAGATATTAACTAAACAATGTGGTATATAACATTTCGTTATATATGTTAGCCAAAGCATTATGCTGAACACCTTAAACTTATTGCTAAATATCAATTATTACTCAAAAATTTGGAAGAAAAATAAAATAAGACATTTATATGGAAAATAAATTGGAGGTGGGTAAGAGGCAAAATGAAAAGACCTCTTGAAAGGTTCTTGTTAAAGTTATAGGAGAGAGGCTTCCAGTTCAAGATGGCAGAGTAGAAGGACATGTGCTCATCTCCTCCTGTGAGAGCACCAAAATCACAACTAGTTGTTGAATAATCTTTGACAGGAGGATACTGGAATTCATAAAAAAAAAAAAAAAAAAATACCCCATATCCAAAAACAAAGAAGCCACAGCAAGTAGGTAGGAGGGGGATAATCATGACAAAATCAAATCCCATACCCGTCAGGTGGGTGACCCACAAACTGGAGAACAATAATACTAAAGAAGTTCTCCTTCTGTTGTGAAGGTTCTGAACCCCATGTCAAGCTTCCCAGCCTGGGGGACCTGGCAAAGGAAGTGGGCATCCCCAGGGAATCTGACCCTGAAGGCCAGCGAGATCTGATTAGAAGATTTCCACAGAGAAACAGAGACCCCAGGTTTGGAGGGCACAAACAGAACCTTGCATTCCCCAGGAAGCGGGAAAGGAGCAGTGACCCCACAGGAGACTGAACCAGAGCCACCTGCCAGTGTTGGAGGCTCTCCTGTGGAGGCGTGGTTTGGCAAGGACCCACCACAGGGATGGGGCATTGGAAGCAGCTTTGTTTCACCTAAAAATTAACTATATAACTAATTTTTTTAAAGTACAGGAGAGAACTGATTGCGAATTCTTAGACTTGGACAGAGGGAAGTGAATGTGGACATTCTAGGGCACACTGTGGAGATGAAAAAGGGATTGGATGCTGACGGGTTTGATGTGAGAATGGAAGAGTGGAAGGAATCCGGAAGGACTCTTATTAGATTTTGGTTTGGTGATGAAAAACATGATCAATCATCAAGGAAACACTCAGCAAAACCACAATGAGATATCACCTCTCACCTGTTAGGATGGCCATCATCAAAGAGAAATGTTGTTGAGGATGTAGCGTAAAGGGAACTTTCATATTACTGTTGGTGGGAATGTAAATTGCTGCAGACATTGTGGAAAACAGTGTAGAAATTGCTTTAAAAAACAACCCAGAATTACCATATGACCCAGAACCCCTGATCCTGGGTATATATCTGAAAAAAAAGCACAAATTCAAAATGATACATGCACCTCAATGTTCTTAGCAGTATTATTTACAGTTGCCAAGATATGAAGCAACCTAAGTGTCCATCAACAAATGAATGGATAAAGAAGATGTGATATATACATATACATACATATATACAAAGAGGACATGGTCATAGAAAAGAGTTTTTCTCCATATGCAGCAATGTGGATGGACTTGGAGGACATTATGCTTGGTGAAATAAATCAGAGAAAAGGCAAATGGTATGTGATATCACTTACATGTGAAATCTAAAAAACACAACAAACTAGTGAATGGAAAAAAAAAAGAAGCAAACTCACAGATATAGAGAACAAACTAGTGGTTACCAGTACTACTACTGGTTACAGGAGTTGGGGAGTGAGAGGAACAAACTGTTGGATGTAAGATAGGCTCAAGGATGTATTGTACAAGATGGGATATAGTCAATATTTTGGAATGACTGTAAATGGAAAGTAACGTTTAAAACTGTATAAAAAATAAAAACGAATTAAGCCTATATAAGTGATGTAACTAAGGAACCTCTTGATGAAGGTGAAAGAGGAGAGTGAAAAAGCTGGCTTAAAACTCAGCTTTCAAAGAACGAAGATCATGGCATACAATCTCATCACTTCATGGCAAATAGATGGGGAAAAAGTATAAAACAGTTACAGGTTTTATTTTCCTGTGCTCCAAAATCACTATGGATGGTGACTGCAGCCACAAAATTAAAAAATGCCTGCTTCTTGGAAGAAAAGCTATGACAAACCTAGACAGCATATTAAAACAGCAGAGACATCATTTTGCCAACAAAGGTTCTGTACAATCAAAACTATGATTTTTCCAGTAGTCATGTACGCATGTGAGAGTTGGACCATAAAGAAGGCTGAGTGCTGAAAAATTGTTGCTTTTGAACTCTGGTGCTGGAGAAGACTCTTGACAGTGCCTTGGACTGCAAGGAAATCAAACCAGTCAATCCTAAAGGAAATCAACTCTGAATATTCATTGGAAACTGAAGCTTCATTGATGCTGAAGCAAAAACTCCAACACTTTGGCCATCTTATGTGAAGAGCTGACTCACCGGAAAAAAACCCTGATGCAGGGAAAGATTGGGGGCAAAAGGAGAAGAGGATGACAGAGGATGAGATAGTTGTATGGCATCACCAACTCAATGGACATGAGTTTGAGCAGACTCTGGGAGGTAGTGAAGGGCAGGGAAGCCTGGAATTCATGGGGTCACAAAGAGTCAGGCACGACTCAGCAGGTGAATAACAACAAAGTGATATACAGATCATCTTGGTCTAAGTATTTGTACAGTAAGCCTGTAATTGGATCTCCTGTTGTGCTATCTTGGTTCATCTTAATTTTTTTTTCTTTTCCAAAGTAATTTTTAAAAAAGAAGAAAGTGTGAATCAGGGGATACCAATCAAGCACTCATCTCTGACTGTGATCCCTCACCTGGATTTCCTCTCACCTAGGTTAGCGGGCTTTCTTTTACCAAAACCACTGTCTGCAAATGGCACATGAAGAGAGACTTACCCTGATGGGATGTTACCGAGGAATGAGGGTTTACAAACAGGGTATGAACCAGGACCCTTCCATTTTGGGAGAGCAAGTTTCACATCAGAATCTGTAGGGTGTGCAAGGATGATCCAGACAGTCTCTGCTTCCAAGGAGAAAATGTCCAGCTGGAAAGATGAGGCATATACTTCTCCTACCTCACAGTTTAATATGTATATTAAGTGAAAGTTACCCATTTTTCTCAGAAGGCAAAAAGATACTTTGAGGCTTAATTTCAATGTCTTCAGTTCCCTGCCACTTCTCAGGCACCATGAAGACCACTGTATATTCAGGTCTCTCTTACTGGCCTACCTGTCCCTGCTTGCCTTCCTCCTTCCTACCTGAGCATCCTCTGAGGGCCTCTCTCAGCATCCCCAACTGAGCCCTCGCCCTATTAATCATGTACTGTTTTCCGTATTTCTGATGTTTTGACATCTGAGGTTTCGATATATATATTTGTTGTTATTTAGTCACTAAGTCATATCCAGCTCTTTTGTGATCCCCCTGGACTGTAGCTTGCCAGACTCCTCACTCCATGGGATTTTCCAGGCAAGAATACTAGAGTAGGTTGCCATTTCCTTCTCCAGGGGATTTTCCTGACCCAGGGATCAAACTCACATCTCTTGCATTGGGAGGCAGATTCTTTACTACTGAGCCACCAGGGAAGCCCTGATATATTTTAGGGTTTGCTTAACCTAGAAATAGCACACAGCTCTCCCACAGTGCACTTTTCAAATGCAAACCAACCAATCCAGACCTTATACCCCCATCCTCTAACACCCCAGGCCATTAACTACCTGCCCTAACCAACCCAAGGCCAGGTACCAGAAAACTCGGGACAGCCCCTATGTCCTAGAACTCACTGAAATTATTCAAACTAGCCAATCCTAAACCTCTTCACCCTGCCTCTTATTCTTTCCTATAGAAGCCACAATAGAAGTTTTTGCTCAAGTTTTCCCACCTCTCCCTCTGTATTCTGCCTAAGTATGGAGAACCATATCTGGACCCCATTATGCTGATGGGGTATGTCTCCTCTTATTGGGATCTGAGGGTAACAAACTATTGATGACAACTGTCTCCTGTTTGGGTGGCTTTGCCATACCTAAGTAATAAACACACAGTATCAGATCTATAATAAAATCTATATCTTAAAACAAGTGCCCCTAACTCAGAGCCCCCTATCCCCTCCCAGGTCCCCCACAGCCTACAGAAATTTACTGTCTGAGACCCATGACTCTGTCCTGGCCCCTTCTCTGGAACCTGCAAGGGGCAGGGCAGCGCAGTAGTGAAGGACACAGATTTTGGAGTCAGAATGACCAGGGGAGGTTCTTTCATCTCTCTGTGCCGCACCTTCCGTTTCCTCATAAAGAGATAATAAAATTACCCAACTCAAAAAAATTACTGCAGGGGCTGAATGAGGCGATGAATGTAAAGTGCTTGGAACAGTGCCTTTCATGTAGAAAAATTCAATAACTGTTAGTTATCCCCATTATCAATATTATTAGAGAGCAAAGAGGGCTAGCAAAATTAGCCAAAGGATCTAAAATTGTCCATATTGTTTTACCAAGGCTTTCCACACATGGAATAAGGGGCGGACAGCAGAGAGGAATGATTGCATATTCATAAGCACCTCCAACCAAATTAATTGATAGGGTATGATAGCAATAAAGAGAATTAATTTCCATTTTAATAACTTCACATGCTACATGTTAAGTATAGGTCCATATTACCAGTGGTCACACAATTTCCCCTTTGCATCTGTTCCTTGTTGATTATGATGTCAGGAAAGCAAAAGTTAAATCCCTTTTTAAGGAAGAAAAAAAAATCTAATTTAATAACACTGCAATCCTGTTGAAAGCAGGATTAAATCTTAATAAGGGTGGAAGGATGTTGTGTTTCATGTCTATTCCTCTTGAAGCCCTGGCAACTTGTTCAGGGAGAGAGACCGTGTTGTCAAAAGACTTCACAGCCCAGCCCTGGCCTCAGCTTCCAGCATCCGGAGGCAGTAGAAATCTCTGATGGTGCTGACACTTCTATTTTCACTTCTCCTTTCCTGGTGCTTTTTCTCATTAAAGCAGCTTGATTCTGTAATTTCTACAAGTACAGATGAAGATAAAATGACTCCCAATTTTTATTTTGACCTTATAAAACTATATAATTGGTACAGAACCTTCAGGCTAAATGAGTTTTCCTTTGGATGGAGAACTTGGGTCAGAAAATTCATGAACTTAAAAAATATACCACGTGTCCAAATAGAACTAGCTCAGGAGCCAATATCCTATTTTAATATATTGAAACTCACATCTAACACCCATCTCCCAAAAGTTTAGTTTTTTATTCATTTTTTTTCTCTTAAAAATAAACATAATAGCTCAAATGGCAACAAAAGGTCTCCATCTCAATTCTTGCCTCTTTCATTGAATCTCATAACTTGCACCAAATCCTCAACATTCAGTGTGAAACTGTCTGAGCTCCTAGGAGTTGCATCCAGACTCTTGCATGATTGTCCCACCTCACCTTTTCCAGCTTTGTCATACCTATGCACCAGTTACACAGCACAGTTCTCCAAAGAGGCCATGGTAGACCTCAGCTCTGAGTCTTTGCAGACGCACTCCTGCCTATCTGAAATATTCTTTCTTACTAGTCCTTCTGCCATACTTCCACTCCATCTGTAAGAGTTGGCTCAAATGTCTTCTCCTCCGTGAAGACTTTAGGGCCCTCTCCTGATGATCCAGAGCAGATACTCTGAGCATGAAATTTTGTGCAAGCCTCATTTTACAATCATTAAACTCTACTGCATTGATTTGCTTGTCTCTCATTCCTTGTGGGCTAAGAATATTGAAGATGGAAGTGCCTCTTCTCATCTGTTTCCCTACATAGCATCTAGAACAACACTTGGCCTAGAGCAGGCTCTCAGCATATGTTTGGGGAAATAACTAGTAAGAGCCAAACTTAGATAGTGCTTATTATACATCAGACACCACTTTATATAGTATAACACCTATATCCACTCTTTCAAAACCCCCGACACCCAAACTATTCTTATCATCACCCTCATGTTACAGTGGTAGATCCTTGAGGCTTTGAGGGGTGAAGTAACCTTAGTCTAAAGTCAGGCAGCTAACAAGCGTCAGAGCAGAGTGGCAGTGTAGATTCCAGTCCAGGCAGTCTGGCTGTGGATCACAGACCCTTAAATTCTACCCCACGCTGCTCACAAAGAAGGACCTCTATGACAATGCCCCAGGATGGGCAACTAAGACTCCTTTAAAGTGCTGGGGCCAGGCTGGCCTCCTGGTGTCTCCAGACTAAGGAAGACTCAGAGATTGTATCAGGGCTGATGGGGAAAGAATGTTCTGATGGATGGGCTCCACCCAGAGAGACAGAGCAAGAAGAGGGCCCTGAAGTGTGACTGCTGCATGATGTGCCAGATACCTCCGGGAACAAAGGGGTTTCTGTCTCATAGCAGCCCACATGCCCTCCAGCGGAGGCAGCTTAAATGCCCACATGGTTGGACCTTTGGATGGTTGACAAGTAGTAGAAGGTACACGTATTCATCCTCAGCTGTGAAGGCTCCTCCTTATTGTCTGTCAAGGGTCAGGCCACCTCTGCCCCAGAGCCCACCTGGGGTCCTGTCACAGGTGACTGCTGAGCAGAAGAACACAGGGAAAGTGAAAGCCACTCAGTTGTGTCCGATTCTTTGCGACCCCATGGACTATGCAGTCCATGGAATTCTCCAGGACAGAATACTGGAGTGGGTTCCCTTCTCTAGGGGATATTCTCAATCCAGGGATTGAACCCAGGTCTCCTGCATTACAGGCAGATTCTTTACCAACTGAGCCACATAGGGAGGGGAACAAAATTAGAGGGCCATGGATGAAGAGATGCCAATTTTTTCCATGTCCCTCAGACAAAAACATGGCCAGACATATAATCAACCACCATGTTTATTCTCCTATCTGGGCATGCTCAGTTCAGTCGCTCAATCGTGTCCGATTCTATGTGACCCCATGAATCGCAGCACACCAGGCCTCCCTGTCCATCACCAACTCCCGGAGTTTACTCAAACTCGTGCCCATTGAATCGGTGATGCCATCTAGTCATCTCATCCTCTGTCATCCCCTTGTCCTCCTACCCCCAATCTCTCCCAGCATCAGGGTCTTTTCCAATGAGTCAATTCTTCCCATGAGGTGCCCAAAGTATTGGAGTTTCAGCTTCAGCATCAGTCCTTCCAATGAACACCCAGGACTGATCTCCTTTAGGATGGACTGGTTGGATCTCCTTGCAGTCCAAGGGACTCTCAACAGTCTTCTCCAACACCACAGTTCAAAAGCATCAATTTTTTGGCACTCAGCTTTCTATATAGTCGAACTCTCACATCCATACAAGACCACTGGAAAAACCATAGCTTTGACCAGACGGATCTTTGTTGACAAAGTAATGTCTCTGCTTTTCAATATGCTATCTAGGTTGGTCATAACTTTCCTTCCAAGGAGTAAGCGTCTTTTAATTTCATGGCTGCAGTCACCATCCACAGTGATTTTGGAGCCCAAAAATCTAAAGTCTGACATTGTTTCGACTGTCTCCCTATCTATTTCCCATGAGGTGATGGGACCAGATGCCATGATCTTAGTTTTATGAATGTTAAGCTTTAAGCCAAATTTTTCACTCTCCTCTTTCACTTTCATCTAGAGGCTTTTTAGTTCCTCTTCACTCTCTGCCATAAGGGTGGTGTCATCTGCATATCTGAGGTTATTGATATTTCTCCCAGCAATCTTGATTCCAGCTTGTGCTTCTTCCAGCCCAGTGTTTCTCGTGATGTACTCTGCCTATAAGTTAAATAAGCAGGGTGACAATATACAGCCTTGACGTACTCCAGGCTGGTTCAAATTAAGGTAAGTCTTTAATGGTACCATATTTAATAAATGAAGGCTCTTAAAATGCTTTATTTTTAAAACTTCAATTCTTAAAATAGTCAACCAATGTTTATTCAATGTCTACAGTGTCCCAAACACTTTGTGAGATACTAAGCAGCCAGAAATGAATAAAACAAAGCAATAACAATCCCCCCCTCCCCCAAGTAGCTGCCACTTACTGGCTTTTACATGTGTTGTGTCTTCAAAAGTATACCTACCGAGTGACAAGTCTATGCTGGGGCAATGTGTGCATGGCACATTGAAAACATACACAAAGGCGGGGGGCCGGGAAACGGGGAGACCCCTTTGAAAGCACTAGGTATTGCCAAAGACAGAAGCTAGGGAATGATATTTCAGTGGGGATGCACAGGCAAAGGCTAATCATGTGAAAGCATGAAATATTATAGTAGTTCGGTGTACCTGAAATTCAGACGGGGAGTTGGGTGGCTCAAGAGGAAGTCAAGATATTCTAAGGGGCTTAGATTTATCTAGAAGGCATGGGTTACCAGTGAGGGGTTATAAGTGAGGAGGAAGAAAGCTTTATAATAATCAGATATGCATTTCCAAATGAATACTCCATACCATAGTGTGGGGTGATGGAACCAGGAGAAATTAGAGGTAGGCATTCTAAAAGGAAGGAAGATGCATGCTAACAGCTGAAATGTGGCATGTAATATCAGGAAGCAAATTATATCTATCAAACTCAGTATAAAGGAGTGTATAATGGAAATATGTGCAGATCAAACATCCTGACAACATATCATAGAAATACATTCACAATTAGCCACTGTGTGGTTGTTTCCCTACTCTTAACACATAGGTGGTAAGAAGGCAAAAGAGAGACCAAAATTCTCTGTCCCATGTGGGCAGATCTTGTTAGCAACATATCAGTTTCTCTAGGAACACCAAGGGACCTCACAGAGCCAGTGTAAACAGCGTTTCAGGGATTTAATTCAGTATTATAAAGTGGATCTCTTAAGGTGTTATGAAAACAATATAGATTATATAGCCCTTCAATTTCCAGTAGAATTTCAAGGTTTAAAAAATTTATATTTGTCAGGAAATACAGGGATTATACCATCCAATATAAACTCATCAATTTATGGATCTTGCATTTATTTACCTCTTCTGCTCTCACTGCTTGGAGTACCCTTCTAAATCAAGCCATCTGACAATACCCTACTTGTCCATAACCCATGAAGTCCTCAAAGTCATTCCCATTCTGAAGCCTTCCTTGAATTCCATAAAGAAGGCTGAGTGCCAAAGAATAGATGCTTTTGAAGTGTGGTGTTGGAGAAGACTCTTGAGTGCCCTGTGGATGGCAAGGAGATCAAACCAGCCAATTCAAAAGAAAATCAACCCTGAATATTCATTGGAAGGATTGATGCTGAAGCTGAAATTCCAATCCTTTGGCCACATGATGCAAAAAGTCGATTCATTGAAAAAGAACCTGATGCTGGGAAGGACTGAAGGCGGAAGGAGAAGGGAATGACAGAGGATGAGATGGTTGGATAGTATCACCGACTCAATAGACATGAGATTGAGCAAGCTCTGGGAGATGGTGAAGGACAGGGAAGCGTGGTATGCTGCTGTCCATGGGGTCACAAAGAGTCGGACATGACGTAACGACTGAACACCAACAATCATCCCCTCTTTGGAGTTCTAGTAGTATTTGTTGACTGACTGTTGATTTCCTCATCTGTAAAACAGGGTCACTATTATGCCATGGACTGAGTGCTTGGTGGAGCTGAATAAAATAATCTCAACCTAACTATTTCATAAGGTTGTTAGGTGGGCCAGGCACTTGCCTGTTTGCTTGTATATCTCTTCTCTGTCCTTCATTGTCAAACCTGCCAGGAAACAACACTTTCCGAGCTCCCTGCTTTGGGGTTTCCTAGCCCGTATGACCAGTTTAAGGAATTATGGGGTGACTGGAGGATAGGCGGAGGAAAGAGGCCAGGGTATTTCCACCCCCAAGTCTCTTTGCTTTGCTTGGCATCTCTTCCATGGCTCCTCTGTGGTTCTAGCTTCTGAAGGTGACCCAGATCTCTGAGATTTGCTGCACCACTTTTTCCCTCTGTTCCTCACACATAAGGATTACAATGGTTTTCTTCCATCACTGATCTCTGGCTTGCCTCAGTCTCCCTCTTTGGCTTCTCCGTTTTCCCATCATCTATGCAACCAGCTCCTACATTGAATTCCTTCTGTTTGAAACACCTGGAGAGATTTCTATTTTATGTCTGGAAACTCACTGATATACTAATCAAAGAGAAAAGGAGTGGAGAAAATAAGTCATATCACCGAAATACTGTGCCAGGTCCTTACTCTGGATGTAAACTCATCATTTCAGTATAGCACTGTGGTTACTGTTACACACTTTTTCAGAAAGAAAAGGCTTTGCATCTCAGTTCTGACGTGTACTAAGTCAATCCCAGCTTCAACTGTACTTGTATAAATTAGGGAGAAGACCAATATCTACATATAGAGCTATGAGGATTAGTGATCACATATAAAGCAATTGGAGAAGGGCATGGCAACCCAGTCCCGTGTCTTGCCTGGAGAGTCCCATAGACAGAAGAGCCTGGCAGGTTATAGGCCGTGGGGCTATAAAGAGTAGAATGTGACTGAAGCGCCTTAGCACAGTGCAACACAACACAGCCTGTTAAGCAATTAGTGCAGAACCTAGTACTCAAAGCTAGCTCTGATTATTAGTAACAAACAAATAATAATCCAAATAAATGCATGAAGCTGGTGTTACTATTCCTCTTGGCATGTAAGGAACTGACTTTCCTAGATATGAAATAATGTGCCCAATATTATAAGGAGAGATGTTAGGATTGAAATCCTGATTCCAAGTCTTTGCCTTTTCCACTTTACAGAGTGAGCTCACCAATGGAAACAGACTGGAAACTACAAAGGATGTTCCAAATGTAAAGTGGGGGCTACCTGTCTCTCTAATAATTTACATGTGCTTTAATTTGGAGCAGAGTTTTCGAGGAGCCAGAACCCTGAGGAAGGCTCTCCTGCAGGCAGACCAAGAGCACTGCAGGGAGAGTCAGGGTCAAGGTCAGCAGCGGGAGGTGCTAACCATTGTGGGGACTGCCCCCCCCCATGATATGCTGGTGGGGGGCCACGGGGCGGGCCTCCCTTTCTCATTACTGCCCTGCTGAGGGGGTAAGGGCTAATGGACTGCTGGTCCAGGGGGAGAGTTGGCAGCTCCACACAGCTTACTCCTCAGCAACCAGGCCTGAACCTGTGACCTGAACCCCTCCTGCAAGGCCATTACCCACTCCTGAGATGGCCTGCATTAAGATTCCCTCATTACTGGCCATGCAGATTGTTCCCGGGGATAATGAGGTGGCAAGAGAGGAGACTGTCCTGGGGGAGATTTGGAGCGCCGTGCCTTCGACAGTGGCTGAGTTCCTAACCTGCCATTTTAGAAAATTTCTTTCTAAATTGCCAGGAATAATTTTCTCCAGGGAAACCCTGACCTCTTTGTCTTTCTTCTCAGACTATGTGCCAAAAGGCGTGTGATTGCACACCCACTCACCCCTTCCTTCCCGCCCATCTCTGGTTTTCTCTCCACCCTTCCCTGCGTCCTTTTCTCCACTTCTATCTCTTTTTTTCCCCCACTTTGTGTTCTTTTCTCTCTTTTTCCCTTTATTCTTCTATTTCTTCAACTGACATAGCAGCACAAGCTCTGGAACCAAGTATGTTAGGGGTTCATATCCCTGGTAGCTGAGGATTGGGGGCATGTTTGTAACCTTTCAGAGCTTCTGTTTTCTTAGCTGCAAATTGAGACTCAGTATCCCAGGATTTCAAGATTGTTAAATGAGTTCATTTATATAAAAAGGCTTGTAAAGTATGTGGGCACATAACTGGTACAGAATAAACCTGGGCACCATACTGTATTCAGCAAAGCTTTAGTGAACTGAGACTTTATTACATGTGAAATCCTATCTATGGCAGACACTGGGAGGCAAAACAAGACTTGGTTTCTTCTCCCCAAGGAACTTTCCCATTTTGACACTGATGGAAGCCAGGGAATTTTGGATTTTTAAAAAAGAAAATAAGATAAAGGTTTTTCCTGTGCTGTGCTGTGGTTAGTCGCTCAGTTGTGTCTGAATATTTATGACCCCATGGACTACAACCTGCCAGGCACCTCTGCCAATGGGGATTCTACAGACAAGAATACTGGAGTGGGTTGCCATGCCTTCCTCCAGGGGAAAGGTTATGCCTAATATATATAAAATATCCAATGAAATACAACTACTTTTTTTCCTAAATCCAAGCAAATGAGGGTAAAGGACACCATGGTAACTGAAATGCTTATGTAGTCCAAACCCCTTACTTGGGCTGAAGTCTTGTCCCTCAATAGGACATGTTTGCAGGAAGAATAACTTTTTTTTTCTATTTTTTTGATTAATTTTTTTCTAATATAGGATTATTAACTACTTGAAATCCCTCTGAAATTAGAAAGAATATCAATAAAGTAACAAACAATGAGACATCAGAGGTTTATTTGCAGTTTTAAAGTTACTAGTGAGGTGAATATATTTCCATATTAGTTTTCTTTTTTTTTTTTTTTTTTTAATTTTTTTATTTTTCAGTGGGTTTTGTTATACATTGATGTGAATCAGCCATAGAGTTACACGAATTCCCCTATACTTTGCTAATACCTCTGTTTTATGATTTTAAACTGGTTACTATCCATCTGGTATCTTTTCCACCATATTGTGAGCTTCTGGAGAACAGAACCCGAGAGTAATACTTATCTGTGCATCCTTTGTGCAATATGGTAAGGCATCTCAGATGGAGTGGGTGTTGAATAAAAGTGCTCTTGCCACGTGCCAGGCACTGGTGCTGGGGACAAAGAGGTGGGGAGCTCCCAGGAAGACACTCTAAGTCTCATGATGCCTATATTCTGTGGGTCATTCACCGAATGGAAACATATTTGGTGCTAGTGGCCTGAGTTCTAACCCAGCTCTTTCACTTACTGGCTGTGTGACCCTGGGCAAAATTGCTTCATCTTTCTAGGTATCACTTTCTTTAGCTATAAAATACAGACATTCTAGATAAACACTAAGATCCCTCCTAATTCTTATCATGACATGATATTTATGCAACATATTTAGGCTGAAAAATCATATTCAAATTTTAGTTATTTTGAAAATGTTGATTATTCTATGGGTTGTATACAATATAATACAATAATATTGTATTGTATTCTATGGATTATATCTGCTGACCAAGAGAACTAAAATGCAGGCATGAATGAAAGCCACATATATAATCTTAAGCTTACCAGTAGCCACATTTGAACAAAAAGTAACAGATGGGATTAATTTAAATAATATATTTTCTTTAACTGAATATAAGCAAATATTGTCATTTTAGCAGGTGGCATTAATCACACTTAAAGTTCTCAGTAGCCACCTGTGGCCCGTGGCTGCCATGTTGGAGAGGATGGCATGGAGTGTGGCACGGGGGAAACTGGACTTTCCTGATGCTGATGCCTGCTGATGGGCGAACCAAATGAGTGACATCTCACAGAATGGATGGAGTGGTGCAGCGTGCCCTGCTACCTGTTCTCGCATGTTCAAGGCTGAAGATCTTCATGCTGTTCCACTCATGTAAGAATATGGGCTCTTCCACTGACATGGTCTCAGTCCCGGAAGTGAATCAGTCATGTCTCTGTTTGACTTGAAAGTCTAGTCAAAGACTGTTCATCCAGAACAAAGAAAGCACAAATTACCTGCCCTGTTTTCACACTCTCTTTCAGTGATAATTATGCTCAGAGTCAGTCAGCAGCCACCCTGAGACACTCTCCAGGGCCTTTTGAATCAACAGGGAAGGAAATGATTGTCGGGTATGTTTTGATTCTTTGCAAGTTGGCACCAAGCATATGACATGCACTGGGATCTCCTAGTAAATAGGACATTTGATTTGCTGGGAAAATTCAATTTGGAATAGTGGGAGGAGCATGGATTTTGGAGTTAGACTCTGGACTCTCAGATGTGTCATTTGCTATGTGACCTTGAGTTTACAAGTAGCTGTCACATGGTAGGCTCTGAAGAGTACTAATTCACTATCTTGCTCTCATTTCCAATTGTGATGAAAAGAAATCCACTTTCCAGATTTACACTTAAACAACTCTATATGAAATCACTCTGCAGTAAAACCAACACCGTGATTCCAAATGAAAGTTTGAGCTTCCCATAGTGTCAACCATACTCTGTTGGTTAACACCTAGGTTTGGTATCTAACACCTAGGGCTTCCCAGGTGGCGCTAGTGGTAAAGAACTCATCTGCCAAGGCAGGAGATGTAAGAGATGTGAGTTTGATCCCTGGGTCAGGAAGATGCTCTGGAGGAGGGCATGGCAACCCACTTCATTATTCTTGCCTGGAGAATGCCACGGACAGAGAAGCCTGGCTGGTGGACTACAGTCCATAGGGTTGCAAAGAGTAGGACACAATGGAAGTGAGTTTGCAAGCACACAATTAAGCAAGGTTTGAGATCTTAACTTTCCATTATCTCACCAAAGCCATGGTCTCACCTTTATTGCCTGTGGTTACTTTCATGTAATACGTAATACTGAAGTGAAGAAAGAAAGGTAAGAAGTACGGAAGGAAGAATAAAGCTGGCTAGAAGTCAGGGCTTCTTGTCAAACATGACCTGCACACCAGCACCATGATGGGGTTTTTAACCACATATCTCCAGGTGTGACATTATCATCGCCATTTGACAGATAAAGATACTACATCTTACAAAGTTTTCTGAGGTGAGAAGCTGGTCTGTCTGACTTGATGTAGTTAACCTGTGTTACAATCTTGGCTCAGTGATATATCAACTGTAAGGTTTTAAATCCTCAATCTTCTTTTACATAATTTTACAATCAGTATTAAAATGTCAATTTCACCAGTTTTTTTCATAGATCAAAAAAACATGGTCTGGGGAACTTCCTTGGTGGTCCAGCGGTTAAGAATCTGCCTTGCAATGCAGGGGACGTGGGTTTGATCCCTGGTAAGGAAACTAAGATCTCACAAGCTTGCACAGTGCATCACAACTACTAAGCCTGTGGCCCAGGAGCCTGAACACCACAGCTAGAGAAGCTCTCATGCCACAACGAAAGACCCCACATGCCGCAAATAAGACCTGAGGCAACCTACTTAATTGAATATTAAAAAAATGGTCTATGTAAAGTGGTTGATGTGCAGAATAATTCCAAACAAATTTTAGTTGCCTTGCTCCTTCAGGGCTTCTTTGGTGGCTCAGTGGTAAAGGACCCACCTGCAATGTAGCAGACGTGGGTTCGATCCCTGAGTCAGGAAGATCCCCTGGAGAAGGGAATGGCTACCCATTCCAGTGTTCTTGCCTGGAGAATTCCATGGACAGAGGAGCCTGGTGGGCTACAGTCCACGGGGTCACAAAGGAGTCAGACATGACTGAGCGTGCACACATGCGCGTGCACCACACACAAACATACACACACACATTTTCCCACTAAGAGATAACAAAGCAGCTCCTGTATCTACCAAAAAAAAAAAAAAAAAAAAAATTACTCCTGGCTTGAAGACTCCACCAATGCAAAATATTCTTTCCACTGCTCCACCCTTATTTGTAATCTCATGCCACTCATTCTTGGTTCAGTTTTTTTTGCCTCAACTCCATCAGGCCTCTCAGTTCCAATGTTTCCTCTGGCAGACAGGTATAGGGAGACCAGTTTCTGTATTTGCAAGCACAGACCACCACATTAATGAGAAGTATTTACACTCTGCGGGTTCAGAAACCCACGATTTCTGACTGCAATGCAGCAAGGGCTGCCTGCAAGGCTGCTGGTTACAGCTAGACATAAAACCCATTATCAGCTCATTGGCTGTTTGGACATAAAACTGCTTGGTCCTGCAAAGATATTTCCCCACTGAGGGGATAAGTTTAATAAGAACCACAGATGACAGTAAAAAGCACATTTATTTCCTATAACCTATAGAAAGTCTTTACTGCATATAGGATAAATAACAAGCCTCTGTGAATTACTTGTCTGCAGTTCCACTGAGGAGGTTTGGGGCAGGGAACACAGTGGGGAGAAACTGTTTTAAAACTGTTTTAAAATCCAGGCCCAAGATCTGAAGAAGCAAAGGAAGAAGATGAGTTTTGCTGAGAGAGAGATGACAACCCGCTGTCAAGCAATGGTCCGGCACAGCCACATTCTTGAGGGCATGGGCAGGCTTTCTCCTCAGTGGTAGGTGGCCTAGGGCAAAATTACTAAGCAGTAAGAACATTCTCTTGCCTAATAATTATTTTCAAAACAACAGAATAACCCATCTTTTTACTGGACCCTTATAATCCAATTGGGGAATAAAGAGAACAGGGATGAATGTTCCCATTTTATAGATGGGGAAGAGTGTTAATGTGAGAGGTCCGGGACTTCAGAATGTGCTGCTGTGTGATGTAGAAGCCAGTCCTCTAAAGACCACGGGCTCTCCTGTCACCCCTCTGACCTCACTGCACTCAGTTTCCAGAGGCGGTATCCTTGCTGCCCACACTCCCGTGGGCTCCACCTTCAGTGCCTGCACCCTTCTTCTTTCCTCTACCCGGAACCATCTCTCAGGCATAGAAAGGCTTCCTGCCTCAACCCCATTCAGATCTCTGACCCATATAACACCTTCTCAATGATTCTTCTTACTGCTGTATTTCACCTTGCAAACCCATCCTAAGTATTCCCCCTCTCCATTTTCTGTTTTCTTGTATCCACAGCACGGATCACTTTTGGACAGTCTATTGTCCTTCCTCAGTGATCAATGCAAAGAAATAGAGGAAAGCAATAGAATGGGAAAGACTAGAGATCTCTTCAAAAAAAATTAGAGATACCAAAGGAATATTTCATGCAAAGATGGGCACAATAAAGGACAGAAATGCTATGGACCTAGCAGCAGAAGAAGATATTAAGAAGAGGTGGCAAGAATACACAGAAGAACTATACAAAAAAGATCTTCATGACCCAGATAATCATGATGGTGTGATCACTCACCTAGAGCTAGACATCCTGGAATGCGAAGTCAAGTGGGCCTTAGGAAGCATCACTACAAAGCTAGTGGAGGTGATGGAATTCCAGTTGAGCTATTTCAAATCCTGGAAGATGATGCTGTGAAAGTGCAGCCCTCAATATGCCAGCAAATTTGGAAAACTCAGCAGTGGCCACAGGACTCGAAAAAATCAGTTTTCATTCCAAAACCAAAGAAAGGCAATGCCAAAGGATGCTCAAAATACCACACAATTGCACTCATCTCACACGATAGCAAAGTAATGCTCAAAATTCTCCAAGCCAGGCTCAACAGTATGTGAACCGCGAACTTCCAGATGTTCAAGCAGGTTTTAGAAAAGGTGAAGAGCAGAGATCAAATTGCCAACATCCACTGGATCATCAAAAAAGGAAAAGAGGTCCAGAAAAGCATCTATTTCTGCTTTATTGACTACGACAAAGCCTTTGACTGTGTGGATCACAACAAACTGTGGAAAATTCTGAAAGAGATGGGAATACCAGACCACCTGACCTGCCTCTTGAGAAATCTGTATGCAGGTCAGGAAGCAATAGTTAGAATTGGACATGGAACAACAGACTGGTTCCAAATAGGAAAAGGTGTATGTCAAGGCTGTATATTGTCATCCTGCTTACTTAACTTATATGCCAAGTACATCATGAGAAAGGCTGGCCTGGAGGAAGCACAAGCTGGAATCAAGATTGCCAGGAGAAATATCAATAATCTCAGATATGCAGATGACACCACCCTGATGGCAGAAAGTGAAGAGGAACTAAAGAGCCTCTTGATGAAAGTGAAAGAGGAGAGTGAAAAAGTTGGCTTAAAGCTCAACATTCAGAAAACTAAGACCATGGCATCCGGTGTCATCACTTCATGGAAAAACAGTAACGGACTTTTTTTTTGGGAGGGGGGGGGAGGTTCCAGAATCACTGCAGATGGTGACTGCAGACATGAAATTAAAAGACGTTGACTCCTTGGAAGAAAAGTTATGACCAACCTAGACAGCATATTTAAAAGCAGAGACATTACTTTGTGAACAAAGGTCTGTCTAGTCAAGGCTATGGTTTTCCCAGTAGTCATGTATGGATGCGAGAGCTGGACAATAAAGAAAGCTGAGCGCTGAAGAATTGATGCTTTTGAACTGTGGTGTTGGAGAAGACTCTTGAGAGTCCCTTGGACTGCAAGGAGATCCAACCAGTCTATCCTAAAGGGAATCAGTCCTGAATGTTCACTGGAAGGACTGAGGATGAAGGTGAAACTTCAATACTTTGGCCACCTGATGTGAAGAACTGAGTCTTTGGAAAAGACCCTGATGCTGGCAAAGATTGAAGATGGGAGGAGAAGGGAATGACAGAGGATGAGATGGTTGGATGCTATCACCGACTCAATGGACATGAGTTTGAGTAAACTCAAGGAGTTGGTGATGGACAGGGAGGCCTAGCGTGCTGCGATTCATGGGGTTGCAAAGAGTCTAACATGTCTGAGCAACTGAAATGAACTGAACGTCCTTATATGTCTATTTAATATCTATTTTCCCCATCAGAATGTAAGCTCCATGAGGGCAGAGAGTTTTGTTGGCTTTGTTTGCCACAACCAGCTAGACCCAAGATAGGCACACACTAGATGCTCACAAATGCATGTTGAATAGGTCAATGGATGAATGAATGTTGGATGGAGTAACTGGCCACAGGCCCTCAAGAAAGGCCCCACAGCAACAGATTACTGTTCATTGCTATTTATAAAAATAGCAACAGTAGTGGATACTCACTGAGCGTTTATCACAAATGCCATGCACTGTGTTAAGCACCTAAATTGTCTTGGTCTGTATAATCATCCTACTAACCCCAAGAGGAGGCAGGTGGTCAAAGTTACACAACTAGCTGGAGATGGAGTGAGTCAGTAAGAATGCAAGCCTGTCTCACTCCAGATCCCAACAGCCTGCTAATTTCAGGTGTAAAGCAAAGTGATTCAGACTCATTGGAAAAGACCCTGATGCTGGGAAAGATTGAAGGCAGGAGGGGAAGGGGGCAACAGAGGAGGAGATGGTTGGATAGCATCACTGATTCAATGGACATTAGTTTGAGCAAAGTCTGGGAGATAGTGAAGGACAGGGAAGCCCAATGTACTACAGTCCATGGGGTCAGGAGGAGCCAGACACAACTTAGCAACTGAACAACATTGCTTTTACAGATTCTTTTCCTTTGTAGGTTATTATAAAATATTGAGTATAGTTCCATGTGCTATATATCTATTCTCTATGTTAGATTATATCAACTTTTTCACCACAATCTAACTTTCCAGCTTTCCAGCTCCTAAGCTCTCCCTTTTCATCAGTGTTCTAGTACAAAAGGCTGTCTGTCTGCCTCTCCAGATCCACTCTCTAGGCCTCTTCACTTGGCCCCATGTCCCATTAGGCAGATACATGTGGACTACATCAATGGACCCACTTGTCCTCTGGCTTCTAGTTGAGGCCAGCCAATGGGGTCTCAACAAGAGATCAGAAGGAGGAAGGAGTCAAGGCAGGGTACCTGTTCTCCTAGCTGCCTCTTTCTGAGGTCACCTTGGGCTGGCTGCCTCCCTTAACCAGAGGCCACAGCATCTCAAGGTAGTCCTCTTTGCACAGTATTCTCTCTGAGCTCCAGTACCTGCTCCTTTCGCTGCATCTTTCAGACCCAGGGGTGGCAACACTCCAGGATTCTGCTCTGTCTCTTGTGGTTTTTCTATGCCTTGCTTATATGTCAGTGAGCAGCCCCATTATTAAAGTTTCCTTGAATAATCCTAATCCAAGCCTGCCCTCTGCTTTCCACAGGGACCTTAACTTGAACTCTGAGCTCTGACTTTTCCTCTGGTCTCACTCAACTTGACTTTCCCTCCTTCAAAGTGAGTCTGCATTTAACACATGTAAAGTGCTTACTACAGTCCAGCATACATAACAGTTGCCTGTGAATGCTGGTTTATGATTATTATTTATTATGAATCCCTTGAGAATCAGGTTCCTATCTCGATCTCACTCTCATTCATTTCCACTCCCCTTGCCATCTTTGCTCTACTGGATTGAATAGTGTTCCTTCAAAATTCATTCTACTCAGGACTTCAGAATATGATCATATCTGTTAAAACGGTCCTTGCAAATGTAATTAGTTAAAATGGGATTAAGCTGGATTAGGGTGGGCCCTAAGCTAGTGAGTGGTGTTCTTATAAGAACATAGAGACACACAGAGGGAAGACAGCCACATGAAGCAGAAACTAGAGGGATGTAGCCAGAAGCCAAAGAATGCCAAGGATTTTTGGCTACCACCAGAAGATGAAAGAAGCAAGGAAGGATTCTTCCCCAAAACCTTGAGAGAGAGCATGGACCTTGCCAACACCTTGATTTTGGACTCTGAACCTTAGAACTGTGAGAAAATATATTTCTGTTGTATTAAGCCACTCAATCCGAGGTATTTTTTCACAGCAGCCCTAGGAACCAGGACATCACCTAACTGGACATAGTTAGCCTGTACTCTGAGTACAGAGGATGCCCTCTTTCTACCTCCAGGTCTTTGTGTAGACAATTAATCCCTGTTCTTGGGTGGATCTCAGACCCCACATGGCTGCCTCTTGTTTGTTAATTTCTTCAATGTGTCATTTGTGTCATCTGAAAGGTCTTCTTTGACCTGCCAAGTCCAGCTTGCGGAAATCCCCTACAAGTTGCACAATGCCCTGAATCTTTGTATCATGGCCTCCACTACATTACACAACATTAGGTGACTGGCTGCCCAAGCACTATAAGATTCGTAAGGACAAGAGGGCCCAGTCTCTTATTCTTAGCTGTATTCAGAACTTTTAATGTTGAGTAATGCTCATTGAGTGCTTACTACACACTCAGCATTGTGCTAAGCACTTTTTGCATGAACTCATTTACTCCTCCTTGCCACTCTATGAGGTAGGTACTATTAATTTCCCCATTCTACAGTTGGCCACAATGGAAACAGCGGGCTGAGCCGCTACAGGCCCATCTGCATTATTCTTGGCATTCTTCCAGGTGTACTTCGCAATTCCACCAGCAAACCTCACCGTATGATTTCAGTTTCCAAGTGCAAATCCATCTTTGCCTTAAACTCATTTATGCCGCCCGCTCCCACTATATCACCCCTGCTCGACTGTTGCATGGTGTAATAACTCTCTGCCGGCCTCTGAACAGTTTTCCCAGTAATCAAGGAGGCACAATTGATTCAAAGTGTTAATATTTGCTCAGCACTGAGACCATCCGGGGGCCTCATCATTCATAGCAATGCTTGCCGGAGCTCCAGAAGAGCAGGACTCTCAAAGGCTGCTGCCCGAGTCAGGGATGGGAGATGCAAAATCTCATCATGTAAAGACGTGCTCCCTGTCCCCTAAGCCGGGCTTTCTGGCGTACAGATGAGAAGTGGTTTAAAGTAACAGAAGTGGAAATTGGATACATGTGGAAGCCACTGAATCCTGGAGTTCCTGATTTCTCATCCATTTATTGTCATGTATTTATGTATTGTCATGTGTTTATGGACTCTGCAGGCCTTCCACTAGAGCTAGGAACTCAACACAAACCCAGAGGAAGGAACTGTCTTATCACTTTCCTGGCGTCGGGGGGGACCACACCTGCTGCCTGACGGCCCCCTGCTCCATCTCAGTTCCTTTAAGACAACTGGAATGACTCACAGAGAAAAGTGAGGACCTTACCAGGGCCATTTGCAGTGAAAGTTTCAGCCCCACCTGCTTGCTCCAAACACAGCGCAGCCCCATCCTGTCTCCCTCACTCCATCCTGTCTCTGAGCATGAATTGCTATTTCAGGATCGTCTTCCAGGGGTGGCAGGAGCTGACCTCTGTGTGCTGGAGGACAGTGACAGTGGGCAGAGGGAGTGTGGGAAAGGAGTTGCAAGTTAGGCAGAATCCAGCTAAAGGAACCTCGACTTCTTCTTGTAGCCAGTGGGAACTCACCTGCTGAAAGACATGGTTAGCTCTGGAGTTTAGGAAGAAAGTCAACATTCAAACTGTCTCCCAGAGGGTGTTGAGTTCTCTGTCTTCTGCTGGTCTCCCTAAGCTGAGCAGCAGGTAGAGAAAAGAGCCACATTTGTGCCCCAGCTTCTCTCTATTTCAGTCCATGCTGCAGAGAAAAAGCTATTGAGACACGTGTGGACAGGTCAGTTTTTAGCCCAAGGTTATTGTGTAACCTTGGAAAACCCTCTTCACCATTCTATGCCCATTTACTCCCTATCTGAGCAGAGAGGGACTGATTAGAGCCGCCTTGCAGAGCAGTTAGGTAAGAAGTCAAAGTAAGTAACTACATGCACACAGGGAGGGATGACTTCCTTCCGAAGCTTATTCCTCATCACCCTTCCTTCCCGTCCTCTGGGGAGCCTGTGCATGGAGCAGGGGCACCTGCTTGAGTACCCGTTAAGCTTTGGACTGCCAACAGGAATGCCCACCTCAGGTTTTGTGAGTGAGTGCACACGAATCCGGGGGTAGACTGCCAACTCTCAGCCATCTCGGCCAGGAGCCACGAGCTGTTAGACAAAAGGCAACACCAGCCTGAGCAGCCTCTCCCTAGCCACCTTTGCTCACACACCCCCTCCTGCCATGACATCACATTCCAATGTGTGGCATCTGGTTCCTCGGCAGGGGGATGCCACATTCTAACAACGGGAGGTCACTGTTTGGGGAAGTCAGCCAAGCCCAGGGCTGTCTGCCTCCCTGCTGCCTCCTCCAGTGCTGCCAGCAAGAAGGATGGCCCCTGATCCTCAGAGACTCCATCCTTTTTCCTTAGGCAGGGCAGGGGACCAGTAGAGTTTGGTGGAAGAGGATGCTGAGGGTCTAGATGCACTCCAGAGCGTGCTCTCTGGTCCCATTCCTTCATGTGCATGGGTTTGACATTCCGTGAGGGTGAGCACAATAACAAGTCTGCAGGCTTGGGAGTAAAATAGACCTGGATCTGAGCACTAGCTTTGCAAGCTTGAGCAAGTTTCCTAGCCTCTCTGAGTCTCCTAGGGCTGCCATAATGAGATACCACAAACCGGGTGACTTAAACAATGACATTCATCGTCTCACAGTTCTGGAGGTTAGAAACCTGAGATCTAGACAGTAGCAGGACTGGTTCTTCAAAGGTCTGTGAGGGTGTGAAGGTAACTCCATTCCATGGCTCTCTCCTAGCTTCTGGTGGGGTGCAGGCAATCTCGGGCATTCCATGGTATACAGAAACATCACCCTGATATCTGTCTTCTTTATCCAGAAATCTCCGTGTGTGTGTGTGTGTGTGTGTGTATGTGTCCAAATTACTCCTTTTTACAAGTATATCAATCATATTGGCTTAAGGTTCATCCTCATGATGCCATCTTAACTAATGACATGAGCAAGAACCCTCTTCCCAAATAAGGTCACATTCTGAGCACTTAGGTCAGGACTCAACATCTGAGTGTGTGTATGGGGGCAGGGAACTAAACCCACAGCTCAGAGAAGCAGCTTTCTTCTCTGTGGAGTGAAGTCAGCAAAGCCTGCCTCCCAAGGCTCTGTGACAGTTAAACGAGGGAGGGAAGGGAAGTACCCACCACAGAGCAGTCAGGAATTAGTTGATGTGATTTCCTTTGCTGGAAAAGGGCAGAGAACTCTCTTCTATGTCACTAATCTGCTCTCCATAAATTAACCGAATTTACTATCCTAACATGCCTCTAGTAGGAATTTAAAGACCGTTTAATCTAACTTCCATTTCAAAGAGCGAGGAAACTGAGGCCACAGAAGGAAAATCGTTTTGCTGGTTTAATGACTAGCCTTGGGCTTGAACTAAATTTTTTCCTTAGAATAAGAAGCCATCTAATCCAGAGAAACATTCACTATATTAAAATATCCTATTTATAGCTCCTCACTTCCCTGTAGTAACACTAATAATGTGTCTCTTGTAGCATGTGTCGTCTTTCTCAAAGCTCTTTCAAAGTCATCATCTTGCTCAAGCTTTACTGCAACACAACAGAATCATCCAGGGCATGGAAAACTTGCCCCCACTGGACAGATTAGGAAACTGAGGCTTAGATAGTTAATTATCAAAGGGGTCATAGCCCTAATCAATGAGAAGGGGAGGATCAGAACTCAACTCGTACCAGTCCTTGCAGGGCTTTCTTTTCTACTGCTTGGATTTTCAAAGAGGGGACAGCTGTGCAATTCAGGGAGGGTATCTGCCTCCATGATTCCAGCAGCCTCTGGCTGTTCTCCAGGCTTCAAAAACCATCCACGCTGCTATTCCAGATTACTTTTGAAACATTCATCTTTCATTGCACCATTCTGGTGCTCAATGACATCCAAAGACACAAAGCTACCACATGGTAAACATACCAAGGTCTCCAGGTCCTGCTCCTAGCGCAGGCTGGAAACATTCACTACAGTGCCAGGAATCCTAGCCTCGGTGTATGGTCAGGTGGGATGTACGACAGGGGGCCTGCCTGGGCACTCAGGCAGCTTTCTGCTTTGAGAGACTTCTGCAACGTCTACTCCTTCCCAAGAGGAGTAGAAACAAGGTCTTATGCTCACCCTCTCATGGATGAGCCCAGAGGAACCTGCATCAGGACCTGGGCGAGTGACCTGCATGAAATGTCAGGAATGCAGACAAAGACAGACAACTGCATGTGAGCATGAGTGAGCACACAACTAAACAGTCAGAGAAGACCAGAACCCAGTAGCTTAGCCTATGAGCTAATATCCTTGGTCCATTTACCATGTACCAAGCGCTGATGCAGAGAGGACTATGTGATGGGCCCAGTGCTTGCTCAAGAGTTAGTTGGTCCCCGCCCCCAGTCAGGCACTGGTCCTTGCTAGCAGAACATCAAGAGAGGCCAGGCCCATAACCAGAATTGTTTGAGAGAAAGAAAAGGACAAAATAATTACAGAAAGTAAGGCAAGTGGCGGGGCCTTTGGCCACTCAGGTGTTGCCATACTGTAAATAACAGCATGCTGAAATGGTCTGGGAGTCCAATAACTGAGAAAGGGTACAAGTTACCTTGTTGTATGAGGGGGGAGAATGACACCTTTTCTGAGGACTGAAAGTTAACCTCATCATAGGAAAAAAATCAGGAAATGTTTCATCAGAGGAAAGGTTCCCTGCACATAACCACTTTTCAGAGCACCCTCTATAGACCTCTTTACACTTGTCATCTGAGGTCAGATATAAACCTCAGAGCCCTACACAGCACACATTCAGCCCATTGTGACTGCTATGAAAGGTCTATTTAGGGACCACAGAACTTGAAATCTAAATTTTTGTCAAGCCCATTACTAGCTAGAGATCTCTGAGGCCTTGGTTTCCATCTGTGAAATGGGTATATTCACAGCAAGAACCTTAGGAGCCCACAGTGTGGACTCTGCCCTTCCGCTGCATGATTTCATTTAGTCCACAATGTTCCCCTGTGAACTGGGTCCAAAGTTATTATATTTCACATTGGGAATATGACACATGAAAGGGGCAAGCAAGTTGCCATTTCCACAGCTACTAAGTGGAAGAGACCACTTGAGCCTGAGATCTTAACACCTCTAACAATAATAGCAGCTGCTTCCCAGTGATGAAATGAGGAATAAATGATACTGCACCTGTGAACGAATTCTTCAAAAATCACCAGGTGTTATACACATTTGAGGGGGCTTATTATTTCTTCCCTCCCTGAGCATGAATTGACTTCCAATAAGTTAAGAAAATTCTATTTCCAATCCTATTCTCCCTTTATTTTTCAACTGTTACCATAAAATGAGGGTCTGGGGGTTTGGGGAAACCATCAAGAGCCAAGGAGCCAGCTATAGAGATGTGAGATGGGAGAGGAAGAACCAGCGGACCTTGTTGTGCACACAATTTGCAAGCTGATGTGCAGACTATTTGCTGGGACCAATTACTCTCATTTTAATTAATGAACACACAACCTACAATCTGTCTGAGAAGTGTGAAAAAAAAAATATGGCACGTGTTTGGAGGTTGCAAGCGTGCCAGCCCTCAGATCTGGAAGCACCTTCCTCAAACTGCTGGACTGGGAGTTGTCATGGAGAATACATTGGAGCAAGGATATGACACTGAAATCTGGTTCAAATCACTGCTCTGGAATGCGTGTGTGAAGAATTTGCCATGGGGTTGACCTAGGCAGGGTGGAGTTCTCAGAGGAAAGGCAGGAACCCTCTGCCCTCGAGAGTTGGGGCGGGGGTGCCTCACCAACTCACTGATATGTCTTTATTTTTCACCTTCTGTATGCTCAGTATGGTGTCTGGCACTGCAGGGGGTTGTGGGGCTGAGGCTGACAACACAGACTTGCTTTGCAGTGACTTTGCATAGACAACTTTTGATGCCAACAGATTAATTTACTGCGTACCTACTCTGAGCTCAGCACTGTGCTAAGTGATTTGCCTGCATCACCTCATTTAATCCTCACGACAACCCCGTGAATGAACTGACCCTTTACTGCTAAGATTTGTTGAGCACTTACTCTGTGCTATGCATGCTGTGGGCCAAGAATTTAAAAACTTGTGCCAGATCATGGGCTGATAAGTTTCACAGTCAGGATCTGAACCCAGGAAGTTTAGATTCAAATGCTGAGTGAAATTAACTGTGGTATTATACCAGATTCATTCACCTGACATTTGTTGAGTGCCTTTGAGGCAGACAAGAACCTTGTATTTTAGGATAAGGAGCTAGGAGGTGAGAGGAAACAAGTAATAAACAAATCCAGTTAACGACAGACTCTGTTAGTGCTGTAAAGAAATTGTATCTGGTAAGAGTGGGATGAGGTGATCTTCTTTTGGCTCTGAGGGGGCAGCAGGCAGAGTCACAAGTGGATGGGTCCCCCTGAAGCCAGCTCAGAAAGAGAGGAGGGTGCAGGATGTTTGATGTCCAGTGCCCTGGGGCCCATGTTTGAGGAGGAGGCCCGGGAAGCAGGGGTCCCTAGAAGACATGACTCTGTGATGCTCCTGCAAGGACAACCACAGTCAATCCTGGGGGAGCTCTTGTGCTGGACCTACCATGTAGAGCTGTCCTATTTGGAGCTCTTTCTCTCCATGTCAACCAGTCACTGGATGGGCGCTACCCAAGGGAGAGCCTGACCTCTACAGCTGAGCAATCCCAGGAAGGGCCAGCAAGCAGAAGCTGTCTTCCCATTGCAGTCCCAGCAGCTGGGCCAACAAATATCCCTCCTTGAAAGGGGATCTGGGAGCACCTCACAGTGTCCCCTACAAGAGACGAGGGAGTGAGCTCTCTGAGGCTAAATCTTGAATAAGACAGAAAAGAAAAAGAGATGAGGTGGCCAAAAGCAGCACCAGCAGGGGATTGCTCCTCCAGTCAGAGAGAAAAGGCACGTCCTGAAAGCAACACATGGGTACATGAGACAGAAAAGGAAGTACACACACGACATTCATTTTAAGCAACCACTCACTCATGAGCAGTGGAGGCCTTCAGCAGGACCTGTGCTGTTTAGTTGAATAGTTGGGCTAATCTGTTATGCTTAAAACCCTCATAAACTATTTTTTGTTATGTAATAATGATCTTATGGCTTTAATCAACCACAACTGCTTTCAATCAACAATGTGAATGGCCATTAAAAAATAATATTTATTAAGTCCCTTACATAAGAACCTTCAAGCTACATGCAGGGTTTCAAAGATGAGAATGTGCATTCACAAGTCTAATCATGAAAGTTAGTTCACATGTCTGGTGTACACTGTCACATGTTTGCATCCTCTACAAGCGGTTGTGCTTTTGTGTATGGTATTATATAGAGTACAGTAGGACAGTCTCTATTTCGAGCCTAGGATGTCCAGAAACAAGTGTAAAAGCAGTGGTGATATATAGCTGGTACTATTGTACTTTTCAATGTACTATACTGTAAGATTAAAAATGTTTCCTTTATTTTCGTGCTTTGTTATGTATTATTTGTGTGAAAAGTATTATAAACCTATTACAGTAAGGTTACACCTTATATTATATATAAGGTGTATATATATATATATAATATATATATATATAATATATATATATATAATATATATATATTACACCTACATAGCCAATTGTGTTAATAGGGTACTTAGGCTAATTTTATTGGACTTAAGAACAAATTGGACTTATGAACGCACTTTCAGAAGAGAACCCATCCGTATGAGGAAGACTATCTGCCAGGCTCCGCTCTGGCAGATTCACATAATCTCACAATGACCACAGGAAGTAGGTGGCATTTTATTGACAAGGAAGCTGAGGCAAAGAGAGATTAACAACTTAACCAAGCTTGTATCACTTGTAAGAAGAGCCAGATTTCAAACTCAGGCATCTGGGCTCCTGGGGGGGTGGCTCTGGACCACAGTCCTATGCTGCTACCCCAGGAGGAATCACTGCTATCTTAACAGATGCAGAGAGTCCCGCTCTAGGTGTGAGCATCCTGCTTATCAGGTACCTCTAGGTATTATAGTCACCTGTCCATTCTCTACCCTGTAGTCAGAGTGATATTTTCAAAACAAAGCAAAATATTACCTATTTGAACGGCTGCACTTCCCATCTGGCCCTCATGACTCTGGTAAGGATTAACAGCTAACTAACTAAGGCCTTTAGGAAAGAGTCTGGCACATAGTAAACTTTATCTCAACAAATTTCATTTATTATTGAAAACAATAAAACAGAAAGACAAATTTAAAGACAGGCTCAGGATGAAGAGAAGAAACAATGGGCCAGGAGCACAACTCTCCACCATTCGAAGTGGGGTCACTTCAACAAAAGTGATGGAAGAGGGACAAGGTTTGTGCTGTGACAATCCAAAGGACAGAACTAGGATCAAAGAGGTAAAATCAGGCAGGCGGGTATTGACCCAGCAGATGAGATGCTGAATAAAATAGCGTCTCATCTCTGCAAATATACACACAGAGGCTGACCAGCCAGCTGCCAAGAATGATGTAAGAGAAATTGGATGGGAGGTTATGGTAGAGGCCTCTGCCTAACTTTCTAATGCTTCCAAAGTCCATGATGAGTGCTTTCTTTTTAAAAATTCAACTACCTTTAGAACAAAGGGGATATATTCATTCACCATTGGTCAGGAGCATAACAAAGCTTAAAAAGTTGTCTGCACAGATTTCTCAAAAGGAATGTCATGTGTTAAACCAGCATAAATCTCTGCCTCTTGAGTTATATCTTATTCCAAACTGGGATGTACAAGAATGAGTGAGGCTGGAGAAAAGCAAAGGCCCCTCCTGTGTGTTTATTACTGTCAGTCTGTTTGATGATACTAACACCATGGTCTCCGTGGGCTTCACAGGCAGACTTGGCCCTGTCCCCAGAGGGCTGGGTGTGGGAACCCCATCTCTGCTGCGTGAAATGAGCATACAAAACACTGAAGGAGGTTACTGTGGCAGGAGATGGCAGGAGAAAACCAGGCCATCTACGGGACTGGCCTGCCATATAGCACTGTCCTTACACTGCTTCCCTCCACAGTACATAAGGCACTTTCTCATTCCATAGAGCGCTCAAAATAACTCCAAGAAACAGCTTTTATTGTTCATGCATTCATTCATTTATTCAACATGCATTTATTGAGCACTTACTGTTTCTACTTATCGCTCTCTTACTGTATACCAGCTCCTATTCTAGGTGCCAACCAAGTTTAACCTTTTAACTTTATATTTGAAAAACAGATACAGAGATTAAGTGACTCACCCACAGCTTCCACTAGGTGTACCAGCCTTTAAGAACAATATTATTCACTGTCATGATTTAATTAAGATAAATAATTAGATCCACCACCATTAGTGTGAGTAACAATAAAAAACTATTGCTAGTACTTTACAGTCTACCAAGAACATAATATATAACTCATCCTACAAAGTGTGAGGGCAATTATCCCTGTTTTAAAACTAAATATACTCAGACTGAGAAAGAATAATTAACATGTTCACTCAGTTCTCCCACATAGGAAGTAAAAAGGAAAGTCTGCTATGAGAATACCACTTGTAATCCTAAATGCCTTCTCAGCAGAGCACACCTAGTATCGATATTTAATGTAGCCATTTCAAAATGGTATCTTATGTAATTCATCCATTATTTAATTGGAATTTTCCAAGAACCCAGTGAGAAAAAGAGCATTATCCCCATTTCAAGAGCTGAGAAAACTGAGGCTCATAAAATTTGGGGAACTTGTAGGTACACAGCAGTAAGGGTTTGAGCAATGACTCAAACCCCTATCTTCTGATTCTAACACTTCTGCTTTTCTCACTAACCCCTACTGCCAAATACCCACCCAAAAGCCTCCAGGAGAGAGGGAAAGCTGCTGGTGTTGCCCACAGCATCAGTACCCCATGCATTCCCTTTTTCCCCCTTCCAGCCATCACAGGCAGAGATCTGGGGTTCTTGGGGGAGAAGCATGGATAGAAGCACATGCTTCTCTCAGTACTAGGCCAGGCGCATAGGAACTGATCCATCAGGGAGCTGACATAGTTTCAAATGCTCACTGTCCTAATTACTTGATGATCCATCATCACAGAGACGGAATGGGGGAGGGGCAGGAGGATAGCATTCACTGCAAAGGAAAGGCAGGTATAAAGACTCCAGGCTCGGTTTAAAGGAGAGAAAATCCACTGAAGTTCACAGGTGTTAGTCAGTCGCTTGGGTCATATTCGATTCTTTGCGACCCTATGGACTGTAGCCTGCCAGGCACCTCAGTCCATGGGATTCTCCAGGCAAAATTACTGGAGTGGGTTGCCATGCTTTTCTCCAGCAGATCTTCCTGATCCAGGGATCAAACCTGCATTTCTTGCATTACAGGTGGATTCTTTACCTACCAGACCACCAGGAAAGTCCTACTGAAGGCCTTAATAATTCCAAATGTTGGTTCAGGAAGAGACAGGAAGGGGACTGGCATTTATTAAGCACTTACTATGTGCCTGACAAATATTACCTGTGTAACCTGAATGAGCTCATTTGATCCTCACTATGGTTGTCCAAAAGGGATTAATATATGCCATTTGTAGATAAGAAACTAAGGATCACGGTGGCAGACAAGCCAGAGAGCTAGGTCAAGGCCAGATCAACAAACTTAGACTCACTCCTGCAGAAGGCGCAGATAGTTTTAACTAGGAGCATGATATGGTTGGAAATGAGTTCTAGAAAACTCTGTTGTTATGAATTGAATGTATTTGAGAAAGCAAACACTGAAGGCAAAAGGTTTAAAAGTTTGTATTCAAAGTATAATGAGGGCATGTTACTAGGACACGTAAGTGAGGAGTGGCTAGATTTGTCATCATGATGCTGAATCCACATCTGCAGGAGGCCAGCTGGAGGTCAAGAAGTGGGAAAGAAGAGAGGAGAGGAACGTCAGGTGTCTCATCTGTGCAGCTAGATGGATGGGATGATGCTGCCATTCCCTGACAGAAGAACGCAGGCTTAAGGCACATGTGATGACTTCAGTCATCTGTATCTCAGCATGCAGAGAACCTAGGACTTCCAGGTAGGGACAGATGTCCAGCTTACAGTGGAAACCAGCGTCTGGAGCTCAGGAGACAGACAGGATGGTGGGGAAGTCCAAGGCCATGGACTTGATGGAGCTGCTGTGGAAAGGAGCACAGTGAGATGTTTAAGTGGAGAGTAGAACAGAGCTCCAAGAAGAGCAAGAGTCTCCCAAAAGACTTAGCAAGACCAGGTAGGACAGGAAGGAAGGAAGGAGGAGAATCTGCATTTGCTTATAAAAGACTGAGTCCTGTTACACTGGATGCTCATTAAGAAATGAAGGTGACTGCTAATCCAGTTGAGACAACAATGTCTGATGTGATCTGTATCATCCTGGAAAAATGCAGTGTGGATGGGGAAAGATCTGCAGCCACAAGTCAGAACTGTCTAGACCAGAGGAGAAAGTGAGAAGGCAGTGAGGTCCCAGCTGCTGGCCTGCTCATGGAAGAATGTGCAATGACTGTGGCCATGACTCCCCTCCATGGGCAGATGCTGAGAAAAGCACTGTGTAGTTGCTCTCTGACATGGCATTAATGTTTGACATACAGGTGATGACAACCAAATACAGAAGTGGCCCTTCCTGAACCTAAAGAATGAACAAATGGAGAATAATGCTCATGGCTACCCAAGGCTAGAGAGTTATGAAGTACCCATGCCCTTGCCAGCAAAATAATGGAAACACATACTTTCCCATTATCCTATTCTTTAATGTAGAAATAACTGAGAAATTCATGGAAACACACAAAATCATAGGATCATGGAATTGGGAGGGACCTGAAATGTCATTATCCTAATTGATAATTGATGAATTAACTTGCCAGTTAGTTAATTCACTCTACAAATATTGATGGAGCACGTATTAGTCCCAAGCACCGTTCTAGGGATGGGGGACACAACAAAAAACAAAACAAACTGTTATTGCTGCCCTCCTAGAGCTTATATCCCAGAGGGCAACATGCGAAAACAAAAAGGCAAATGAGTGAAATACAGCATTTTAGGTGGTGAAGAGTTTTCTGCAGAAAATGAAATCAAAATGATTTAAATAAAGAAGGTAGGAGGGTTGCAATTTAACCAGATTAATCATGAACTCTTCTAACAGTAGTCTCAATGAATGGTCTCCCCTCCTTGCATTTGCCTGCATACCCATTAGTTAATTTTATCCTTGTTAAAAATATGAAAAAGCCAAATGTCATCATCACTATCAGAGATAACTTATCAAAGATTTATTTCATGGTGCTGAGCGGTTCACAAGCATGATCACATCTTAACAACATACCTGTCGGGAACCCTTCTTCACTGTTGGTAGAAATGTAAACTGGTGCAGTCACTATGGAAAACATATTGGAGTTTCCTTAAAAAACTAAAAATAGAGTTACCATATGACCCAGCAATCTCATTTCTGTGCATATATCTGGAGAAAACAATAATTTGAAAAGATACATGCAGGTATATCTTCATAGTAGCACTATTCATAATAGCCAAGACATGGAAACAACCCAAGTACTAGATAAAACACACATTCATACAATAAATGCACACAATGGAATATTATTCAGCCATAAAAAAGAATGAAACAATGTTATTTGCAGCATCATGGATTGACCTAGAAATTATCACACTAAGTGAAGTAAGTCAGAAAGAGAAAGACAAATACCATATGAGAGCCCTTTTATGTGGGATCTAAAATATGACACAAATGAACCTATGTATAAAACAGAAACAGTCACAGACACAGAGAACAGACTTATGGCTCAGGGATGGGAAGGATGGATTGGAAATTTGGCATTCAGTTCAGTCACTCAGTCATGTCTGACTCTTTGCGACCCCATGGACTGCAGCACGCCAGGCCTCCCTGTTCATCACCAACTCCCGGAACTTTCTCAAACTCATGTCCACTGAGTAGGTGATGGGATTGGGATTAACAGATGCATATTACATCTACATATGTATTACATAATACATATTACTATTACATATAGAATGGATAAAAGAAAGGTCCTTCCTACTCTATTGCACAGGGGACTATATTCAATATCCTGCATTAAACCATTAAACGGAAAAGAATACATATATATATATATATGCAAATATCCATATATGTGAATACACATACAAACTAGTGTTGTATATGTGAATACACAACAAAGCTAGTGGAAGTGATGGAATTCCAGTTGAGCTGTTTCAAATCCTAAAAGATGATGCCATGAAAGTACTGTACTCAATATTTACATTGTGATTCATTGTAAATCAATCAAACTGTACTTCAATAAAAAAAGAATTTTTTAAAGGCAATAGAAGGGCTACTTAACTTCTCCAAATCCTAGTTTCCTCATGTGCAAAATGGGAATGCCCAGACCTAGCTTACAGAGTTGGTGTGAGATTTAAAAGATACACACATATGATAAGATATGTCATATATCAGACCAGATAGAACTGTCTGATTCCAAAGCACAAACCTTTAAGCATAAGCTCTCATGACTTAATTTTTTTTGAGCTGAGGAGATTGCTAAGCAGAAATGATTATAGTAATGGTTAGTTGACAACATTGATATGATCATGCAGAATGTCCCTGACTCAGCAGCTCAGACCATCCATTTAGAAAAGAACAATGACACTCTTTATAGTTCTCAGGCCTTGAATTTCTGCCAAGGCTGAAACCAAAAGCAAAACAAGACTGTATTATTTATAATAAATTCTCCCATGATTCTCATCTGCTTCCCAGACTCAGTTTCTTCCAAATAGATAAGTGAGTGGGCCTCTACATACACACAGCCCTGACCATGATAATAATCACCAACACTTTAACAGAGTTTTTTATGGTAGAGCTCAATCCAAGTGTTTTAAACATAATAATTCATTTAATCATCACCAACAGTCTAATGAGGCAGTTACTATTATTATTATGCCAATTTTATAATGGGAAAGGGGCTTCTCTGGTGCTTAGATGGTACAGAATCTGCCTGCAATGCAGGAGACCTGGGTTCAATCCCTGGGTTGGGAAGATCCCCTGGAGGAGGAAATGGCAACCCACTCCAGTATTCTTGCCTAGAGAATCCCATGGACAGAGGAGCCTGGCGGGCTATAGCCCATGGGATTGCAAAGAGTTGGACACAACTGAGTGACTAACACCTACTTAAAATGGAGAAACTAACGCTCAGAGAGGTCACAAAACTTACCCATCATACAGCCACTAAAATGATAGAATTGGCATGTAATCTTAGGCATTCTAATATGCCAGAGTCCACACTCTTGACCCTATGCTACACTCAACTAGTTGCATTATCCAAATCGCTATGCTTTCTCCCATTGCTCTGTCTTCACAGATACTGTGGTGCCTTCTGGAATGCCATTATTTCCTCTCCCCTCTTTCCATGTGCCTAAATGATTAAGTCCACGTGTCCCCTCTGTTAACCTCAGGATCACCTCTCCTGAAAAGCCCGCTCTGACTTCACTCACCCCTGCCCTCCATGAGTGCCGTCTCCTCCTCCCTGGGTTCACACAGCACTGTGTGCTTACTTCTACCACAGTATCTGAACAGAAAAGCTTCTCAAGAAGCTTCTGTTTCTGTCTCCCCCACCTCACATCCAGGGCTTCCCGGTGGTTCACGTAGTACAGAATCTGCCTGCAGTGCAGGAGATCCAGGAGGGGAAGATCCACCGGAGAAGTGGATGGCTACCCACTCCAGTGTTCTTGTCTGGAGAACTCCATTCAGAGGAGCCTTGGGGGTACAGTCCATGGGTTCACAGAGTCATAAAGAGTCAGACACGACTGAGTGACTAAGCATGCCCCCTAGATTTTACTTCCTTTAAGCCTAAAATTCTATCTTGCAGAATGCCTAGAGCAGAGTAGGCCCTCCATAAATATTTTTTGAATCTATAGACAACATTGAGTGTGACTGTGCTAGATGTATTGATGGTTAACTGCTCCAGCTTGCATACTTTCACAGACCCTTTCTTCTAGATTTTGAAACTCCAACTGGGGAATTTCAAGCTAAGAAATTCAGTAGGGTTTGGGATAAAGATGAGGATGGGGGAGGTGCTGACTGGTCTAAGTCAACTTGTCTCTATGACTTGTTCATGAATGCACATATAATCCAAGCTTCAGGCGTTCAGTGCCTTCCTTTACACTATTCAGAATAACTTAGAGTGGACAACTGACTTATAAAGGTATAATCAGAGGAAGCTTGGAAATTAGTTCAAAAGCTGAATAAACAGAAATGCTATTCTGTTTCCCAGGGAAGCAGAAGGCATGTAGTTCAAGGGGATATTATCACTTATTTTGCAATCTCAAGGAGTGAAATTGGCTCCATAAAAGGTAGATCAAAGAGAAAGAACATCACTCTGTGATAATGGTGAGCCAACCTCGAGTTTTCCCATATCTGTGGACTCCCCAAATACAGAAGCCAACAAATCTCACTATTATTTAAATCTCTTTGAATTGGGTCTTCTATTACTCGCAACCAAATGCACTCTAAATTTTTCTGTGCAGCTGATTTCAGTAGTTGGAGTTGTGAGGGAGAGTACAAGATGAAGAATAATATGGGCCAAAGAAAAAAGTGGGGAAGAACAACACATAGTGGGAGATATTACTGAAATTGCCCCTGAACTTAATTCTGTGGTTATTGGAGACCCACTGATGGTTTTAGACAAAGGAGAGACAGTTTCAAGCTCTGTATTAGAGACATAAACTTATATCACTAGGCTTCAGCTACTTTTCTATAGGTACATCTCCTTTTGTCTTTAGTTTTATAGGTTACTATTAATAAGGAAAGAATAATAATATCCCCAAATTTCCACTAATAAGTAAAAAAAAAAACAAAACTCTGACGTTAAATGGAAAATTATATTCTCAGGGAAGATTCTGGGGGAAAAAAATGTTTTGAGAAACAGATGGTATCTCCGAGCCTCAAGCCTGTTGGCTGATAACACCAAGGCAACGAACTTTATGCCAACAATTAAACTAGTCTTCCCAGTAAAATGGCAAACCCTTCAATCACATGGCTCCCAATGATACTGTCAGTATGAAGTGTTTAGATTCCCCAGGGGAAAATAAGATGAAAATCTTGTAGCAGCAGTAAGAGATCATTGTGTAAGGAGTTAAGGGAAGACAAGTAACATTTTCCACGACAGCTAGTCAGCATCATGGGATATTTTAGACGCTTGCTATTAGTCAGCTTACTCTGTCCCTAAAGAGCAGGGATACAGACTCCAGTCTGCATGACCCCCAAAGTTAACCACATCATGTACAATTTTAAGGTTTTTCAGACTGAGTCATGCCAGTACTAAGCAAATACTCCCTGCTCCATAGCCCAGCTCAAATAACACACCTTTCATCCAATCTCCATAACTCTATCTTCCTTTTGGTTTGCTTCTTCTCTGGGGTCCAAAAGCACTGATTGCTTGTCCCATACAAATTAACATCTAACCATCTAGGAAACTGACAATTTCTTTTCTTATCATTTGTTAGGATTTATTATTTGTTATTTAATAGAAAGCAATTCAAGGTGAATTGAGAAGAAAAGAGGGAATGGTAGCTATCAGAGGGTGTTCAGAAACAGTCTGGGTACCATTTACTGCTACATGTTTAAGTTTCCTTCATCCCTTTAACAGTAAGTATAGTCATGTGACTTGTTTGGCCAATGAAATTGTGAGCAGAAGCAATCTGTGTCACTAGCAAGAGGAAGTTTTAGAACCAGTGCACATTTGCCACATTTATTTCCTACAAAAGCTATCGTGAAAGCATGTCAGGATACAGACTGCATCGCTGAGTGAGGATGATAAGAAATAACTTCCTGGTAGAATATATAGGTTGGCACATGGAAAGAGCAAAACCTAGGTGGCATGAAACCACTGCGATTTGGGGTATGTTTGTTACAGCAGCATAAATAAGCCTATCCTGACCAATTCAGAGGGATTTGGTATAAAGACATAGGAGTGTCCTCTGGAACCCAAGGTTAGACATGCAGCTGGGCTCCAAGGAGGCCCTAGAACCACGGTCTATTAAGCTGCCTGACTCTCTCTCTCATCTGTTTTCCACTCTGCATGTGTGTGTTAGCCTCTTTGGCTCCCTTCATCTCTGACTGCTTCTCTCTGTCTCTGTGTTTCTGCCTTTCTTTGTGAGTCTCTCTGTTTCTTTTTGTGTACCTCTAGTCTGCCTGGTGGGAATTAGGGAGAAGATGTTTATTACAAACCTTTTGAGCATATTTATCACAAATCCCTCATCCTGTCTTTCTGTCTCCCACACACATACACACACCATTATTTGTTTTTTTCCCTAAATTACCAGGGAAGGGATGCCGAACCCTCAAGACCAGAACCTACTCCCTAGTGCAATCAAATAAGGCCAGGGGGTGAAGAAAGAAAATGGCTACTTATAAAAGAGGCATTTAAGGTGAATTATTGTGAGTTAGACATATAATTATAGTAGCTAACACTGAGACAAAGACTCTTCTGTGATGGTTATGGTTCTAAGAGCTTTATGTCTGTTAACTCCCCAAATCCTCAGCAAACCTCTATGAGTTAGGCACTAATATCACAAGCCCCATTTTACAGATGGGAAAATGGAGATGCACAGAGGGAGGTTAACTTGTCCAAGGTCACAGCTGATAAGTAGATGAGAGATGTGAATCCTGGCAGTCTCACACTCACAGGAGTCCCTGTCGTTAGCTCCAAAGTCATGCTGCCTTTTATCCTGTAATTGGCAACTGCTATAAACACTTTGTCTCTCCAAGCAGAGTAGAAATCCATGACAAATATCCCTCACACCAATAAGACTTTTTTTAATAAAGGAAGGAGCTAGCATTCCTAACCCCTGTGTAGATGCATCCATATTAAATGACTGCTGTCACTGAATGGTAGGGAATGTCTCTCCAGAAGTTAAATGACTTGCTCAGGTTTTTATAATTAGTCAATGCCAGAACCATGACTCAGAAAAAGTCTTCTGGTTCCATATCCAGTGCTCTTTCAGAAATACCAGGATATATCTGCTGATGCCAAGAATCATGAATAAATCCTGTTCTCCCCCTGCGTAATGCCTTCACATGGCACTATTGCTGATGGCTCTGAAGGCAGTGGCAGAGGGTTCTTTCCTGCAGTGGTGCCGTGGAGGCAGAGACCCCAAACTCTAGGCCTTCCCCAGCTACACCCTCCAGCACCACGCTTCTGTAGTATCACATGTACTCCAAGCCAAAGTAGAAGAATCACTGACCTCTGGCATGCAGAGCTGGTAGGAACCTGAAATCTCACCAGGCTAGGGGTTCTGTGCTGGGTTTCATCCCAGCAGGAAACTGGAGAGGGAACCAAGATCTTGGGAACAGGTCGGGTGGTCAGAGTGGACACACGTGGAGGAGTCAGATAGGGAAGCTGTGGCCCGAAGAAAACAGGGGATTTCATCTCTACCCTGGATAACCACACATCTGACTTATCTAGACACTTTTTCTGAGAAAAAAAAGTGAAAGTGTTAGTTGCTCAGTCGTGTCCAACTTTTTGAGACCCCATAGACTGTAGCCTGCCAGACTCCTCTGTCCATGGAATTCTCCAGGCAAGAATACTGGAGTGGGTTGCCATGTTCTTCTCCAAGGGATCTTCCAGACCTAGGGATTGAATCCAGGTGGCCCACATTGCAGACTGTCTGAGCCACCAGGGAAGCCAGTTCCTAATATTCCATATTGGTTATTATTGCATAATACTCCATATTCCATATTCCTGAGAAGTCGGAGCCTTAAAGGACAGTGATTGTTGCTGAGATCTGGTGGGGCTGGGACAGGCAGAGGATAACATTACCCACTTCTTTTCTCTAAAGGGAATAATAATTGTTAATCATGATGATGAAGATCATAGTCTGAATCACTTGTCATGGGCCAATCATGAGCACACTCATATGCGGATATAGTCCATATTCAAAGAAGAGATGCTTAAAGCTAAATGATTTGTCCAAGGTCACAAAGCAAATAAGCCAAAAAACCAAGATTTGAATTCCCATCTGTGTGATTCCTCAAGCATTAGTCTGCCCCATGCAGTCACCCCAGTACACACATGATCTGCAGCAAGTCAGGGAATGGCCTTGAAATTGACCAAATGAGCTCATTACTCCCTAGATGAGGAGCAAAGAGAAGGAAAAAGGGGAAGTTGGGAAAATAATGAGACTGAAGAAGACAGAGAAAGCAATGGGTAGGAAGAGAGAAATGGCAGGAGGGAGAGATGTCAGGAGAACAAAGCTTGCATTGACAATTGTGTGTAATTCCAACAGGTCCAGAGGAGAGAAAGGTAGATAAGGATTACAGACTGGGTAATTGTTCTTCTGACCTTAACTCCCCAAAGATCAATGGGTGTGCCAGCAGTCTAATTGACTAAGTATGCCGCTATTCCTCAAAGCCAGGTACTTTTGCAGAAGAAAAAAAAAGATGAAGGAAAGATCAGCAGTTTCCAAAGCTTGGGGACCAAGTCCCCCTTGTGCTGCTTCTCTGCCTGGGAATCCACACTGCCTCTCAGTGCCTGGGGGGTGCCTCGGTTCTCAGAGGGCAGGGTTAGGGAGCTGGTAATTATCAATCCCAGAGTTCTGAAACAAGCAGCGCTCAGCTCCAAGCACTGTGCTGCTCCAGAGTCTGAGAGTTCAAAGACAGGCGGCTCTATTTTTTTTTTTTCTCTTTAATGATTCACTTTGTCTTTCCTCAGTGCCCTTCACAAAGATCAGCAATTTACAGCTGTCTGTGGACATGCCTGCCTGCCCCAGGGAAGGAGAGAGGAGGATCAGAGAAGGTAAGGTAAGCAGAACACAAGCGACAGGAGAAATCACCCTACCACATGCCTTTCAGCATGGAGTGTCTCCCCGTTGGGCTTCAGGCTCTCTCTGCACCTCTTCTGCTATGTTTAGGCTTTGGAGAGACACAATGCTCAGAAGCTGTCCACAGATTTTCTTAATTCCTTGAAGAACTACTGCTTTGAGTCCCTAAATTCTTCTTGTTTGGGGGGCTTGAGCTAAAGAGTTCCTTACACATTAGCTCAGTGACCTTGGAGAAGTTACTTCCTATACCTATCAGTGCCCATAACTATAAAATGGGTTTTTTAAAATATATACATATATATAGTTGTAGGAAGGGTTTCCCCAGTCTCCTGGGAGGAGCTGTTAGGATACCCACTGACTGAAACCACCCACCCTGGCCCGGCACCATTGTAACCACTTGCATGAGTTATCTTACAACAGGAGGTCCTGGTAAGAAATGTGAAACTGACAAGCTACCACCAAGTGGAAGAAATCAGGAAAGGTCAACATGGGAGAGAAGACTCTAGTCCACATATCCCACCAATCTCCCAGAATCCTCACTGGAAACCATCTCGGCTGAGTGATGGGTGCACCAGAGGGAAGGACCCTGAGTCAGAGTGACTGGCCAGAGACAATTCAGAAGTTAATCTTATCCCCATAAAATGAGAGGCAGCGAGCCACGTGGCAGAGCCATTCTGGGTTCCCTTACCCTGCCGCTCTCTGCCAAGGTGATCCCCTGCCAAGAGTCTTTTTCTTTGTCAGCATGTTTGTCACCTCAGACAATTCATCTCCAAATATTATACAAGAGCCCACTCTTGGGCTCTGGAAGGGGTCCCCCTTCCTGCAACAAAATCTGTTCACATACATGTAAAATGGTTAGAACAGAGCCTGGAGTTCTATTGATGTGAAATGAAAGTCTCCAATAAAAAGGAAATTAAGGTTTCTTTACTTTGTTCTTTTCCTTGAGCCTAACCTCCCCTGCAGATCTCTGCAACCTCAGCCCTGGATCAAACAGAACTGAGGGGAAGGGGATAGCATCACTGGAGAGAGGGTGGAAAAGGAGAGGAAGAGAAGGGAAGGGCAAAAATATTCACTACATATTGATGACATGCCAGTCGTACTTGAAGCATCCACATGTGTCACTGTTATTTTAATATTAATAAATAAAATGACAGTGACATTATTTCAGTGACCCCAGTGTCAAAGCATTTTGTGCAGGGCAAGTCCTGTTAGAGGGCAAGAAATGCACAAGCTCACTTTGTCCTGACAATAACTGGGAAGCACGAGTTCATTATCCACATTGTACAGATGAAGGAATCGAGCTCAGGGAATTTGGGAGACCTGCTTTTTGGTGGCAGGATTCAGAGCAGAGGCTGTGGCTTTCCATCAGTGCCACTGAAGCTGGGAGGCTGGTATGAGTCTGGGCCTTCTGCAGAACTGGCTGCTGAGAGTAATTCACAGGTCCAAGTAGGGAGGGCAAGGAGGCTCCTTCAAGAACAGCTTCTCTTTTTATTTCCACCATCTGAGGAAGTGAGCGGGCAGAACATTAAAGGTAGGAAGAGACAAAAGCTCAGAGAAGTCACTCAGCTCAACCAAAGTCACAAGTGGACACAGAGTAGATAACCTCCCCAGTGCCCATGGGACTCATTGCTTCTGGTGTCTCTGCACTGTTGTTGGGCTCCCCTCTATCATCTCCTCGGAGAACCCTTCCCAGATCACCGGGGCTAGAACAGCACCCTCCATCACACTCTCGCCACTTGCTGCACCATATTTTCCCTCATGATGCTCATCGTTACCACTGCACCATACACTTACCTATTTTATTGTCTGTCTACTTTATCTAAAGGTCAGCTTCATGAGGGCAGAGATGTTTGTCTGTTTTGCTTACCCTCCATTCCCAGCATTAAAACAGTGCTTGGCATATAATTGTGTTCAATATTGTTAAACAAATTATGTGTTAATTACTAATGAGTTAATCACACCATATTATAATTGCTTTGTCATTTTTCAAATATCCGCTACATAAAACAGTGAAGTCAGGGATTGGATTACAGGGGTTTGCTCAGTGTCTAGTAGAGTGCCTGGCACATTGTAGATGCTCGGTAATTGTTCTAACATGAATGGATGAATGAATGAGGCAGAACTGAGTTTCAAACTTTGACTCTGGCCTTTATTTCTCTTCCCCAGGTACTGGAAAGTTCACTAGAGAGGTTGAGAAGGAGGCAGCCATATGTAAATGTTGCTCATAGAACAGAAAGAGGAGGGGGGAATGTGTTCTGGGACAGGTATCTGGGAAGTGTAGGGTCTTTCTGCTATGCACTCAAACCGCTAACCACCGCCCACACCTCAGTGACTTAATCAGAATAGACCCCAAAAGCATCTCCAGTGACTTTGGCATCCCAGAACTGAAGGACTCTGGGACACAGGTGGTGCTCTTATCTTTCTAATAAAACGTTATGACTCAATCAGTATTCTGAGGGGTTCTATTTTTAAATACACAAAGGGTCTGTGGCTTCAGAGGGTGTGAAAACTCTTTCTCATATCTTGACAGAACATTTCTCCATCCAAGAAAGAAAACATAAGCCTAGCCAGGTAAGCACTGGGACTAACAGATGTGGTTTTCCAAGATTATGCCCAAGGGAGAAAAAAATAAAGATTTTGCTTGATGCAGATGTCCTAAGAGCAGCAAGTTTATCCTGTATCCTTGCCAAGGCAATGCCTGCTGTTCTCAACACTAAGCTGGAGTAAGAGAAAGGAGAGATATACTCAAAGAATAAATCAACTTGAAGCTCTAAGGCAAACACAAACAGAATGAGAAGGCTCTTCGTGAAGTTAATCATCACAATCAGGCTATGCCTCTCTTTCCTCACAGATGTAGAGTTTTAGCAGAGCTAGTTTCCTCTTGGAGGCAGTGAGACAAACTGAGGGGAATGACAGAGGTCTAGATTGGGATTGAGGCTCTGTTGTATAACCTCAGGCAAGTCACTCAGCCTCTCTGATTTAAGGATGCTGGGAGGAAGACCCCACACCGAAATATCTACCCATTCTGCCACCAATGCTTGATATCGTACCATTAGCAGTGAGTATTCCCTGCAATTAAGTATTCCCACCTGCTGCAGTTTTTGCTGAGCCAGAAGACCTATTAAACCACATTCTAGCAACATGCCAAGGATGAGCTAATAATTGGCAGAACAGGACTCAAGCTCATATTTGCTTAACTCTAAAACCCATGATCTTGACCTTCTCCTGTTTTATCCTCCAAAGACTGATAAAACCAGGACTCACAGTCAGTCAGTTCAGTCGCTCAGTCATGTCCAATTCTTTGCAACCCCATGGACTGCAGCACGCCAGGCTTCCCTGTCCATCACCAGCTCCCGGAGCTTATTCAAACTCATGTCCATCAAGTCGGTAATGCCATCGAAGCATCTCATCCTCTGCTGTCCCCTTCTCCTCCCACCTTCAATCTTTCCCAGCATCAGGGTCTTTTCCAAAGAGTCAGTTCTTCACACCAGGTAGACAAAGTGTTGGAATTTCAGCTTCAGCATCAGTCCTTCCAATGAACATCTAGGACTGATCTCCTTTAGGATGGACTGGTTGGATCTCCTTGCAGTCCAAGGGACTCTCAAGAGTCTTCTCCAACACCACAGTTCAAAAGCATCAATTTTTTGGAGCTCAGCTTTCTTTTTATAGTCCAACTCTCACATCCATACATGGCTAATGGGAAACCAAAGCTTTGATTTGATGGACCTTTGTTGGCAAACTAATGTCTCTATTTTTTAATATGCTATCTAGGTTGGTCATAGTTTTTCTTCCAAGGAGTAAGTATCTTTTAAATTCATGGCTGCAGTCACCATCTGCAGTGATTTTGGAGACCCCCAAATTAAAGTGTCTCACTGTTTCCATTATTTCCCAATCTATTTGCCATGAAGTGATGGGACCTGATGCCATGATCTTAGTTTTCTGAATGTTGAGTTCTAAGCCAACTTTTTCACTCTCCTCTTTCACTTTCATCAAGAGGCTGTTTAGCTCTTCTTCACTCTCTGCCATAAGGGTGGTGTCATCTGCATATCTGAGGTTATTGATATTTCTCCCGGCAATCTTGATTCCAGCTTGCGCTTCATCCAGCCCAGTGTTTCTCATGATGTACTCTGCATATAAGTTAAATAAACAGGGTGACAATATATAGCCTTGACGTACTCCTTTTCCTATTTGGAACCAGTCTGTTGTTCAATGTCACAGGGTGAGTGTAAATGAACTCAAGCCTAACACCTAACGCTAATTAAAGTGGTAGTGTGGTATAAGGAAAATAGCAACAATGTGAAGTCAGAAGACCTGAGCTCAGAGCCCAGGCTTGAGCATTTATGAGGTTTTGATGTCACTGAGAAAATCTGATATTATTTTATTAATTCTTCACTGAATTTCAGTTTCTCCATATGAAAACTGGGGTTAATGTCTGTGTCAGTCAAGATATGCTAAGTTGGGATGCAATAACAAATAGCACTGACTTGTCAGTACTTAAAATAATTATTTTAAAATTATTTTAAAATTAATTTAAATTATTTTAAAATAATTTAAATTATTTTAAAATTAAAAAAAGATTATTTTGCTTATATATCTTTCCCAGTTCATTTGGAGACTTCTCTCTACGTTAGCCTCATTCCAGGACCTAGGCTCATGGAACAGTCACTGACTGGAATACTAATGGCCATCCTGGCAGAGGAAACAGAAACCCATGAAGGCCTCATATTTTTACTTAAATGCTCAGCTTGAGTTTGACAAACATTATTTCTGGAAGCTCAACGTTCTCTGGACAGAACTGGTTGTATGATTCCCCCAAGCACTGTAGGCCAGGAATCATTTTCCTACTATGTTCTTAGAGGAGTGGGGAAATAGAACTTCCTGGTGAATGGCATAAATGGCTACCTCATTCCCCAAGCTGGCTACCTGAGAGGGATGCTGGTAAAATTAGCTGAGAAAACATGTAAGGAAATGAGACATTATGTAGAAAAATGCAGTATAAAGAATAAATTCTACATTTCTGAGCCTTAAAAAGCAGTGAAAAAATAATTCCCTATCTCTTCCTCCCTCCCCCATTTAAATTCACTTTCTTCTGAGAAATGTGACTGATAGGGACTTCTAAATTTATCTTCTGAGGTCAGAAGCCTGCATTTCCTAGTCTAATAGTTCAGGATGCAATAAAGTAGCATACCTTTCACTACCATAAGACACTGAAATGGTAATGCAAACTTTGAGCTCATGAAAAAAGAGTGTAATCCACGGGAAGTATCATACAATAGTAGGATTTTTAGACTATGAGGATCCCGGCCTACGTGAAGATCTCAGCCTACAAGCACATTTTTTTTAAGAGAAGAAAAGAGAACCCCAGAGAAGGGCCATAACTTGTCCACGGCCATACCCATGAAGGGCTGTACCCACAGTCACATGGCAAGATAGTGGCTGGGCTGAGACCAGGGTCCAGGTCTCTTGCCTCTCAGTTTGCACTATGCTGTCAGTTTCTTTTCTCTGCTTTTTTATTCTGATGTTCAAAGTTTCTACCAAATCCAGCCTGGCCTGCAGTTAATCTATTTATCCTTTAAGCTCTCTGAGTTATACCCCCAAACCATTCCTTAGCAATCAAGTAGGGAAGTAAAGGGTCATCTCTAAGTCTTTAACCAGCCTGCAATGGCATAATTCAGTATTAAATACCTGTTCCTCAAGGAAGATTATATAAACAGTGATTTTTTAAAAGGGAAATTTGGGGGAGAATGAATACAAGTATATGAATGGCTGAGTCTTCACTGCTCACCTGAAACTATCACAATATCGTTAATTGGCTACACCACAATAGAAAAGTTTAAACTTTTTAAAAAAGTAACTAAAAAATGACAAAAATAAAATTCCTGTCCTCAAAGAGCTTCCTGTCTGGTGATGGAGGTGACGTGAGTATAGACACAAATTAGAGCACCAAGATGACTAAGTTAAAGGTACTCTGATGGGAATCTTGAAGAAGGGATATGTGCAGGAGAAGGGGTGGGATGGGAAGCAGTCAGGGAAAGCTTCCTGGAGGAGGTGTCACTTGAGCTAAATCCTTAAAGCATGATGAGGGTGAAATGGGGGAGATAAGCAAGGGAAGAAGGGCATTCCAGGCAGAAGGAAGAGCCAAGATAGATAACTGAAGAGGATAAACGACACAGCACAGCTCATTCAGGGGTCTGCTGGGTCCAGGAGTCTGTGCAGAAAGGACAGGCCATAAAAGAGTGACAGATAGAGGCCAGTTCCCCAGGCCTTGGTAAGCCCAAGTGAGGAGCAAGGACATCCATCATCTGAAAGCTTGAAGGAGAAGAGATTATGGTTATTATCGTGGCTAGGCTGTGGGAAGATAGGCTGCTAAGGGGTTTGAAATTTACTCCTCTCTGGCAAAAACCAGTCAAGTGGTTTAGAGGAGAAAATGAACCCACTTCAAGAGAGCTCGAAGTTGTGATTTTTGATAAGTGGCATTCTTGGATGTCAATAAAACAGCCCAAGACCCTGCTTAGTTCTCCTCAGCTCCCAGAGTAGAAACATACACTATTTTTTTTTTACATTTTTTTTTTTTCTCTTCCAGCTCCCATGTGAGGGATATTTCTGGTGGGGAAAAAAAACAACAACTCTCATCTGATGATTTCTTTTTTCTGATTCTCCTAATCACAGAATAAGCAGGCTCATGATAAAGGACAAACAAATAGATTTCACTGACTCAATAGAAGACTTTGGGCACAGAGGCCATATTTTCCTCCTTGGGCAGAAGTCCCCATCACCCTGTGCCACTTCCTCTAACCACACCACGGAATTTTCATCTTTTTACTGACTCTTCCACATACTCTGTCTATGCCTCACAAAGCCTGGAGTAAAGAAGGGTGCAAGGGAGCTCAGGAAGTGCTGAATAATCGAAAGGATGGCTGAGTCCACATGGCAAACTTGAGTCTGTATTTTGTGAATTTGGTTATGCAGAAGTTCTCACAGTGAAATCAACCTAGGATAACATTTAGTTGTACATTTAACAAATCATTCATTCCTCAGATATGTGAATGTTCATTATTGGGCAGGCATTGTTCTAGGCTTTTGGGGAGCATCAGTAAATAAAACAGGCAAAATCTTTGGTTATGGTGTTTACGTCCTAGAGAGAGAGGTCGATGAACAGTCTACAATGACAGGTGAAGAAAAAGTGAGCAACATTAAAGGAGTAGTTGCTGGTGATCAGGGAAGGCTTCCTGAGGTGGTGACATTTGAGAGGAGACCAACATGCAGGGAGAAGTAAATGGTGAAAATCTGTTCAAACAGAACAGTCCAGGGTGGAGGGTACAGTAAGAGCAGGGTCTGCAAAGGCTCACTCCTGCCCTGGGAAGAGCAAAAAGTTCACTATGGTTAGAGAAAGGGGAGTGGGGGGAAAATGAGGTCAGAGACATCCTGGGGTCATAGGCACGACCTCCAAATCACTACTGAAATATTACATATTTTACTTCAGTCTGGTTACTAGATTTTTAAGATCAGTTCATCATGTATATATATATATATATATAAACTAATATATTAGTTTCAAGCGTATGACGCAGTGTTCAACATTCATATACATGTGTATATATTATATATGTGTGTATATATTTATATATGTGTATATTATATATGTGTATATAGTATATATTTATGTATACCTTATATTTATGTGTTTATATATATACACATATATATAAATATTGAATCACTATGCTGTACACCCGAAACTAATATATGTCAATTATACTTCAATAAAAAAATGTTAAAAATTTTAAAACTCTATATGTTTAAAGCCTTTAAATAGCTTTTTAAAATTTTTGAGTTTTTAAGCCTTGGTGTCCTCATCTGTAAAATGAGAATAATTGTACCTCGCAGGATTGCTGAGAGGATCGGATGAGATATTCCTGGCATAAGATGAATTTAGTAAATGTTACAGAATAGGTGGGCAGTTATTAATATTGTTGTCATTACTTTTGCTGTCTCTCCGTTTTAGAATTGGAGTAGAGAGGTTTATATGAAGCTCGGGGCTTTCCTCCTCTTTCGCTTCTGCTTTGCCTGTGACATCACTGGGCGCCACTGTCTCCTTGGTGTGTGTCTGTTTTCCTTTCTGCTATAGGGAGGGAAGGAGAGTGGCCGGGGGTATTCACAGTCAATCCTGTTTTAAAAGGTGACTCATTGATGAAATGCATCCAGGGGTAAATGAATGCTGTACTTCTGGTGGAAGTAAGAGCTGGGTAGTTCCAATCTCAAAACACAAACAGGGAACTGAAACCAGACCTACAGCTGAATGCTGGTGGTAGCATATTACAGTGAAAAAGCCTACCTTTTGCTTGTCATGGGTTCAAGCCTGAGTCTCTCGTTACTGGTCAGTGGGTCCCTGGGCTAGTCTGTCCTACTTTCCTGAGCCTAAGTTCCCTTCTCTGTAAAATGGAAAAATAAATACTTATCTCTGAGAAAGAGAGAGAGAGAAAATATATATGTAATATTTAAGTTGCATAAACATGCGATTATCACAGGAACTGTAGAATAAATGATAATGACTATGTCAGGTAAAATATGTTAGAAAAATTGCATGCCTACACAGACCGGCATCTCACAAGTGGGTTAATAGCATAGGTGCATTTTGTTACATGATGATGAGATTGCCTTAGGAAGCAGATGGGTAGGATACAAGGGATTTTATATTAAGCATTTAATGGGGCCAGTGAAATGAAAGAATGGTATTTGATCATGAGGAAGAAAATGAATCCTTTTTTATAGAGAATGCTGGCTTAGGAAATTGCCTGTTACCCAGGAGCAATGGGACAGGACATTTTGGTCTAAATCTGTCTCTCCTAGGTGATCTGCTCTAGAAGCCTCTGTCTTGGTTGAATGTTCCTTCTCAAAAAATAAGAAAAATACCATGAAGGTACTGCTCTCTGGGTAGGCAAGTGATCCAGTGGCTTGAAGTCATCTTGATATTTTACTTTCTCTTAGTTTGAAATGCTATATAAAATCTCATATTTTAAATATAATCAGTCTCCCTTAAAAAGTGCTAAAAATCTCCCAGCAAAATAAAATTATTTTCTCCTAAAGGCTCCAATCCTCCTCCCACTTTTCCTATTGGGGTGTTAGCACATATTCCACTAAAGTATTTAAATGTTTTTAATTAGACTATGATAAGGCACTATTTCCCAAGTCTGCCCTGCATGGGGCAGAATCATCACTCTCATTATGCTCCATTTCAAACAGGGGGCCTGGAAAAGGAATTCATTAGTGGAGCCGCTGCATACAGTGGGCCAGCCTCCCTTGGTGATACCGCTGCCTGGAAAAGTTTCAGCTCAGCACCGCTAATTGAAGTTTGTCATGACATGTGAACATGTATATGTATACACACGTACACATAGATGTTTAAAGAATATTTCTTGGTTTGAAGTCTCCAACATATAGATGTGACGGGAGTGATTTAAAGCATCCTGCTAAAAGGTTTGCCCTACTCACACCCTTGCTCTTGTCCAACTGTCCCTATGTGCCCAGCTCTGCTATTAGGATCAGACCCTGGGGAGAAGGAATTGTCCAGTCACTTGATCTGATGTTTAGAAGTCTTTCCTGTAGTCTCATTAACCACAGATTAAAGTTCTGGGCTTCTAAGGCTCTATCCTACTTCTTCAGTCCCAGCTCAGGTCACTGGCCCCCACCTCTAACCTCACTGCCTAGCCACATTTCTTGCCTCATAAGACTGCTCACCATTCCTGATGATGGCATGCATGTATTCCCATACCTCGGTGCTCTCACCCTCACTGTTCCTCCTACTTGGCATTCTCTCCCCTTTGTTCTCTGGCCAGCAAAGCCCTATTCACTCCTCAAAGCCCAGGAAAATGTCTTCCATTCACTCTCCTGCCTCTTTGCTTCAATGACCCTTGGCATCTAGTACTTCCCACCAGACAGCACCATTATACACTGTGAGGTCTTTGTGGAATGGCTGTACATCAGACTGCAAAGAGCATGAGCTTTGGAATCAGACTCACTGGTTCCAATTCTACTCACTCACCTCATGGCCTTGGACCTTATGCAAAAATGTGTAACTTTCAAGACACAGGTTCCTCAAATATACTATGGGAACAACTGTATGGAAACATGATTAAACCTGCATGGCATGCTCGAAATGAGAACCGAATATCATAACATATGTAAATTGATTAGTAGGTAGAAGGTATCAGATGTCATAGCTATGACTGTATCCTAGGTTCTGTAATGGGGACTCAAGAGCTATGTTCTGAGCCTTATGACTCTCTAGGTATGACCATTTTGAGGCATTTAACACTTAATTTAACACTTAACTTAAGGAAAACCTACTACAAATCAATTAATCATTGAAAATAAAAGATTACCATCCTGTTATTGCCCACATATCAATTCTCATTATATGTCTGTTAGGTCATACTGACAAACACAGGCTTCTTCAAGAAGTCTCCAAAAATGGAAGGATCTCAGATTGGAGGAGCTTGGCCAGATGATCCCCAGACAGGATCCCCAGACAGGAAACTAGAATTGAGTGGGAGGAGTTTGAGGGTAGGTGGACAAATTGTAGGATTTCAACCCAGGGCAGGACAGGAATTTGCTCTGCCAGGAAGTAGAAGGGCATTTGCCACTTGGAAACAGGAAGCTGAGATGAAAAAAATGGAGCAAAAGAGAAAGGAGGAAAGAGAGAGAAATTTTCACAATCTGTCAAGGCCTAAGTGACAGCATCTGGGCTTCTCCAGTGGCTCAGCAGGCAAAGAATCCACCTGGAATGCAGGAGACACAGGAGACCCAGGTTCAACCCCTGGGTCGGGAGGATCCCCCAGAGGAGGAAATGGCAACCCACACCAGTATTCTTGCCTCAAAAATCCCATGGACAGAGGAGCCTGGCAGGCTGCAGTCCATAGGGTCACAAAGAGTTGGACATGGCTGAGCGACTAAGCACACATGACCTAAGTGATAAAATCTAAGTGATAGTAAGGCCTAGTCAAGCTCTTCAGTGTTTGGTTTATTAATTCCTTTCTACATTCATGTATTTATTCGTTTACATATTTATCCAACACCCACTGTGTTGCAGATGAATTTCAAGTAAATGGGAATTAAGTATGGTTCCTGTCTTCTTAGAGCTCACATTCTACTGGGGAAGGCAAACATGTCTTCTTACTCTGCTTCTATCAACCATTTCCTCTATTGCTCTCCAATTGTGTAAAGTTCCTTTTGTAAATGTCAGCTTGGCATTACTATGCTAAGGCGACCGAGGGAGAAAGCTAAGTTCTTCCCACACTTAAACCAGAGTTTAAAACAGAGAACATACAGATGAAAATAGAGGATTCCAAATCTCTCCCCAAGCAGAGGTTCCTATTTTAGAGCAATTGTCCCAACCTTAGAAGATTAAGGTCTTGTCTGAACAAGAACTCTGCTTTAATAATTTTAGAGAGCGTATTTTGAAAGACAGCAAAAAAATGAGACATTGAAGAACAATGTTTTGTTGAGAGGAATCCAAGTGACAGAGAAGGTTCTGCATTCACCCAGCATCTTCTGTGTGCTGTGATGTAGGCATTTGTCCACCTATAAAAACTCATCTTCTGATTAATGAAGGAAGTCCTCTGGAGGCACTCTTCATATCTTCATGAACAGAAGCATTTAGGAAACAGCTATCAAGGAGAAATACTGACTGTCCTCTTGACACCAACATAGTAGAGCAAATAGGAAAGCCAGACATATCTACTCTAGAGATTAAGTCTGATTCTAAAGTACACTCAACCAGAAATGATGGAAAATAATATTAACTATTTCAAAAGTGAAACAATAGATTGCTCACCTATTTGTTCATTTACTCACTTCATTCATTCAATGAAAGTTTCTTGAGTACCCTCCATGTAGCACACACAGTGTCAGGTACTAGGATACAACATCGAATAAGACATGATCTCTGCCCTCAAGAAGCTCACTCTGGTGGAAGAGACAGTCACCAAGCTTACAGTACAATGTGACAGTTCCATGAGAGAAGTTAGCAAAAGTACCCACAGCACAGCATGGAAGAGACTATTTATGAGATGGGGGAAGAGTCCCAGCAAGGGAACCCAAAGCACAGAGGGGAGGACATTCCAGGCAGAGGGATCAGAACTCCTGATAACTCAGCAGTAATTGCTTTATAAGCCTCAACTCAGTAAAATGGGGCTCGGGTCCCTTGCTTGGCTACCTAACACACGTCATTGTTTTTGATTTGATTGTAGCTTATGGACTTGTGAAAATTTATATCATACTTTAGGAAAAACACAGTCCCAAAGCATATAGACAAACAATGGCTCCAATCATTTGCCTCTGTCTTACTGTGCTAAGAGGGAAGAATCTTAGCATCCTCTTCTGCAAAACAGAGCTAAAATAGCTGCCTAGCAGGGTTATCATAAAGGTTCCATGAGATATTGTGCATGCAGCACCGAGGACTGGGACTGTTTACAAGTCCCATGTTTACAAGTACCTGGTATTTTTCTGCCACTATTATTGCTGCTACTATCACTACTATTATTATCCTGAGCAAAGATTAAGGTTTTAAGTTAATGCCTTTGACTGCAACTGTTTCTGGAAGGAGAGATATATTAGAAGAAAAATTGCCCCTCAATAAAAAGGTTTTCAATGTTCTCTATTAGGAATCATGAGCAATTTGACCTTGTAAAAAGTAAAATGGTCTGAATTCTTTACATCCTGGCTTGGTTCCTAAAGGCAGCTAAAGGGATATTAGAGACAAAGAGAACCATGGCAGGGAAGGCAGCAGCTTTAATTTCCAAGGTGAATCAGATGGATAGCCCCAGTGCCCAGCGGTAAACCTCTTAGTATTTATGAAACTGAAATTACACTGTTCCAATAAAAGGGAAAGTTAAAGAAGGGTGCACTCTACATAATGGCCTCTTGTTAGGCCTTCTTGATTACCTGGGCTCTGTTTTCCTGAAAACCCCCAGCCCTGTTGCGTTTCAGGGCCACCATCCGCTGGGGGCAGACAGGAACTCTTTATTTAGCCAAATGAAAATTTACACTTAAATAAAAAATAATAGTGGCGTTTGGTTTGGAGAAACAATTACCTAGACTCCACACTGCAGCTGCAAATTGCATCGGCAGTAAAAGCAAGTCGGGGGCACAGATTAGAGCACTGCTGCCTGACATCAAAGGCAGCCAGCCTTGTTTCTTCATCTGCGGTTTGAACATTATTTCTCTTTGATCTTGGACACCGAGAAGCAGCGTGGGGAGGCAGGGAGGAGAGGAGGTGCTGTGTTGATGTGTAACAACACGCAGCCCACTGATGTTGCGTGGTTGAAATGCCAAGCGGGGTCAGACAAACATCACTGAAACAAGAGGCTGAAATTCAGAAAAGGAATCAAGATGACAAGGTTTCATCCAATCACTCCATCAACAAGTCTTTTTGGAAAGGCATGCCCATTCCTGTGCAGGCCCTCGGAGGGAAAGGGAAGGGAAAGATGAGAGGGAGCAAGCGGGTCCCATGCTTTAGAGTCAGAGACCTGACTTCAAGGCCACATTTGGTCCTACTGCCTGCAGGATCTGGGACATCTTACTTAACTTTTTGCATCTTGGCTCAGAGGGTAAAGAATCTGCCTGCAATGCAGGAGACCTGGATTTGATCCCTGGGTTGGGAAGATCCCCTGGAGGAGGGCATGGCAACCCACTCCAGTATTCTTGCCTGGAGAAACCCCACAGACAGAGGAGCCTGGTGACTACAGTCCACGGGGTTGCAAAGAGTTGGACATGACTGAGTGACCAAGCACAGCACACAGCACACAGCACTTCCTGCCTGGCCCCGCTTCCCGTTTGTTAACCTCTAGGCTCCTGTCCCTTGAAGGTTAAACTCAGCCTTCAGAATCTGGGCTCTAACCCATCCTCATCTCTGTCTCATCCTTAATCCAAACCACAACCTTCTTAGGGCGGGCATCCTGTCTTACCTTTAGCCCTTAGGCCCCCTAATTCCTACCTCCAAATCCTTAGACTGGCACCTCAATTATTCCTCCCACTATGCACTTAGAGAAAGAATTCTGACAACTGCAAAGTACTTAGCTATGCACTATAGGGGCTACAGAGATAAAAAAGACACAGCCCAGCTCAGAGTCAGGGGTAGGGTGGCGTGGGGGACTTCCATCTGAGCTAGGAAGAAAGTGATTTCTCTGACAGAGGGTTCACAGAGAAAAAATACCTGGGTGCTGATCAAGGAAGCCTTCCTGGAGGAGGCAGCATTTGCGCTATATTCTGAAAGATGAGCAGGAGTTCTCTAAGTAAGGGACTTTTCAGTTGAATGAGTTGATTCAGCGGCACACATATTTATTACCTTGTGCTCCCTCAAAGGCCCTCCCCCCCGAATATTCCACACTCTCACACCCTCTCCACAGCCATTATTGTCTAGATCAACAACTTCCAACCTGCTTCCCACAGGGATCCACAGACTCCTGGGGATCCCTTTGAGGAGTTACCAAGGTAAGCCCAGGAGGGCAAATTGTTCTGGGCCTCTCTTTCCCTGCTTCTTCTAACAAAGCAGGTCTGTTTGTTTTATACATTTACTCTTAGGAATAAGCTTTCTTTCCAACAACAGGCTCAAGGCCTATGGGATGTGTGCCAGCTACAGGTCTAGACCCCAACAGAGACTGCTGGCTTGAGCTTTCTATCACCTGCCCATGCTCTTCTAACCATGACACAGCTCTCCTGTCAGCTGAAATCTGCAGTATATCACCACCCAGAGCTCCCCATGCGTGTCCCATGAAATGATACTGTTTGGTTTATGTATATATTACATTTCATCCTTATAATGATTACCCTATGAGTTAGGCAGTATTAACCTTATTTTATTGACTGAAAGTGAAATTGTTAGTCATGTTCTACTCTGCAACCCCGTGGACTGTAATCCACCAGGCTCTTCTGTTCTTTGGATTTCCCAGGCAAGAATACTAGAGTGGGTTGCCATTTCCTTCTCCAGGGATCTTCCCAACCCAGGTATCAAATCCGGGTCTCGTGTATTGCAGGCAGATTCTTTACTACCTGAGCAATCAGGGAAGCCCATTTTATTGATTAAAAAATGGAAACTCAGAAAAGTTAAGCAACACGCCCAGTGTCACAGAGATGGTAACTTCTATACTAGGCATCCACCCATGTCACATCAGTATAGAACAAAACATATGAACCCCATTGTCCTTTCCACTCTCAGTTCACCGTAATCCCCCATACATATCCTATAAACCAACAAACTTTCACTTTTTCAAAAGATGAATAAAACACGGTTCTGTTAAAACCAACTCCTAGGCTTTTCATCTCAGTATTAATAACTAGTACTATCTTCTACCTAATGAGCCAAGCTCAAAAATAAGGACTCCTTTTACACTCATCTCTCTTCCCTTCCACCCACAGCCAAAAGAGTCACCAAGTCCCATGGGTTGCTAATTTTTGCCATATCTGTTAAGATGCTTTTGACAGCAAGTTGTTTCTCAAAAAGGACTGAAAAAAACATTAAGGGGTTCATTGTCATATGGCACAGATGATTCTGGAGTTGGGTAATTAAGAGATTCAATTGAACTTTCAAGGTAAGGTCTTAAGTCCCCAGGGGGCTAGCTTGACTTCTTCAGCTTACCAACTCCTAGACCCAGGATGGACGCCAGGATGCCTATGCTGGGTTCTTTCCTCAGTTACAATTGGAGACAAAAAAAGATGAATTTCTCCTTTTAATCAAGAGTAAGAAACTGCTTCCCTGAAGCATCTTCTGCTCCCTGACCGCAGTCTCCAGAAAAATTTCAGTTCCTTTCATTAGCCAGAATTGTATCACCCATCCTTATCAGCCCAAACCCCAGTAGAAGGAGGAGACAGGCCATGGCTGAGCAATCGTGAGTTACTTCATGATCTGGGGAGGGTCCCTTGTTAGGGCAATGGCTAAATGGAGAGTCAGCAGCCAAGCAAAAGCAGGACTCCATCAGCAAGAACAGCAGGGAAAGGAGAGAAGTGGGGGCACAGCCCGCTCTGCCCGCTGTGAACCCTCTCACATAGCCCATCCCCTTCCACCCCGAAGTTCCATAGCTCAGCCAATGCTGCACCTTTATCCCTCACCCTAAATTCTTGTAACAAGTTTCTAAGTGGGCTCTCTACTCTCAAACTGATTTTTTTCTAACCCAACAACCATTTTGCAGCCAGAGTGAAGTTTGCATAACACAAATACAATTATGTCTCATTCGGCTGAAATATTTCAGAGGTTCCCTACCACAACTTTAGGGCATTATACATCTTCCCTAAACCTTTAGCTTTTTATTATTATTTTTAATGTAATTTTAACCATGTTTACTAAATTAAGATCAGGGTATCTGGCCTAATCACTTCATGACAAATAGATGGGGGAAAAATGGAAACAGTGACAGACTTTATTTTCTTAGGCTCCAAAATCACTGTGGATTGCAGTCATGAAAGTAAGAGACACTTGCTCCTTAAAAGAAAAGCAATGACAAACCTAGACAGTGTATTAAAAAGAAGAGATGTTACTTTGCAACAAAGGTCTATACAGTCAAAGCTATGATTTTTCCAGTAGTCATGTATGGATGTGAGAGCTAGACAATAAAAGCCACTGAGCACTGAAGAACTGATGCCTTCGAACTGTGGAGCTAGAGAAGACTCTTGAGAGTCCCTTGGACAGCAAGGATACCAAACCAGTCAATCCTAAAGGAAATCAACCCTGAATATTCATTGGAAGGACTGATGCTAAAGCTGAAGCTCCAATACTTTGGCCACCTGATGTGAAGAGTTAACTCATTGGAAAAGACCTTGATGCTGGGAAAGGTTGAAGGCAGGAGGAGACGGGGATGACAGAGGATGAGATGGTTGGATGGCATCACCGACTCAGTGCACATGAATTTGAGCAAACTCCAGAAGATGGTGAAGGACAAGGAAGCCTGGCATGCTGCAGTCCAAAAGGATCACAAAAAGTCAGACATGACTGAGTGACTGAATAACAGCAACCATAACCATATTTAAGTGTACAATTTGGTGGCATTACCTTCACACTAGTGGGCGATCATCACCACTGTGTCCAAATCTTTTCAATCACCCATATATAAACTGTAACTATTAAGCAATAACTCTCCATTACCCCCTTACCCCAGTCCCTGGCAAGCACTGTTATCCTCTCTCTGTTGGTTTTTGTCTTGTTTTGTTGGCATTTAGAATCTTAGTTCTCCTACCAGGGATCAAACCTGTGCTCCCTGCATTGAAAGTATGGATTCTTAACCACCGAACACCAGGGAAGTCCCACCGGCTTGAGCTTTATCTGCCTCCCATTTCCTACTATCTCATAGCACTGGGAACACCAGATCACCCTGAAGAACCCTGCTTGAGTGCTCACGATGAGCACTCAAGACCCCATTAAAGAGTTTCTATTCCAGCTCCTAGATAAACAGAGGCCCAAAGCACTGAATCTAGTTTACTGGGCATGGGGGTATGGTGAAATTGACCCAAAGGCAGCAGAGTGTGTAACGAGGAAAGCTGAAAGGCAGCAGCTAGGGACAGAAGGGGATTTGGGAACATGACAGTTTAACTGAAGGGTGCATCCAAGGGGATAAAAGAAAAGAAAACGAGGGACAAAGCCCAGGGACAGCAATATGGGGCATGAAAGGAGTTCTGAGAGACTGCCCGAGACTCTGGAGGGGACTTTATGACAGTTCCGGGGACTTCTGCTGGCACGGGGAGGAGATGACAAGGTACCAGCAGGTCCTGCGCTGGTCCTTTCGCTCTTGCATCCATGGCTTGTCCTTTGCTAACTCTGTTCTCTACTGCAGAACCCTGATCCCTGCAGGCCCCATTTTACTAGGCTCCTACCTTAGCTGTCTACCAGCTACTGGAGAAGCAAAGTGAGAGGGGGGTCGGGGGGATGGGAGGGTGGGGGGGTGGGTAGCAGCTTCCTGATGTGATTAATCACAGAATGCCTCCCAGTCTGATGGCTTTCCAGCTCCTCCATCGCAGTGTAACCAAGTCTCTGAATTAAATATCCTCTGTTTTACATTCTTTGAGTGGATCTTGTTTTCCTGATTGGACACTGAGGGATGTAGGCACTAAGCCAGCTCCTTAAGATTTCTCTGTGAAATCCCTCCTTACTCTCTCTTTTGTGTTGCTTTTAGAAAACAGAAAAACATGATGAGAAGCAAATGTTTAGCACTATGGGAGGCCAGAATTCACACTCCAGCTCAGCCATTCACTAACTGAAAGCCTGACTTAAAATCATCTAGTCTAAGTCTGGGTTTTTTCAACTGAGGTTAAAAATAGTATCTTCTTTTTAACTGTCATTAGAACTAAATAAGGTATTATATGTGTAGTCACTCAGTAGTGTCAGACTCTTTGCAACCCCATGAACTGTAGCATGCCAGGCTCCTCTGTCCATGGAATTCTCCAGGCAGGAATACCAGAGTGGATTGCCATTCCCTTCTCCAGAGGTTCTTCCCAACCCAGGGTTCGAACCCCAGTCTCCAACATTGCAGGCAGATTCTTTACCGTCTGAGCCACCAAGGAAGTCCATAAGGGCTTTCTATTGTATAGAAAATATTTAGTCCAGCCCTTGACTCAAACTAAACACTTAGTAAACTGTCCTTTATAGCTGTCTTAGTCATAATTATTTTCCACTGTGCCTCACCATTCATATTGCACTTCACTGCTTACTCACCAGGTAAGTTATTTACGTGTCTTTGACTTCCCCTAGAGCAGTGCTTGTTAAACTTGACTGTGCATTCAAAGAACTCTGTGACTGCTTTAAAATGCAGATTCTGGTTCCAGAAGGTCTGGGGTGGGACCCGAGATTCTCCATTTCTATTGTTATAGGGAAGAACAAATCTGACTCCGTAGTAGATATGTTTCTTTTACTTTAACCTTTGTATACTATTGCTTTTGCTTTGAGTTAAGAATGTTGCCTGTAGCCTGAAATATACAGGATAGCCTATTTTCAAGTCTCTGACCTTTAAGGGTGTAACACTTTTCCATTCAGAGAATAACATTTGTCTTTTTGGAGGTTTACAGGAATATTGTGACCTGACCTACCTGGAAAACTGCAAGAGCAAAGAATTCTAAAACCAAGGAATTTGCAATAGCCAACCAAGCCCCTCCCTCACCTTGCCTTTAAAAATGCTTGGCTGAATCTTCAGGGAGTTGAGGTTATTTGGGAGCACAATCCACCTGTCTCTTTGCATGACCCTGTAATAAACCTTTCTCTGCTCCAAAGTCCAACGTTTCAGTTTGTTTGGCCTCACTGTGTATAGTCAGGCACTGAACTTGCATTGGGTAACACTCACTTCCCCCAGCTAGTCCAAGAATCATACCAAGAATAGCAAGTTTCTAGACTAAAGCTTGGTACATTTTTTCTATACAGAACTATGTGGTAATTATTTCAGGCTTTGGAAGCCACACAGAGTTCGTTACAACTCTTCCGGGAGAATTTTATTTATAGGAAAAGGCCCTGAGGAGTATTGGCCCCAGGGCTAGAGTCTACCCACTCCTACTCATCAAATTGTCTCAGGACAGCAGCATACAGAAGGCACTCAATAGATGTCTGATGTGTGATTGTATATACTCAGAAGGCACTCAATAGATGCCTGATGTGCGATTGTATATACTCTATGTATATTCAGTCCCTGTACAACTAGAAACTCTGAAGATAATACTTATTGTTTACTGTGTTCCAGGAAGGGTACTAAGTACATTACATTCCTTAATGCTCACAGCCTTCTTAAGTGGTAGGTATTATTCCTAATATTCACATTTTGCAGATAAGGCACATGTTAGAGGTGCCATAGGTCACAGAAAAGCCAGATTTCTAGCCAGGGCAGATTTCCAAGTCTAGGCTCTGTATCTCTAAGCAGTGAGCTTGTCTGGAGGTCCCTTCCCATAATTTCTCTGGTGTTATTATACTATCCTGGAAAACTGGAATCATAGCAGTCCTTTTTCTTTTCCCTGTCACCCTAAATTCCCGTAGTAGTGGTGGGTACATGGTAGTTCAGTTCAGATCAGTCGCTCAGTCAGGTCCAACATTTGCGACCCCATGAACCCAAGCACGCCAGGCCTCCCTGTCCATCAACAACTGCCGGAGTCCACCCAAACTCACGTCCATTGAGTCGGAGATGCCATCCAGCCATCTCATCCTTTGTCATCCCCTTCTCCTCCTGCCCTCAATCTTTCCCAGCATCAGGGTCTTTTCCAGTAAGTCAGCTCTTCATCAGGTGGCCAAAGTACTGGAGTTTCAGCTTCAACATTAGTCCTACCAATGAACACCCAGGACTAATCTCCTCTAGGATGGACTGGTTGGATCTCCTTGCAGTCCAAGGGACCCTCAAGAGTCTTCTCCAACACCGCAGTTCAAAAACATCAATTCTTCAGTGCTCAGCTTTCTTTATAGTCCAACTCTCATATCCATACATGACCCTTGGAAAAACCATAGCCCTGACTAGACGGAACTTTGTTGACAAAGTAATGTCTCTGCTTTTTAATATGCTGTCTAGGTTGGTCATAATTTTCCTTCCAAAGAGCAAGTGTCTTTTAATTTCATGGCTGCAATCACTATCTGCAGTGATTTTGGAGCCCCCCAAAATAAAGTCAGCCACTGTTTCCACTGTTTCCCCATCTATTTGCCATGAAGTGATGGGACCAGATGCCATGATCTTAATTTTCTGAATGTTGAGCTTTAAGTCAACTTTTTCACTCTCCTCTTTCATTTTCATCAAGAGGCTCTTTAGTTCTTCTTCACTTTCTGCCATAAGGGTGGTATCATCTGCCTATCTGAGGTTATTGATATTTCTCCCAGGAATCTTGATTCCAGCTTGTACTTCCTCCAGCCCAGCATTTCTCATGATATACTCTGCATAGAAGTTAAATAAGCAGGGTGACAATATACAGGCTTGATGTACTCCTTTTCCTACTTGGAACCAGTCTGTTGTTCCATGTCCAGTTCTAACTGTTGCTTCCTGACCTGCATATAGGTTTCTCAAGAGGCAGGTCAGGTGATCTGGTATTCCCATCTCTTTCAGAATTTTACACAGTTTATTGTGACCCACACAGTCAAAGGCTTTGTCATAGTCAATAAAGCAGAAATAGATATTTTTCTGGAACTCTCTTGCTTTTTCGATGATCCAGCGGATGTTGGCAATTTGATTTCTGGTTCCTCTGCCTTTTCTAAAACCAGCTTGAACATTTGGAAGTTCATGCTTCATGTATTGCTGAAGCCTGGCTTGGAGAATTTTAAGCATCACTTTATTAGCGTGTGAGATGAGTGCAATTGTGTGGTAGTTTAAGTACTCTTAGGCATTGCCTTTCTTTGGAAATGGAATGAAAACTGACCTTTTCCAGTCCTGTGGCCACTGCTGAGTTTTCCAAATTTGCTGGCATACTGAGTGAAGCACTTTCACAGCAACATCTTTTAGGATTTGAAATAGTTCAACTGGAATTCCATCACCACCACTAGCTTTGTTCGTAGTGATGCTTCCTAAGGCCCACTTGACTTCACATTCCAGGATGTCTAGCTCTAGGTGAGTGATCACACCATCTTGATTATCTGGGTCATGAAGATCTTTTTTGTACAGTTCTTCTGTGTATTCTTGCCACCTCTTCTTAATATCTTCTGCTTCTGTTAGGTCCCTACCATTTCTGTCCTTTATTGAGCCCATCTTTGCTTGAAATGTTCCCTTGGTATCCCTAATTTTCTTGAAGAGATCTCTAGTCTTTCCCATTCTATTTTTTTCCTTTATTTCTCTGCATTGATCACTGAGGAAGGCTTTCTTATCTCTCCTTACTATTCTTTGGAACTGGGTATATCTTTCCTTTTCTCCTTTGCTTTTCAATTCTCTTCTTTTCACAGCTATTTATAAGGCCTCCTCAGACAGCCATTTTGCTTTTTTGTATTTCTTTTTCTTGGGGATGGTCTTGATTCCTGTCTCCTGTACAATGTCACAAACCTCCATCCATAGTTCATCAGGCACTCTATCAGATCTAGTCCCTTAAATCTATTTCTCACTTCCACTGTATAGTCATAAGGGTTTTGATTTAGATCATACATGAATGGTCTAGTGGTTTTCTCCACTTTTCTTCAATTTCAGTCTGAATTTGGCACATGGTAAGTACTTGCCAAAGTATTTCTGATTGATATTTTAAAATATCCCACCCATAACACTTATTGCTGTGAATCTGGTCACAAAGAAAATGTCTTGATGGTCTCTATGTCCTCAGCATATATGAAGTAGAAGTTGAGCCTTAAGGGACCAATTATCATATCTAAAAATGCCTTTAAAACCTATTAATAATTTAGCAGTTACATTCATGCAGACAAACATTCCTGACAGTGTCTAAGTCCCTGGAGGTCAGAGACTCTGTGCCCAGGAGAGACCTGGGCATTTAATGGGCATTTTATGTACAGTTACCTAACTGTACATGTGTGGACCAAGGAAAGGAGGAGGACAGTAATACAGTGAGAAGACAAGGGGATTGGGAGCTCTTACCCTGACTCAGCTGCCAGCTAGTTTTGTGTTTTTATTACCTTAAATTTCTCACCAGAAAGTAAGGACTGTGGGATAGAGCATCATTTGTGTGCTTTAGGTTTTAAAATGCTATTGTTTTTTTAAAAAAATTATATCATCAAAGAGATTTTGAAGAGTATTTGCCCTTAATGATTACGACCCTCAACTACCAGGATTTAAAAATTAATGTCACTTCTGGGCTGTGACTGTCCCTGTTTATGGCATTGCATAAACAATGCATTGTATTGCATCCTTTTGGTCCACCATGCTTATCAATTTCTAATTTGTTTCAAACCAAGAAACCAGATCACCAGGATTATTATAATTGCTTGTAAAGAAGGTGTAAATTGATCATAATATAGCAGTCTTTGAGATTTCTCTAAATAATGAAGATGAGTTTTAATGCATGGGCTTTGTGATAGCTATTGTGGTGAGAATATGCATGTGTGTGTGTGTGTGTGTGTGTGCGCGCGCGCGCGCACATATGCATGCTTACACACTTATTTACATATTTGTTAATGAAGTCACTTGACCCTGGATAAAAGTAATCAATAAGACAGTGATACTGTGTTATTGCCCCTACTTAATGAATGAGGAAACCACAAATTAAGATGGTTGAGCAACTTCTGCCAGGATACACACCCTGAAACTAGGACTCCTGATTTCCAGTCCCCACATGAAGGCACAATTGAAATAAACAAACAACAAAAGAATCTGTGGTCCCCAAACATTCCCCAAGCTACCTACATCTTGAAGGCAAATCCCCCAAACATCTCTGTTACCTTCTCTTCAAGGCTACCTTGCACCAGACATGAAGAAGTCCAGGGCTGCATTAAAAACCAAGTTAACGGGCTAGTCTCTGACATCTACCCGAAATCCTAGTAGGAGGAACAGGCCAGTTTACTCACCCCAGAGACCCCACTGTTTACGGGATGGTCAAGGGCATATCCCCTACCATAGTATTGTTGCCAAAGAGCCTCCTTTGTCCTGCAAATCTGAGGCTATTTGTCAAACCACTGAGACCACCCCAAAGGGAGAGGCCAGGCCCCACCTTAACCTTGTCCCCAAATTCCCTCACCTCTTTTCATTCTACAGATATCTGGGTATGACCCACTGAGAATTCAGCAGCAATTGCTAACATTTATGTGGCAGGCTCTGTAATGAACACTTCACATTTATAAACACATTTCATATTCACAATGACCCTGTGAGATAGGCACTATTCATATCCCCATTTTACAAATGAGGAAACTGAGTCACAGAGAATAACATGCCCACATGGTTGTCAAATGATGGAGCTGAACAGACACCCAGGCAGTCTGCTCTTATCAGTTATCACAGCTGCCAGAAGAAAGATAACTCCTGCCCTTATGGAGCTTCTCCATGAAGGGAGACACAGAGATAAAACATCAATTTGACTAATAATGATATGGAGGAGATGTTCTAGGAGGTCTGAGAGCACATACTGGGGAGCTGATCCTTGTGGAGAAGAAGAGGAGTATCTCAGAGATTTCCCTGCGAAAAAAAATGATTGGCATTGAGTTCCCCAGGATAAGCAGGAGACCATCAGGTTGAGAGAGATATGGGTCTCCTAAGCAGAAGGAAGATGAAGGTAGAGGCCTCAAGGCAAAGAAGAGCGTGAAGCATGGAAGAAACTATAAGAAGCCAGTGTGGTGTTCAGAGGGGTTGGAGAGAGGCAACAGATGAGGCTAGAGGGAGAGCCATGTTTGCACCCCACTGGCCCTAGAGGGAGGGGAGCAGGAAGCTGCCACTGTCTCTATCGTACATATGGGGAAGCAGGGCAGGGAACAGAGGAGAATGGAAAGCCGCCCAGCCAGGGCCCTCTCAGTGACCCATCGGGTCCCCCACACCTGACTCTGGCTCTCCCCGCTTGCTGTCTCTGCTCAGTTAGGATTCCCACAGGTGTTTCCAAAATGAAATTATATTAAGGAAAGAAGATGAAACATCTATTGAACATTTGCTCTCTCATTTAATGTAATATAATCAAGCCCTTACAACAAAATGTTTGAGGCTTTCATTATAGTCTACAGTTCTGGAAATGAAAGAATCAGACAGATAAAGTACCCTGCCCAGCATCACACCACGGAGGTGAAAGACACTCCTTTCAGTAGACCACCACCACTCAAACTCACCCGCTCCTTCCACTGCTCCATGCTGCCTCCGATTTAAGTGGGCAGAGCAAGCAGTAGAGGATGGCCCAAAAAACAGTGAGAAATCGAGGTCTACGGGACTACACAGGGGTATCTCCTTTGTTAGCCAAGTTCATCATAAACAAGAGCGTGAAATGCTTCCTCTCTGTGCTCCCCCCATCATCCCTGCCCCCTGCCCCCCCATCAGTCAGAGCCTCAGCCGGAAATGACGAGATGATACACTCAAAGTGAGCAACTGGAGGAGAGTTTAATAAAAGGCCTGTTTATGAAGGTGTAGGGTGGGTGAAGGGAAATCATGGGGATAGGAATACTGGCTCTCTCATCATCCTTGTTCTGAAGGAGCAGGGGATAGAGGAGAGTTTAATAAAAGGCCTGCTTATGAAGGTGTAGGGTGGGTGAAGGGAAATCATGGGGATAGGAATACCGGCTCCCTCATCATCCTTGTTCTGAAGGAGCAGGGGATAGAGTGGTCACCTGACCCTGGAGTGAGAGAGGGGGCCTGTGAGGAAAGGTCTGCCAGATAGAATCTGGGAGGTTTGTCCTTGGTGACAGTACAGGGCAACGCCTAGAAGGATAAATACCCAAACTCACTCACCTCCACCCCTAACTTCCTGCTGATGCTCCTCACTGGCCAAACTCAACCAAAGGTCAAAGCGTGTTATGGGCTGAACTGGGTTCCCTAAAAATCCACATGTGGAAGTCTTACCTCTAGTATTTCAGAATATATCTGTTTATGGATATTGCATCTTTAAAGAGGCAATTAAATTAAAATAAGATGAATAGGGTGCACCCTAATCCAATTTGACTAGTGTCATAAAAACAGGACACTTGGACACAGACATATACAGAGAGAAGACTGTATGAAGACATGGAAAAGACGGCTGTCTACAAGCCAAGGAGAAAAGGGCCTCAGAAGAAACCAATACTGCCAACACCTTGATCTTGGACTTCTGGTCTCCAGAATTATGAGAAAATAAACTTCTGTCACCGAAAGCATCCAATCTCTGGTGCTTTGCTAAGGCAGCCCTAGAAAACTAATACGGTGGGTAAGGAAGTGGGTTGATATGGTCGATACAGGACAGCCTCCCAAGGCAAAGAGCAGGGTGGGAAAGGTAGAAAAGAGCCTACAGAGGGGCAAATGGAAGAGACCCAGCGCAGGTCCTACCAAGACCTCAAAAACAGGTATTTTGTGATGTGCTAGAACAACATCTCTAAGGCTGATAAAATCCCAGCTGAGCAATGCGGGACCACAGGCGAGCTGTGCTCACCCTTTCTGATCAAAGGGCATCACCCCACCATTGTACCTGTGCTTCCTCCCTCCCTTGATCACTTACCCAATCCCATCCAGGCTGGGAGGCTCAGCTCGAGTCCCATCCTCTGGTAGGTCTTCCTGTGCACTCCAGGCCACGTCTCCTCACTACCCGAATCCCCAGGGATGGTTTTACCAGATTTCCAGACAGTAAAATAATGAGCATCTTGAGAACAGCGACTGTGTCTTATTTATTTCTGATAAATGAAAGAATGACCAATGGACCGCATGAAGAAAACTAACATTTATTGATTGCCATCGATGTGCCAAAGACTACTGTAAATGCTTTTTAGCATTTTAACACTGCTTGAATCAAAAAGTACCAGGCAGGGGTGAGAGCACCTTACTTAACAACCCATATAGCACAGGCACCAGCAAACATGTCAGAGCAGATGCTGGCCATAAACTGAGGAATGCGTGGGCTCACATGGCTGCTAAAGGCCAGCCGGTACTAGGCTTGCTGCTGAAGGATCTCTTGTGTACTACTTCACTGAATACTGGCTGAGGTGGGTATTATCATCCCCATGATAAAACCCAGAATCTTGAGGCACACAGACAGCCTAAGATTGTTGTATAAAGCCAGGCAGAAAATAAGTGTGTGACTAGGATTCATACCAGGGATCTCACCCACCCATGCTGGTTGGTCTTTTGACACTGCCCTTGCATGGTGGTGGGGGTGGTGGGGGGAGGCAGCAGGGCGCGGGTCCCTCACCTAGGGACATGCTCCCCTCAGAGTCACATGGCTTGCTTCTTCCAGTCTTTGCTTAAAGACTTAGCAATTCCAGTTTTAGCTTAAAGACTCAGCAATTCCTCCCTTCGAAAATTAACCTTACCCCAATACTACTTTTCTTTCAAGCTTTATTTTCCTATGCAGCACTTTTTTATTGTGGTAAAATATACTTCACATGAAATTTACCACGTTAACCTCTTTTATGTATACAATTTAGTGGCTTTGAGTACATTACAATGTTGAGAAACCATTGCCAGTATCCATTTCCAGAACTTTTCCATCAACTCGAACAAAAGTCTGTACCCATTAGATAGTAACTCCCCACTCACTCCCTAACCCCCCACCCGCTTCACCCCTGGTGAAGGTTCTATTTGTCTCTAAGAACCTGCTTATACTAGCTCTCTCATACAAGCGGAATCATACAATATTTGTCCTTTGGTGTGTGGCTTATTTTACCTAGCATAATATCTTCAAGGTTCAATCACATTGCAACACATGTCATAATCTCACCCTTTGTTAAGGTTGAAAAATACTCTAGTGCGTAAATATAAACCACATTTTCTTTAACCATTCATCTTTTAATGGACATTTGCTTTGTTTCAACCTTTTGGCTATTGTGAAGAATGTTGCTATGAACAAGTATATTCTTTATCTGTCAGCCCAGCTTTCAGTTCTTTGGGGTATATTATCTAGAATTGAAATCGCTGGAGCAAATGGTTATTCTATCACCTTTTTGAGGAACCACAGAACTGTGTTAAACCTCCCCAGCATAACTATCTATCACATTGTATATTTTACCAATTCATTATTTATTTATGTATTGTTAGCTTTGCAAATAACTAGTTTAAGCTTCTAAACAACTTTATGGGGGTAGGAACTATTATGATATCCATTTCACATATGAGGAAACTGATGGAGAGAGAACTTACAGAAAGTTTTGATAACTGAAAGTCGCTACTCATGAGGATGTAAGCTCTTGTGAAGGTAGGGATTTCTTACTGTTTGGTTCACTGCTATATCCCACATATCTAGAATATGCCTGGCACAAAGTAGGTGTGTTACCAAGTCCAAGCTCATTCTGCTTGGACCAATAAATCCAAGAGACGAGTTGTTGAGGCAAGGAATATAACTTTATTCCGGAAAGCTGACTGACTGAGGTGATGGCAGAATAATGCCTCAACCATCTTATGGGGTCTGGATGCCAGGTTCTCTTATAGATCAGAGATAGTAGGCGTAAAAAGTAAACTAAAAAGCCCATAAATCTTACAAATATCTCCTAGAACGGCAAGCCTCAGGCAGGGGATATGTTAATGTCTTCCTTCCCGCCATCTACAGGTGGACAGGATTCTGAATAAAGGCATTTTAGTTGAACAGTCAGGTAGAGGGGCAGGATTCTCTGGGGCAGGGCATTATGTATGACTACAGTAACAAAAGCCACGAAAAGCAAGTCAAGTGCTTGAACAAAGAAACTGTTTCAACATGGAGTCAGAATTGGCTTTTCCCTGCAATAGGTGCACAAGAAGAGGCAGGGGGAGAGGCATCCAGGATGAAGCGAGATGCAAGGATCAGATCAGAGAGCGAGAACCCTATGGGGGTGACAGGGGAGGAGCTGATAGTGGGGCTGGCTACATAGTGGATAAGGGGGATGCTCAATATAAGGAACCACAGGAGATCCTACACAATGTTTTGTGAACTTAAGGCCCAGGACAGTACTTGGCACACACAAAGTACTAACAAATATTTGTTAATTGATTGGTTTCTAATCCCAGCCTTTCAGTAACTTGACATAAAGCTAAAGGCAAATCACTTCCCTTCCGTGCAATTTATTTTCTTTATTTGTAAATATAGTGGATATAAGGAGATCAATGAACTAAACTTTTTTTTTTAATTATAGAAACGTTTTCCTCCCTACAGAATCCCAAACAAAAGGGTAAACACAAAGGCCATTCAAAGGGGGAGCTGGAAGTTTAAAGCGTCATCCCTCAGCTGTCCACAGTGGCTGAAAATTGACTTCTCTGTGCTCCAGACATCTGGGCCACCTGACCCCTGAGGCTCATACCAGCTCTGACTTACATCCCCATCATTCCTACCAAAGATCCTTCCAAAGATACTTGCTCCCTACCTACTGGCTGACAGATGCTTTTCTGAGTGCTTTTCATGTATTAATTAATTTAATTTCCAATTTAGGGGTGAGGCTGTTTAGGCACAGGAAGGTTAAATCACTTCCCCAAAGCTACACAGCTAAGTGATTGTAGAGCTACAATCAAACCCAGCTATCAGTCTTTATTTTTACCCACAACTCAGTTTGCCTTCCACAATGGTACACAGAATGTGCCATTGAACAGGACCAAGGAGGGGATGGTTTGATGAAGAGAGGAAAGGGAGAGCAAGGAGAATATAAAGAAGGAGAGAGAAGAGGGTGTGATCAAGCTGGACCTCAGGAAGCACTTGTCTCTACAGCAGAGGTGACTTCAGAGTGATACTGTCTGCCAAGGTAAGGGCACCAGGAATCAGACTGTTGTCTTTCCCAAAGTCCTAGAACTACTGATAAAATGCCATCTTCTTGCTATATTTTCTAGTCCAGAGATGGTCAAATCTTATTTTTAAAACAAAATCTTAGAGAAGGACATTCTTTTAAGAGGACTTTTCCAGAAAAATAGAAGATGTCAATTTACCAAAATGAGGTTTTTTTCTTTTAATTGGAACAAGAAAAAGCTATGTTTTGTGCGTAATAATAGGAAATAGCAAGCTGTGCATATTTCCAAAGACTTTTTTTCTCCCTTAATGAATTTAATGAATTAGAATACATAGAACTCCATAAGAAATAACTGAAAAGCCTGGCAAACATCATTCAAAGCCTTTAAACCAGCTATTTTCATATTCCCTGAAACCAGCATTTCCATTAAAGTGGTAAAACATTACACAAAAAACAGAATTTTATCTTAACCACAGGAAGAAATTAGAAAATTGACAATAGATGGAGGCAAAGGACAAGGCTTACCTGCAGAACAGAGGGTTTCTCAGAGGCTCTACTGCCATCTGGGGAGGGACAATTTTTCTTGCTGGGATGACACATTCTGCATATTATGGGGTATTCAGCATCCCACCCCTACCCACTCTACTCTAGTAGCAACTTGAAGCCGTTGTAAACAACCGCTAAAGCCACCTTTCCAGTGCCTCCTAGAGGGACTGAGAACCACCGGTAATCAATCTGGCAAGTTTTGGAAACACTGATTGAATGCCCTCATGGATCTTCAAGCACCTCATAGTGTAATGAGAGGAAAAGGGAGATGGGATGAATACACCAAGCTATCACCCAAGACCTTGTGTGATACACTGTAAGCTGTCTGTTAAAGGTTCTGTAACATAATACAAAATGTAATGTCTACGAAGCATAAAAAAATATTCTCATAGGCTAGGGCCGATCTTGCATCAAAAGTGACTAATTGAATCAACTGAAAACACAGTCTGCAAATATTATCACCAGAAGGGAGCCCAGTGATCAGCTAGTCTAGGAAGTGGCAGACCTTTTCTGGATATCCTAGGTTTTGTGAGCCATGCAGTTTCTGTTGCAACTACACAAACTATATTGTGACTCAAAGGTAGCCACAGACAGCATATATGTGGATGGGCGTGGCTGTGCTCCAATAAAACCAATCACAAAATAATTTAAATAAATGTCAAAATATTGACATATTTAAAGACAGGCTCAGTATGATCGATGTTCTCATTTTGCCTCAGGCTCCGGCATGGCTCCACAACTCTCCTGCTACTGATCTTGTCACCGTTTCAACTTTTGATAATGTGCTCATTATGGAGCTTCTGACATTTGTTGTGATTTTTTTTCAAATACAGCAATCAAATATGATTTTTCTTGATGACCTGAGTTCTTGGCGCTTTCTTAAACTTTGTCCTGGGGGCAACTGCCTCACTCACCAAACCCTAGTTGGGGGTCCTGATTCAGGCTTGCCAACCCACACCTCTGCCCCTGGTCTTCCTTGAACCAGCCCCTTGGTCCATTTCCTCAATGGCATCAAATTGAGTCCTAGTGGCTTGGCTCTGTATTTTCAGGCTGGGGCTCACATCTCGGCTCCTTCTCCCTCTCACTTTTACTCCCACTTGACAGCAACAACAAATCCCCTTCCCTCACCCCATACCTGGCAGATGTCACCTTCAGGCCCTTTGAAAGATCAGCTTCTGCTTCAAGGAGTCTTATCTAGATGTACTCCCAATGCTGCAGACCTCTTCCTAAGAAGTCTCCAGTGATCGCCAAGAAAACAGTGTCTACCTCATCACATTCGTACATCAGTGAGCCAGGCACAAAAAGGGAAATACAGTATAGAAGTCTCCCTCAGCAGACTGTCATCCCTCAGAGAAAGGACCAATAGTGAGCACACAGTGGGCCCTCAATATACATTTGCCAAATTAAAGTGAACAAGCCCTATCGTTTAGATTTTCAGGGTTTAAATGATGAGGGCAGAAACAAGGAAGCTCGGAAAAGATTGATTTCACGCTTTTAAAATGAAAGAAAGGCAATGTTATTTTGTGGATTTTATTAGTTGAAATGAAATCACTGGGAAAATTGCCAGAGTGGGCAATGTGGATAGCACTGAACTCCGAAAATAGGCATCATCACTTATGCCCTAACTAGCTGGTCTATGGAAGAAATATATCCATGTGTTTTATCCATTTTTGATTTCCAGTAGGCTCCTATTCCACAGAAAGTGAGACAGCCAGTTCAGAATTACCGCTCTCAGCGAAACCCCCGTTTCCTAAATCCCAAGCCTTCCTTTAACCCACTATTTAATTTCTCTTAACAAATTTAAATTCGTTGAAGGGAATTATGAGAGAGACAGATGAGACAGGTCACAAACATTGGTATGCACATTAAAATAAAGAAAATTAAACGAAAGAGTAATAGGGCAGACGGGTAACCATGTAGCATGATTTCACTTTGAAGCAATTTATTTCCATTCAAACTGTGATAAATAACCGCCAAGTGATATAATAATTACCCATTTCTTGGTGTCGAACAAGATGTGGAAATTATTCTCTGAAGTGAAAACATCCCATGGACTTTCAAAAGAGAATGTTGCACATTCAATAAAGCTACAAACCATGACCCCAAAAGAAATTGAATTGGCCTGTTTGTATTCCCATCGCTATGTCTGGAAAGTATGTTCTCAACCTCCTAGGCAAGCTTCTCTTTTTGTTTGATAAAGTCTTGTGATTTGCGACCATAAAAACTCTGAGGACTTCATAAATTTCGTGCTTTGGCACTCCCGCATGAGATCAAGCCCTGGAAAAGATGGTTGCTGCAGAGGGCAGGGTCTCAATGTCATAGCCTGAGTGATTAGCAATGATCATTTCTAAATGCCCCTTAGGCTTAACAATAACTGAATGCATTTTAAAAATTAGGTCTCCTTCCATTCAAAGCAAAGATGTCATCTGTAAACATTCATCAACACCCATCAGAAGACTCTTCTTTGCTGGGGTTCTTTCCTGCTCATTAACATAGGGCTGTCATTGCTTTAGGGCCCACCATGCGCTTGCTGGGCATGTGCACGCATCATTTCTTCCCAGAAACACTGCCAAGAGACAAGAAGACAAACTCTCTGGTGGAAAAAAAAAAAAAAAAACCAATGGATTAAGAATGAGACTTGGATTCTAGGCCTTGATTGGTCCCTTGCCAGCCATGCAAACTTGGACAGCTCATGTAAACATCTCTGACCCTCAGTTTCTTCATCTATAAAATGGGGATGTTATTATATATCTGACTCAAACTATTGGAAAATTGTAATGTGGTCAACAAATTCACGTTAAGCTCCAAAGTGTTTTTTTAAGCACTGACTCCAGTGTGCAAAACTTCCCTGGTGGCTCAGACGGTAAAGTATCTGCCTACAATGTGGGAGACCTGGGTTCAATCCCTGGGTCAGGAAGATCTCCTGGAGAAGGAAATGGCAACCCACTCCAGTATTCTTGCCTGGAAAATTCCATGGACAGAGGAGCCCAGTGGGCTATAGTCCAAAGGGTCGAAAAGTGTTTGATACGACTGAGCGATTTCACTTTCACTTTCCAGTGTGCAAGGCATTAGGTCAGAAGTTGTGGAGAGAGTTAGGGAACAGTCCCTACCTCAAGGAAGTTTCTGTCGAGGAAGCAAAAAGCAATGTGTATGCAATTCATCCCAGCAAGGTTATTCTGAGCCTCTCTGTCATTTTCTGCTTAGGTTGCTTAGGCAACCTAGCAATTGGACTTTGCCTATCCATTCATTCATTCAGTCAGTGAGTCATCCTTTGATTCCTTTGTCTATCTATTCAACAAAACTTCATCTAGTACTTTCCCTGCCTGACCCTGGGACAGAGATGTGTCTCATCAAAGGCCCTGCCCTCAAGCAGCTCACAGCCTAGAAAAGAAGACCATAGCTTTATAAAGTGCAAAGTACTTTAAATAAATAGTTTATTGTTTTATCTCAAAACAACTATTTGGAGTAGATACAATGGTTGTTGTTAGTTATTGTAGTTGTTGATACTACTGTTGTTATTAGTTCCATTTTAAAGTTTAGGACACTGAGGATGCAGAAAAAATGAAGTGACTTAATTGTGGAGCTTTCAGTGACAGGCTAACGCTGAAATTGTGGCTTTACTGCTTGAACCCAGTGCTCTTTCTTTTACACCAAGAGTGTCTTCTAGGAGAGAGGACCTGCCGTGACCTAAGGCACCTTGCTGAGACCATGACTCCAATGAACTTCTTGTAAGTTCTTTCTCTGTAGAACTGGATCCTGCTCTTTGTATCTTCCAGCACTCTCTATGGTCCAGTTGAAATAAATTTCCTTCCTTTCTTCTTTCCCAAGCATTTATTGAGCACCTGAATCCACTAAGTGCTATTCATCCTGCTGGGACTTGAAGACTAAAAGGTGTTAAAGACAGTCCCTGCCTCGTGTAGTTCAGTATCTAGTGGGGGACAGAAAAAAAGGACCCAGATAACCCCGAAACTGCGTGATAAGTGCGATGACAATAGATACAGAGGGTCCAGTAACAGCACATAAAAAGGAATCTAACCCAGCCTTTGAGGAGCAAGGAGGGTTTAACAGAAGAGGATCAACCAAAAGAAAACCTAGAGGACCTTTGGCCAGACCAAAGGGAGACCAGTGTGTTTCAGGCAGAGGGAACCAAATGAGCAAAGCCTGCAAGAAGAGTGAGTGTGAGACTTTGGGGGACCCACAGTTTGTTTAGGGTGGCTGACTACAGCGAGCGAGAGATGCTACAGGAAGTTGCAGTTAGAGAGGAACTCATGAACCAATCTGTGAAGATTGCAGGTGAGAAGTTTAGATTTCATTCTGTAAGCGATGGGGCATCATGGAGGGATTGTCAGTAGAAAGGAATGCAACCAGCTTTGAAATTTAGTAAAATAACTCCTACTGTTTTTTTGAGAATAAATTCAAACAAGCAGACTGAAATCAAGGAAATCTGCTGTGGGAAGTGCTGTGATGACACAGGTGTGAGATGATAGTGATGGTGATACACATATGCATCAACATGTGTGTGTGTGTGCATCAACATCACTATAATTGGAGTGTGTATGCTCAGTCATGTTCAACTCTTTGCAACACCGTGGGCTGTAGCCTGCCAGGCTCCTCTGTCCATGGAATTTTTCACAAGCAAGAATACTGGAGTGTATTGCCACTTACTACTCCAGGGGAATCTTCCCAAGGAACGGACACATGTCTCTTCCATCTCCTGCATTGGCAGGTGGATGCTTTACCACTCGCGCCACCTAGGAAGACCAAATAATATAATAAAAGCAGAGAACAGACTGAATTGAGGGATACCACCCTTAGGGTCGGTTGTGGACTTCAACATCTGCTTGAATCCAACAAAAGTACTGGATTTGCTCACTGGATACTATATCACAAACAAAAGTAACAATAATAATGTTTTTACTTATCAAGTCCTTACGATAAAGTCAGGCACTAAGCTAAGATCTTTAAATAAAGTACAGAATTTAAGAATGAAAACAAATCAATAGTGTTCTCATAGTTTATCCCTTATCTTACAAATGTAGATTCCTAGGACCCACTGGTGCCATAAGGAATCCAAATCTTCAGGGCTGGTGCCCAAAACTCTGCATTGAGATCCTATGTTCTTCCTGTGTGCTGAATCTTCAGAGCCACTGCTGTGAATCCCAAAGACTGTGACAATTTTATTCTAGGGAATGGCTACAATTAATGAAAAAAATAATAATTTCCAATTCCAAAAATAACAGTTTCAATTAACCTGGACTGCCTTGCGCTTAATGACATATAAATTCTCCAAATAGCATGAAATACCCCAGGGACAAGTACATAAAACATTTAGCTGAGAGTGAAACTGATAGGCACTTTGAAGCAGAGATACTGCTCTAGAGAAAGGTGTCCCAAATGGAACAGGCTTCAACACAAGCAGCCTAGCCTCTCTTTTAACTGTTTTCCATAAGGTGTTTGATCTACAAATATGTTTGAAGGAAGATATGTAGAGAAATAAAAGAAGAGGGTTTCTACAGTCAACAAGTCCACCACATGTTTTCTGAGCATTTGTGTAGCAGTGAAACCAGTAGGAACATGAGGATGTTAACACAAATAATGTTCAGCCTCTGCCTGTGTCTATTAGGGATCTTCGGTTGCAAGTAACAGAAATCAACTCCAGCTCACTTTGATGAGTAGTTGAATTTCCTAGAAGATCACTGAGGGTAGCTTTAAAATGGATCAGAGAACTAAACAATCAGACTTCATGAAGGTTGAGAGTTATGAAGCCTTAGGGATCAATGGAAGGAGAGCTCACGGGCAGACTTTCTAAGATTGTCAACAGAATGATTCTGCTCTAATCCGTGAGTCATTCTTCCCAAGAACCAACACTCAGGAAAAAACTAGAGTCTGGTTGGCCTAATTTGCATGATATGCACCTGGACTAAAAACATGAGCCTATGGAAAGGCTGATGGCTGAGTAGACTTGAGGAAGGACAGATTACACTGCCAGCCAAAGCACATGGGAAGAGATGGGGGAGTTCTCCAATGCCAAAGAGGGTATGGTTGACCAGAGAAGGTAGAAGAGGAGCTGAACAAGCAAAAAAAAGCAGCTATCCATTAGATTTTCCACAATCAGCTTCATTTCAAAGGGGAGGTTTGGCTGATTTTTGGTTCTCCCCATCAGCTCCCATTCCTGAAGTTCTCTGCCATGTAATCCTTCTCTCTCACCCTGTGATATAAGTAGATGCTGGTATTATATGCTTTCATAGGCTCATTTACCCTGCCTATAGTTGATTGGTCCTAGGGTAACCACCGATACTTTTTAAATGGAGTCCTCAAGGACCTTGACAGCAATTTCCCTCCACACTCAGGAAGCTGGTCATAGGGAATGAAGACAGCTGAGAGACGGAGAGAAGTGTGACTTTATTTGAGCCTCAGTCTCTAGCTGTCCCTGGAGTCAACCTACACCCTTCTTCTTACCACTATGACATAAGGTAACCTACTATTGTCAGCAACAAATAAGCAAAACACAACACTTTCTCATTGGTCCGGGTTTGGTCAAGGTGGGATTCTATCATTTTGAAGATACCAAAAGTATCTTTAGCAATTTAAGTGCATAAATAGCTACTATCAAGGCCATTCAGGACAACTGCCATCAGATTGACCTGGTGTTTAAAAGAGGAAGAAACCACACACATAATTCGAATAGCTCTCATTTACCAAGCACCTCGTGAGTCAGGCAGGCAAGGTACCTCACAAACATAATTCGATTACTTTTTTCATTAGTCCTGCAAGGACATATTATCTCCATCTCATAGGTAAGAGAAGTTAAGCAACTCACACACAATTGCCCAGATAGGAGATGGCAAAATCTGGGTGAAAATGTGACGCAGAAACACCCTTTCTTTGCCCTGCAGCCAAAAGCACAGTGGCACCTGTTTCTCTTTCTAACAATGGACGGATCTCCCAGGAGCTCATCCAGAATTACAATCAAGTTGCATCTCTACCCCCTTAAAATATAAAATTGTTTATTTTTGTTGAGTTCAGATTCAATGTTAATTATCACCTCATTATAGCCCATTGTAATTTAGATTGTTGCTGGGGATTGGAGTTTGCAAACATATTTGAATAGGGCTCGACCCCTCAGGCCACCAAGACTGTTGCATTTCTCTCTGTGTGCAGTTTTTTACAACTCTCTGTTGTTCATTTTGGTAAGAATTTATAAGCCTGACACCTTGGCCAGGGAACGGCGCATCACTATTTCTGAATTAGGGCCCTTCTGGGAGGGTGGAGTGTGGGGCAGAGTGCTTTGTTCACGCCGCCAGCAAGGATGCGTGTTATTTGTAGCCAGGAATCTATCAGCACAGCATCACAAGTCTTCTCTGCAGAGGTAGATGGTACCCTGGGGTAGAAGCAGAGTGTGTCTTAAGTCAGAGAAGATACGATTTCTGCCAGGCTTTGCCTTTAGTCAGTTGTGTGATCTTGGGAAAGTCACCTGCCCTCTCTTGGCCACCAGCTTGCCATGAGTAAAATACGAATGCTGTTCCAGACCATCCAGTCCCATCAGACACTGGGTAGAATGCTGGCCAAGCACAAGAAGTGCTGTGTAAAAGGAGTGCTAGGATCAAAGAGACTTGAGAAAAGCCACATTAAAGTTAAACTGACTTCATTACTAATGAGCTTCCAAGAGCCTTGAATATGCTATTGTATTTGGTCACCTTCACTCTGCAACACAGGAGGCAGCATTGTCCAGACGTTTTTTTTTAACTTGAAAGAATTTGATCTTTTTTCTAAGAACAACTTTTAGCAGCCCACAGGACATGGTGTTTTCTTGCAACAGTTTGGGAGACCCTGGATCAGAGGATTTGTGCTTTCTTTTGTGCCCCAGAAAACCCTGTTCATCACCTCAGCGTCTGCTTTTATTTCACCAAGTTCTCTTTCTCTGGTACCTATTCACCTCTCTCTTGAGCTGTTCACTTCTCTTCATTTCTCCACTGTGGCTTGTGCTATTCCAGAACCCACAACTCATTCGTTCATTCATCCTCTCTCCCTCTCTCTTTTCTTCCTCCTTTGGCCATCCCTCCTAACTACTTTCCACTTTCCCCTCTTGAAACTATAATCTTTTCTCTGCAAAGCAGTCAGAGATCTTTAGGAAGTTAGACTGGGTCCTGCTGGCTTAAAACACTGCAGCAGAGTCCCACTGCTCTTGGTATAAGTCCAAAGGCCTTATAATGGCCCACCAGGTCACATACAAATCTGGGCCCACCCTACCCCTGACTCTCTCATGCCACTTGCATGCTTTCTCCATATCCAGCAGCCACAGTGCCTTGGCACCTACTGTTTCTTCTGGCACATACTTCCTTAGATGCTCACATCAGTTATCCTCTTGGAGGTCTCAGGTCAAGCACCATCTCCTTAAGGAGGCTGACATTGTGTCTTCAACTGGAATGTCCCCATATTCCTCAGTCACTCAATCACATGTTCTTTTCCACATATGTTGACTTATTTGTTGACGGCTTCCTCTTTAAAGGAGTGAAAATTCCTTATGAGCAAGACTCTAGTCAGCCGTGTTCATGGCTGTGTCCAAAGAATCTATAATGGTGCTGAGCATAAACCAGGCACTCAATAAATACTTTCTGAATGAATGAGTGAATGAATGATTGAAAATGAATCAAAGAATGTTTCTCCAACAGACACTGAGTTCCTTGATAACAGAAGTGATATTTTATACTCTTCAAAGTCCCAGCTGTATGATCACAAAACTTTCTGTGGCTATTTTCTATCCTGTAAAATAGAGATAACAGTAGGTACTTCATGGATGAAGATGAAACAGAACCTTTGATATGTTCCTAGCAAGAGTGCCTGGCAAATGTAGCTCAGGGATGACAGTTTCATTTCCATGTCATTGTTTATGGACTCCACAGTTCCTAATGCAGAGTTCAGCACAGAGTAGACTGGCAACAATAAATTGTCAAATGAATAAACGAATGGAATGAAGGAGTTTACTAAAAATTCCCCAGCCAATCAGATATATGAAGCACCATGCACATGTTCCCAAAGTCTGCTATGATCCGGTGGTGTGATCTAAATCTGACGCCCTAAAGAGAGAAGGAATGCCTCTGAAAATCTGTTGATTACTCCTTCCTGAAGCTCATAAAAATAAGGAGAAGCCATTGCTCTGAGATACATTCCTACCTGCTAGAGAAGGAATGGATAAAAGGGTAACTGATTTCCAGTGAAATACCAGCCACCATGCCGGACATAAAAGATAAGTCAAGCATGACACGTTCTCTGAACTCACAGACCCATAGCCCAGTGAAGGAAACAGACAAACATGCAATTACAGTGTTGTAGGATGAGAGCTACAGGAGATGCTTCCTAGTACAAAGGAGGGGTGACCAAAACAAGTCTAAGAAGTCAGAAAATGCTTTCTGGAAGAAGGGATGCCCAGATTAAGAGTGACGAATGAACAAAGAAGTTGTAGAGAACAAACTAGTGGTTATGGGGAGGGGGTGCAACATAGGGGTGGGAGAGTAGGAAGGACAAAGTATTGCATTTAAGATAGGCTTAAGGACGTACTGTTCAACACTGGGAATATAGCCAATATTTTATAATAACTGTACATTGAAAATAACCTATAAAAATTGTACAAAAAAATTTTTTTAATTTAAAAAAGAACAAACAAGGAGGACTCAGCAAGGAGAAAAGGAGGCAAGTAGGACTCTAGTCAAAAAGGACCAAGCTCTTGGTTGAAAGGCACATGGGAAAGGGATGTGTTAGCAATGATGCTAAGGACTCTGGTTTGGGCAATCCTGTGATTCACAGTACCCAGGGGGATGACACGCCTTCTAAACTCCTCCACATGACTGGCTAGAGTGTGACTGGCATCCAACCTGCATAATTCACCTTTTTCAGGCATCTGCTCCTTAAAAGTTCCAGTTTTTCCTCTGCATCATTCACTGGGCCATCATAAAGTGTCTGCTATTGAAGGCTAAGGCAGGAATGGCAAAAACTTTCATCTAATGAGAGTGTATGAGTGTGAGTATGTGTTTGTGTACTGCAGTCCCTTGAGAGGGGAGAGGTTCTTGTAGACGAAGAGCTTACTTCAATGACTCTATCATGGTAATTAATATACTCCCTAAGCAGACTATGCTGCTGAAGGAAAAATAAGCTGCTCTCAAATAGGGGCAGATGTGATGCCAGGAAATGTGAACACTTTGGAAAGTATAGAAGGTCCTTGAAGCATGGGGAGCATCTGCAGATAAGAAGGCTGTTCTAAGTAGGAATTTTCATACACTGCATTTGAGTTGACAAAGCACTTTCATAATCATGATTTTATTGAATCTCCCAAGTATGATGACCACTCAGTATGACAATATTTGAGTAACACTAAAAGGTGCCCCCCATATTCAAAGACATAGATTGAATTTCCATGTGACCATTCATAGTAGGTATGTGGCAAAGGGATTTAGAGCCTGAAGGAGAAAGAAATGGCTTCTATCCAGTAGGGCAGGAGGCAGGATAATCTAGTCCAGAATGCAATGCCCATTTGGATACCACTCAGAGAATGGCAGAGGTAAGCAACTTCTGCTATTCCAGCCTCATTGACAGGACATCCCTAACGTGGAAATGGATGCAGAACAGGGACCATCACACTTCAGCCCACAGGCCAAATATGGCTTCTTGCCTATTTCTGAAAATAAAGTTTGATTGGAATGCAGCCATGACTGTTCGTTTATGTATTGTCTATGGCTGTTTGCAAACAATGATGGCACAGTTGAGTAACTGCAAGAGGGATCATAAAACCTAAAATATTTACTACTGGCCTTTTGTTGACCCTGAGGTAGAACATTGTACAGCCTCAAACACTGCTGAGACTTAAACATCTGTTCTTAACACTCTTCTCCCTGGTCACCATGTATAATAAGCAAAGCTAATATTTATGTATTGTTACAACTGTTTTAGTTGCTCATGTTAGGCATCCACTGCACTGGTTGATGGCTGTGCCCCACTGATGGTTAATTTTCAAAAATATTATCCCAGTGATAGAGGCTAGAAAGGCTCAGTTTCTCAACCTCCCTTAAAGTGAGATGTGGCTAGGTGACACAGTTCAGTTCAGTTCAGTAGGTCAGTCGTGTCCAAATCTTTTGCCACCCCATGAATCGCCACACGCCAGGCCTCCCTATACATCACCAACTCCCAGAGTCTACTCAAACTCATGTCCATCGAGCCGGTGATGCCATCCAGCCATCTCATCCTCTGTCATCCCCTTCTCCTCCTGCCCCTGATCCCTCCCAGCATCAGGGTCTTTTCCAATGAGTCAACTCTTCGCATGAGGTGGCCAAAGTACTGGAGTTTCAGCTTCAGCAACAGTCCTTCCAGTGAACACCCAGGACTGATTTCCTCTAGGATGGACCAGTTGGATCTCCTTGCAGTCCAAGGGACTCTCAAGCGTCTTCTCCAACACCGCAGTTCAAAAGCATCAATTCTTCAGCGCTCAGCTTTCTTCACAGCCCAACTCTCACATCCATACATGACCACTGGAAAAACTATAGTCTTGACTAGACAGATCTTTATTGGCAAAGTAATGTTTCTGCTTTTTAATATGCTGTCTAGATTGGTCATAACTTTCCTTCCAAGGAGTAAGCGCCTTTTAATTTCATGGCTGCAATCACCATCTGCAGTGATTTTGGAGCCCAAAAAAATAAAGTCTGACACTGCTTCCACTGTTTCCCCATCTATTTGCCATGAAGTGATGGGACCAGATGCCATGATCTTAGTTTTCTGAATGTTGAGCTTTAAGCCAACTTTTTCACTCTCCTCTTTCACTTTCATCAAGAGGCTTTTTAGTTTCTCTTCACTTTCTGCCATCAGGGTGGTGTCATCTGCATATCTGAGGTTATAGATATTTCTCCTGGCAATCTTGATTCCAGCTTCTGCTTCTTCCAGCCCAGCGTCTCTCATGATGTACTCTGCATAGAAGTTAAATAAGCAGGGTGACAATATACAGCCTTGACGTACTCCTTTTCCTATTTGGAACCAGTCTGTTGTTCCATGTCCAGTTCTAACTGTTGCTTCCTGACCTGCATATAGGTTTCTCAAGAGGCAGGTCAGGTGGTCTGGTATTTCCATCTCTTTCAGAATTTCCCACAGTTTATTGTGATCCACACAGTCAAAGGCTTTGTCATAGTCAATAAAGCAGAAACAGATGTTTTTCTGGAACTCTCTTGCTTTTTCGATGACCCAGAGGATGTTGGCAATTTGATCTCTGGTTCCTCTGCCTTTTCTAAAACCAGACTCCTCTAAATCCTTTGATCTGCTTCAAGCTCACCACACAACTCTTGATTAGAACTTGCCTGATGGATGGGTTGTGAGTCAGAGACAGCAATTCTAGTCCTACTCTGCCAATGACTGACCCTCATTCTCCATGCATCCTTCTTGCTCTCTCTAGAGTTTCAATTTCTTTATCTATAAAATTCAAAAAGCTAGACTTCAGTCTCTACTCTTTCCTCTTGTTCTCTCACTCTGTAATTAAATTCTTTAATTCTAAAACTGCAGACTAAGGTGACTAACCTTTTCCAGGGCATCTTCCCAACCCAGGGTTCAAACTTGGTCTCCTGCTCTTCATGCTGATTCTTTACTGTCTGAGCCACAAAGGGAAGTAAGGCATGACTGTAAATAAGCATTAAAATAACTACAAACTTCCTGGTGGTTGGTAGATGAGTGGGGATGGAGCTGATGATGGTATAACTTATGGTTAAAAGGAAAGCAGAAGCTTATAAGAGGACAGTTCTTACTGATATAATATCCAAAATACAAAGTTCAAAAGTTATAAAGAAGACAAAAGACCACCTAAAGGATAGTGCCTTAAACAGTGAGCCATAAAAGAGCAGTGCCAACACTAGCATACTCTTTTACTTCTCAAATATGGTTCACTCACCTTTCAATTGATATGAATAACATGTTTATTACAACATTCTTTTTCCACTAAGACAAAAATGATGACTAAGACTTAATAAGAAATGCCAGTTACTAATGCACCCTAAATATCTATGTTTGTCTCTCCTTAAGCTCAGAGGCTTCCCTTCCTGCCAGAAGAAAAGTGTTGCCTGTCCTAGTATATAATTTAAGTGTGCTCAGTACTTTATAACTAGCAAAGTGTTTTAATCTATTTTGCATTTGATCTTCATGACAATATGTGAAGGAGACAGAATCACAATAACTAACCTTTGTTGCAAATGATGAAACCGAGGCTCAAAAAGCTAAAGCAGTATGAGAAGGTTGCCCAGGTTTGGTTCAGGACTGAAACCAAGCCCCATCCCATTTAACTCCATACTTGGGGTTCCTGCAGCAAACAGAACACCTCTTTTCATACCAGGCATTGCTCACAGCTATATGCAGGCACCATCTGGCAGGTACCTCTCGAGAGAGTGATCCAGGGTCTCTCTGGGTAACTTCCAGGCAGCAGCCCCACTCTATTTCTATTTCAACTGCTGTCAAACAGAATCAATGACGCTTCAACATATTATCTCAAATATATAGTCCTGACAGTAGGTTCGATACCTTACAATAGCCTAGTTATAGCTGATTTTTAAAAATTAAGATTAGACACAGGAAAATGGAACAAAGTGGAAATAAAAGATATGAACTGAGTCTTGTTCAGATGAATCAATAAAGGATAACCATGGTTCACTGTCGGTCTCTTCATCTGAGCCTGACCCTAAAGACCAGGCTATCACCCAGCTAGTCCTTGCTCTGGGCATCCAGGTCACCACTTCCAGACTCTCTCATTTATTTACACAATCATTCATTCAGCAATAGAGAAGAGATGAATAGGACACGTTGTCTGGAGAGGCTATGGAATAAGTAGCTTAAGAGCAAGGACTTGAGGATAGAGTTTTTACATCTTTTTATGCCTTGGCTTCCTCAGGTTTAATAATAATCATAATAGGCAGAACTATTAGGAGATAACTTCAAGCCAGGCACTATTCTAGTTTTTTACATGTATGAATGCATTTATACTTCACAACAAATGAAGTGGGTAAGAGTTTTACCCCCATTTTACAGATGTGAATACTGAGATGCCAAGAGGTAAAGCAGTTTGGACAAAACCATGTAACTAGCGAATGATGGTGCTGAGCAGTACAGCTCCAGAATTCACGCTCAAAACCACCATCCGGTATGACATGTAGGCCAAGGTTAGTCAATAGAACTTTCCACTGTGAAGGAAATATTCTGTGCTGCCCAGGATGGTTTAGGCACTAGGCATATGCAGCTACTCCAATATGTAGCCATTAGCCACATGTGGCTATCGAGCTCTTGATAGTACAACCAAGGAACTGAATTTTTAATTTCATTTGATTTAAATTAGTTTAAATTAATTTAATTAATTTAAATGGAAATAGCTGTACGTGACTAGTGGCTATTGATTGCACAGCACAGCTCTACACTGCTCTACACAGATAGTAACACTATATTCATCATCAGCTCTGGAGCTCTTGTGCAGTAACTGTCTGTCAACGGTTCAGTCCAGTGCTGAGCATATAACAGGCGCTCGATCTGTGTGAGCTACTATTTTTGCAGTAGTAGGCATTGAACAAATATTTACCTGCAAACTCTTATCTGAATTATAAAACCCCCAAAGCTCCGAAAACCGAATTTTGTGTGTGCATGTGTGTGTCTGTGTGTGTATAACCCATTTTGAATTTTATCAGATGCTTTTTCTGCATCTATTGAAATGATCGTATGGTTTCTGTCTTTCCTTTTGTTGATGTAGTATATCACGCTGGTTGATTTGTGTATGTTGAACCACTCCTTTGACCCTGAGATAGAAACAACTTGATCATGGTTCAGTGATCTTTTTCATGTGTTGCTAGATTCAGTTTGCTAATATTTTGTTCAGAATTTTTGCATCTATAGGCAACTCATTTTGGCAGCATATCTAAGCTGATCTGAAATTCATTTGAGACTACAAACTGACCTGTACTGACGGGACACTACTTACAGCGTCTATTCATGCTACATTTATTTATTACACATTTTACTGCAGAAATATTAATGTGCTCAATGATGGGTGCTGCCCCAAGCTTGGCAGGGGTGTTGTATAATATGTAATATACATATCACATGGCCTTTCTCCGATCTGAAATATTCTAAATTTCTGACATACAACTGGCCCCTAAGGTCCCAAATTGGAGATCATAGACCTGCATTTGCATTTTTATACTGCATTAGCTGTGATGGACAGAGCAGAGAGGACCAGGCCTGATCTGGAAACCTCAGTCCGCACTTGTGTTGCTGTCAGAGAGGAAGTACTGGTTCTCCAGAAAAGCTGGAGCAGAGGTGGGGCTGAAGCCCCACTCACTGTGTCTGAGCAGACAGACCCAACCATGGGACAAGGGAGCATCCGCAGCTGTGTTCATCCTGGGGTAGCCACGTTTCCAGCTATTGCTTTATGAGTCTGCTCAGTAAGTTTATTGAAATAGTCCTGCAAGGAAAAGGGCAAGACGCTCTTATTTCTTTAGTGAGTGTGTGATTCTAGGAGCTCTTCTGCTCTAGGCTGATGTTGCCCAGAGCTCCTGCCCCCTTGTACAGAGCCAGCCTCTGATCTCTTCCCCGCATCTTTCTCCTGGACCTACCCTATATTCCAGAATGCCAGGGTTTCATAAAAAGGGACCTGCTTTACATATACCTCTCTCATACTGTGAGCTGGCCCCGGTACCAGAAATATCCCTTGTTGGCTTCATCCTTTGAGACGAGGCATTTTATCCTGTAGAGATCTCAATTTGAAGGCAGTGTAGTGAGGTGGAGTCTGTACTTCCTGAGTGATTTGGGATAAATCACTTATACCTGCTGAGTCATGATTAGCTCATTAGAAAAAGGAGCAAATAATATCCTACAAAGTGTTCTTGTACGAATAAGGAAAGCACTACAAAGTGTCCTAGCAGAATGAATGGGATGCTGGAAGGCATAGATTGGTGACTGATGGACTGAAGCCACCTCCTCCTCCTCCTCTTTGCCTCCAAGTGTAGTCATCATCTTTATCTCAGTGGAGAAGGAAAAGCCCAGGTTCAGAAGAAGCCTGATGTATCTTATTAAAAAGCGCCTGTGATTCCTGTGAGCCTCAGTTTCCACATCTGTATAAATGGGAAATAAGGCTTCCCTCTCATGGTTGCACCCTGAAAGAATCAGAGGGGCCCTATATATCCAGAAAGCCCCACCCAATGTCTGGCCCATGGAGCAAGCCTCTCTTCCCTACCACTAATAAGCCAAAGACACTAAAAAGACTGACATTTTCCTTTCAACTTCAGCTGCTTAATAATTCCTAACTAAGAATGATGGAATTCGATACTAAAATCAATGAAGAGGAGCCATGTGGCCCTTTTTAATCAAAATCAAAAACAGCAGTGCCATCACCTGCAGCCACATCAGGGGAAGCATCATCGGGAAAAGAAGCCAAGGAAGAGAATGCTTTCAGAGTTCCCATCTCCGAAGAAACAAGAGACAGGCAGAGCTGGCCTCCGTCTTTAATGATAGGATATAATTCCAATTTCACAACTTAATTATGAGTGGATGAAAAGGACAGCGTGAAAAACTAGGTGAGGGTAGGGAGTTTCATCTCGTTAGGTTCACTGACACCTCATTAGGGACTTTGAAAAACATTCTGCTTCCAGGCAATTTTGCTACTATCTTGATTTTTTTCCACATTTATCTGGCTCCATTTATTTGACTTGACACAAGTAGGAAAATGGGATCTTTGATTTTTTTTTTTTTCCAGCTCATCAACTAGCACTTCTCATCCCCGACTTGAAACTGCAGGTTCTTCGTCAGGTTATGATCTTCAATGCCATAGAATCAGAGCTGCCAGACTCATCTTCCAAAAACATGAGCTGGATCACGCCAGGCCCCTGCTCCAAATCTTTAATGGCTCTCCACTGTGTACAGGACCACATCCAAACACAAGAGCATGGTGTTCAAGTACTAGCTACTTTTCAGATCTCATTTCCTACTTCCTTTTCTCTCAATATCCATTCAGATTATAACAGGGCTACTTAGCATTCCCTCAGGCCCACCCAGCAGAAGGTATCATGACATTCATGATGTTTTCCTCTTCTTTCTCAATTTCCCCTACTACCTGAGAAAACACAATTCATTCCCAAAGATTCAAGTCAAACATTCAGGTTTGGGGGACTTCCCTGGTGACTCAGTGGTAAAGAATCTGCCTGTCAATACAAGAGACACAAGAGACAATTCCTGGGTCGGGAAAATCTCCTGGAGGAGGAAATGGCAACCTACTCCAGTATTCTTGCCTGGAGAATCCCATGAACAGAGGATCCTGGTAGGCTACAGTCCACAGGGTTGCACAGAGGTGGACACGGCTGAAGCGATTTAGTACACATGCGTGTATAATGTAAACATATGTATATTTATTTATATATATGTATAACTGATTCACTTTGCTGTATACTTGAAACTCATACAAAATTGTAAATCACTTATACTTCAATTAAAAAATAAAGGGAAAAAATTCAGTTTTCTATCAAAGTGTGTTTGTTTTTCACAATCCAATACTTCCTACTCCTTCTTTGCACCGCCAGTACAAAGATTCTCAATACCTGTCTTGAATGCTAGTCAGTGGTCCGGGTCTGCCTGCCCACCCAACTGTGGGGTCCTTGAGAACACAGTCCTGCTACAGTTAACTATCTACACTTACTACTGGAACACATCACACAGGTATGTCCCAGTGAGTTGTGAGATGTGTCAGAACCTTCCTCTAAGATACGAAACTTAGTTAAAAAAAAAATAGTATTCAAGATAAATGAAAGATAAATAGCTTTTTTTTCCCCCTAATAATGTTCTTGTCACACCTTTCCTTGCTCTCTTGAGTAGAAAAGGGTCAAGTTAAAGTTAGAACATGAGGAATGATGCATATTCTTGAGGTCTCCCACAGGTGTCTGTCTTGTGAGTATTTGAAGAAAAATAAAAGCATTGAGACGTGCTGCTCTGTAACATCAAACTGTGTGATGATATGATAAATATATGGAAGACGAATTACTGTCCTTGATCACATTCTGAGGGCTGGAATTCGTTCCCTTGACAGGGACATACCACCTGCGGATGGTACCATCCCCTGAACCACACCATTGCCCAAAGAGGAAAAGTCTTGATGATAAGTGGAACCAAAGAGAATGTCTTAGTCTCCTAAGAACAATCCACCATTTATTTATTTGGAGATTCTGCCTTTACTGCATGTTAAGCCAACTGAGAACCTGAATTAATTGCTGCAACATGGCAAAGGGATTTGAAGTTAGGAGATGTGGGTTTAATTTCCTGCAAACTGCTAACTGTTAAAAAATAAGAGGATGGTTTTTGGCAAATCCCTTCTCTGGGCCTCCATTCCTCAATTGTAAAGCCATAAACTAAAATTGTTGTGAAATCACCACCTTGCAGCTTCGTTATATGGATCTAATGAGATGATGTATATGGAAAAATGCAGTGTAAATCATAAAGTATTCTATCAATGGGAGTTAGTTATTGGTATTAGGAATTCGCTAAGGGTGGAAATGGCAACCCACTCCAGTATTCTTGCCTGGAAAATCCCATGAACACAGAAACCTGATGGGCTATGGTCCATGGGTCACAAAGAGTCAGACACAATTTGGCAACTGAGCACAAGGGTAAAATGCCTTCTCACATCTGGATCCTTTGTTATTAAAAAGGCAGCCTCAGACCATAGTAGACTGAATGGGCTTTGGAGTCTGACATCCCGTTCTCAAGAACTGATCCCATCACTTACTGGCTGTGTGATTAAGAATAAGTCATGTAACCTCTCTGAGCTTTGTGTCCTTATCTATAAAATGGGGATGACAAGATTTTTGTGATAGTATTAAAAGGAGTGCATTTCTGAAAGATAAAGGCAGCAAAACTGCTCCAGCATGGTCCACAGAAACTTCAATGAGAGCACCAAAGAGGAACTGAGTTTCATCAAGGAACTGGTTTTGCAGAGTGAGTAGGAGTTTTCTGGGGAAAGTAACATTCCAGGAAAAAAAGACAGTGTTATGAAGGGCAGAAGTAAGAATATCTAGAAATCTCTTGATTTCTCTTCCTTCTGCTTTCCTATATACAAAATGCCTTTCTCCTACTTTTCTGAGATATTCTGAAGGGGAATGAGACGAGGAATTTCTAACACACTTCAGTCCCAGGAAGAAATAAATATACACAGTCAGTATCTCTCTGGCCATTATCTCTCTCTAGAGCTGGCCTCTGATTGGTAGTCACAGTGGTTAGGACTATGCTTCCACTGCAGGGGGGATGGGTTCAATCCCTAATCAGGGAACTAAGATCCTGCATGCCACTTGAAGCAGCAAAAAAAACAAAAAACAAAAAACGCCTAAGACATCAGTAGGCCCACGGAGAAAGGACTCTATAAGGAGGGGAAAGGGTCTGTCATTCCTTTACTGTTCTCAGTTGCATTTTCCCAAGTTCAAGACATTTGGAGAAGTAAAGTATAGGTACAGTATGTACAAAATGTCTCTCAGAATCTTCCTGGGGAATATTTTCTTAAGTTCCTGCTCCACCTGAGATAGTCTTTAAAATAAGAGCCACAGATAGAATGATAAACTATAATAGACTTTTCCAAGCAGAAGCAATTGGTGATGGGGGCGGGGGTGGGAAGGAGATGAATAATAGCAAAGTAGGTGAAAAGAAAAGTATTTCGGGAACGCTCTTGTTCTTCATCAAAATGGAAACACTTTACCTTGACAAAGCTCTCAGGTTTTAGGCTGCCTTGTAATTTATCCTTTATAGAAGACAGTTTCCCTTTGTTCTCTGAAATCACGAAGAGCCCAATGACAAGACCGACTTAGAGATCAAGTGGGCCCTTACTAGCTGGGTGGTCTCAGGTAAGACACTTAGCATCTCTGGTTCCCAAATTTCCCATCTGGAAGACGAAGGAATTTCATTCACAGATTGGTCAAGTCTCTTCTGGCTCTTAAAAGTCTTACTCAACTCACATCTGAGACTGTGTGCTAATTAAGTACTAGGGGAGGGGAAGGAGAGGACCACTTGGAAGATACAGTCTGGGTCATGTTCAGTTTACAGTCAGACATTGGAGGGGAATCTGATGGACACCAAACAACTACCATGTGTAAAACACCATGCTAGATTCTTAATATCCTTACTCTTGTTTAACCATGGCCTCAGTCCTGTGAAGTGCTGGGAGGTAATGACCACTCCCTGGCACACTGCCAAGCCCAGAACCAGCTGAAAGATCTATACAAAAGTCAGACAGAGAGAGATCAAATGCTCTGATTTACTGCTGTTGCAGCTGGATTGGAGAAAACACTAGTGTGTGACCAGAATCAAGCTTCCTGTAACTATCCCCCTTCCCTAACTCCCTTGACTTCTACAAGAAGGCAGGTAAGGAACACACGTGTCCTCTACACAAGCAGATGCCAAAGTGAACTCCCGGACAAGGCTGGACCTCTGGGATAGCCCTTCACTCACACTCAGCAAGCAGGTAAGTCTTGCCCGGCCCTCTGGCTGACACAAAGGAGTGAGCAGAGAAAGAGCAGGAGTTTTCTGCTTCTACCTCTCCTTTCCTGAAGGTGGCATGGAAGCTTTTCCTTCTACGAAAATGGAGGTCGTCACGCAGGATAAGTAGCCCCTTCAAAACTATGATTAACCAGGTTTATAGGAGCTTAGTGGGCTCACACTAGCTGCTCAAGGTGACCCAGCTAGTAAGGGGCAGGACCGGGGTCAGCACTCAAGTGTGCTAAATTCTTTCTCTTTCCGTTCTACTATGTGAAGTCCTATGCAAACACACACAAACAACTTTGGTGAGTGACAGTGTCATGGGTATCATGTGAATAGTAGAAATGCCACAGACTATTTTAAAATATGTAGTGTAAACATCTAGGTTTTCAGAGTAACTTGTCATCTCAGCATCTCAGTTACTGCGAAGTTACATATATATATAGATGCGTGGGTATGTGTGTGTATGTGTATATATACACACACAAATACATATATATCTATGTTTATGTAGCATCATCTTGTAGCCCTGTAGCAATAAGCTTCAGGATGCACATAAACAGAAATAGGGAATAAAATGGTTGCTATGCTATGGATTATATATATCATCTTAGATTTCTATATATATAAACCATGCAAGACCTTATTTATCCAAAATCATGAATTCATACAGATATGAGCAATTGTAGATTTAAGACCAGTGCTTTAAAAAGTTACCTTTTTAAAAAAAATAACATTCTTTCTACCATATCGTATTCTCATCCCTGGTTCCTTAAATAGGGGTTAAGAAGTCAAGTCAGCATTATCAACATCACCTACAGGGCTAGATTTCAGTAATGACTCAAGGTGAGCTGTGTTCAGGAGATGATGTGCTACCTATATTTTCTTGACTACTCTTTGCCAGGATGCATGTCTACCTGAATAACATTGGGATAACTTTTCTTTAGAATTTGCATGCTTTTGATTAGTTACAGGTAATAAGCTAGACATTAAGAACACCAGATAAATGATTAAACATTTGACACAAGATTCTTTGTGGTGTCTCCCCATATTTTAAACAAGGAAGTAATCTAGCATAGTAGTTTAAGACTGTGTACCATGGAGTCAGATGCCACCTGCAACAGTGTGTGCTCAGGCCAGTGTCTTTGCCTCTCTCAGCCTTATTTTTCCTTTCTATAAAATAGGAACATAATGGCACCTTCATCATAGAGAGCATTCTGAAGGTTAAGTGAACTCATTCACATAAAGTAATGAGCAATAAACCCAGCATATACTAAGCATTTAGAAAGAACATGGTCATCGCAATTGTATAAGGCAAATTATATAATAATAACAGATATGGTTATAGATTCAATCTGTCATTGTTATTACTACTCCTATTATTACTATTACTATTATATTTATATAATTGTTATATCCTCTGGAGAAGGGAATGACCACCCACTCCAGTATTCTTGCCTGGAGAATTCCAAGGACAGAGGACCTGGGTGGGCTACAGTCCATGGGTTCACAAAGAGTTGGACATGACTGAGCAACTAACCATTACTTTATGGCAAATAGATGGGGAAACAGTGGAAATAGTGTCAGACATTTTTTGGGCTCCAAAATCACTGCAGATGGTGATTGCAGCCATAAAATTAAAAGACGCTTACTCCTTGGAAGGAAAGTTATGACCAACCTAGATAGCATATTAAAAAGCAGAGACATTACATTGCCAACAAAGGTCCATCTAGTCAAGACTATGGTTTTTCCAGTGGTCGTGTATGGATGTGAAATTTGGACTGTGAAGAAAGCTGAGCGCCAAAAAAATTGATGCTTTTGAACTGTGGTGTTGGAGAAGACTCTTGAGAGTCCCTTGGACTGCAAGGAGATCCAACCAGTCCATCCTAAAGGAGATCAGTCCTGGGTATTCATTGGAAGGACTGATGCTGAAGCTGAAATTCCAATACTTTGGTCACCTCATGCAAAGAGTTGACTCATTGGAAAAGACTCTGATGCTGGGAGGGATTGGGGGCAGGAGGAGAAGGGGACGACAGAAGATGAGATGGCTGGATGGCATCACCGACTCAATGGACATGAGTTTGAGTAAACTCAGGGATTTGGTGATGGACAGGGAGGCCTGGCATGCTGTGATTCATGGGGTCACAAATAGTCGGACATGACTGAGTGACAGAACTGAACTGAACTGGACTGAGTGACTAACACTACCCATGACATGACATTATCTTATTTGAATTGAGGGAAGTTTAAGATCTGGTTTTCTCATATTTCTTATGCACCTATGTGATAACAAAAGATAGAAATTGTAAATAGTATACCTTGAAGTGTTTTATTTGGGACTTGTATTGAATCAAATGCTAAAGCAGTTAAGGTACATTGAGGAGAAAATCCAGTGGTCTTAAATAGCACAAAGGTTAAATAGCACTACGAGCCATGGGTTTCACCGTGTTGAATGGATTTTGCTTATTTGTTTTTCTGGTTTTTAATTAGTACAATCTTAAAAACATGAATTTTGATTAGGCCCATTTGAAATCCAGCACATTTTATCCTGGGCTCAATTTAGTTTCTAGTTTATGTGAGCTCCTTTCATTCTTTTAAGAAATATCTATGACTAGAGTGTAAATGATAATGCTAGAAATAAAATATTATTTATATATCATTTTATAATTTTTTTTTTTGCCATGCCACATGGCTTATGGGATCTTAGTTCCCTGACCAGGGATTGGACCCAGGCCCCCTGCAGTGGAAGCACAGAGTCCTAACCATTGGACCTCCAGGGAATTCCTATCATTTTATAATTTTCAATAGGACTTTAAGTATATTCTCTTCTGCTGAAATTCACTAGGTTCATGGATCAGGGATACTCAACCCATTATATAGACAGGAGCACTACAGAGGTGAAGAAACGCAGAGGAGTGAGGCTGGATTATGATATTATTGATCTAAGCTGTGGGGGAGGCCAGTAAATGGTCTAAAATCTCTATTGCAGGATCCAAGAGAAGAAGGGGACAGACCATCACCATGAAGGAGCCAGAGGAAGGGAATGGGGGTTACTGATGAAACACTGGACTTGATTATTAAGACCCCCTTCTATCTATTCTATCTCTCTATGAAAAAGCGCTTTTAAGCATCACACCAATTTGGTCCTGGAATACGGTCAATCTGGCCTTTTCCAACAGAATATGTTCTACAGAAGGAAAAAGCCTCAAAGGACCCTCCTGGCATGAATGCCCTGCTGCTCCCCTACACTAGACCAGGGCCAAGATTTCTATCGAAGTAACTAGAGATGAAGAAGGGAACACACCAGGCCCTTGATATTTCTGAGCCTCCGGAAAAGCCAAACCCCAGGACTCCCTGCAGGCGAGGAGAAAGAGAAACCCTTTGAGGCTCAGCTTGAATCTGCAAGCCTTTCAGAACACTGAGAAAGCTAAACACAGCCATCCCATGACTACTCATTTGGAAAGAGCCCATCTTTTTCAAAACATGGGTCTTAAAAGTGGATCATCTATTTTTGCTTTTGTCGCTTTTGCGTTTGGTGTCAAATCCAAAAAGTCATTGCCAAGTCTGATGTCAAGGAGCTTAACCCTTATGTTTTCTCCCAGGAGTTTTCTGATTTCAGGTTTTACATTCAAGTCTATCCTTTTTGAGTCAATTTTTTGTATGGTGTAAGATAGGGATCTGGTTTGATTCTTTTGTGTGTGACTGTCTGCAAACAGGATATGGAAGAAATATCTGTACTCCAATGTTCACTCAGTATTATTCACAGTAGCTAAGATGTGGAAAAGACCTACATGTCCATGAACAGATGAACAAATAGATGTGAGATATGTACATCTATGAATACTAGGCTTTCTTCTGTACATTCCTATGAACTTATACTCTCTTGGGTATATCCCTGTTTTCTGTTTATACACAGACTGACAGACCATAATCTGATTTTATTTCTTAAAAATAAGAAATATTTTTAAGGGGTCTTTGTCCCCTTCTTCCATCTCCGACTTTTGGGCATCTAAGCTGCTACAAGCCTCTCTCTGGTCTAGGTGCATGACTACGTTTTAGTCTCAATACTTTCTTTTTCCCCACTCTGAACCTTACACCCCTGCTTAACACTTTGCTATTTGGTCTCTGTGGTTTTCTGCAAAGGTTACATTTCCTTCACTTACTCTCTGTCTCCTGGCAAGCTCCTATTCACCCCTCAAAATTACACTAAAAGATTTGCAGGCACCAATCTCCAAAATAGCCCTCATCCATTACACATCCAGCAGGCAGCCTCAGCTAATGCCAGAGCCCCTTTAAAGATGTCCCCTGCCAGAGCAGTGTGAAGAGGCGAGAGAGACCCCTGGACCAACCACAGCCTGCATGCCACTGCATCCCTGTGTCCAGCACCGACATCCCACTGCCGTAACCACTATACCCAAGAGAAAGTCTGAAGGGGGTGCTAAAGGAGATAAGGCCAAGGTGAAGGATGAACCACACAGAAGATCTGCAAGGTTATCTGCTAAACCTGCTCCTCCAAAGCCAGAGCCCAGGACTAAAAAGGCCCCTGTAAAGAAGGTACCCAAAGGGAAAAGGGGGAAAGCTGGTGCTGGCAAGGGTGGGAATAACCCTGCAGAAAATGGAGACGCCAAAACAGACCAGGCACAGAAAGCTGAAGGTGCAGGAGATGCTAAGTGAAGGGTGTGCATTTCTGATAACTGTGTACTGAACAGCTTGAAATACTATTTTTTATCAAGTTTTATAAAAATGCAGAATTTTGTTTTACTTTTTTTTAAGCTATGTTGTTAGCACACAGAATACTTCATTGCTGTTTTTCGGGGGAAAGGCACATGTCACTAACAGAATGTCTCAGAAGCTGAGTTGACATGGGGGAAAAACACCTTTCCCGTGTAGTTTTGAGAGACTTCCTGTTGGTTCCCAGGAAGGAGGGATTCCTTGAGTTGACACACATTAGCCACCTTGGCACAGATGCCTTGTGATGTGGAAAAACTAAAATTTAGTTTTCATGTCCTCTTCTCCTTTTCCACCTCAGCATAGAAATTACTCCCCTAAACCATCCCTCTGCGTCATCCCAGAGCTCCAGCCCCGAGCCCCCTGTATCGTGCATCAGACCTGGACTGGCGATTCATTTCACACATGATAATTTACATGTTTCAATGCCATTCTCCCATATCATCCCGCCCTTGCCCTCTCCCACAGAGTCCAAAATGATTTTGGTAGTCCATTTGAAAGAGGGATTGTGAAAGTTGTATACAGTTAATGATTGTCTGCCCCATATCCTGCCTGAAATACCATAATTGTTTATGAAAAGTATCTTTAATAAAGCTGGATACAGTTTGGCTTGAAAAAAAAAATAGATGTCCCCTGTCCACCTTACCTGGCAAGCAGCGTCTGCCAGGACTGGCATTCCCCCAAAGTGTCTCCTGACCTGGGTGGCTGTCCCATACACCAGAAAGCCTGCAACAGTCACAGCTGGGCCTTCGAGCTACCACATCAGCGGCCAGCTCCATGCACTAGCATGCCTGCAGCAGCTGTGGAGCCCACACAAGGGGACCCTCCTGGAACACCTGGCTCTGGTGACCAGGGGAGACCATGCTATTGGGCCCCCAGGATACCTTATACATAAAACCGCTCATCCCAAACTGGGAAGCATAGCTAATCTACTTAATACGTGAAAACACAGAGCTGGACAAAATAAGGAGACAAAGGGATATATTCCAGATGAAAGAATACACAGAACCTCAGAAAAAGAAACAGAGATGAAATGAAACAGAGATAAGCAATCTACCAGAAGAAAATAATGGTGCTAAAGATACTAACCAAACTTGAAAGAATAATGGAGGAATACAGTGAGAACTTCAAAAAGACGAAAAATAAAAAAGAACCAATGAGAGCTGAAGAATATCATAACTAATGAAAAAATACACTAGAGGGAATTGAGAGCAAATTAGAGGTTGTAGAAGAATGGATCAGTGATCTAGAAGAGAGAGTAGTGGAAATCACCTAATAATAACAATAGTAATAATAATTTTTTAAAACAGGAGAATTTAGAAGACCTCTGGAACAACATCAAACATACTAACATTCACATTATATAGTCCCAGAAGAAGAGAGACACAAAGGGGCAGAAAATCTATTTGAAAAAAACAGAATAATGGCTGAAAATTTCCTAAACTGCTGAAGGAAACAGATATCCAGGTTCAGGAAGCAGAGTCCCAACCAAGATGAACCCAAAGAGACCCACACCAAGACAAATTATAGTTAAAATGTCAAGAAGATAAAGAGAATCTTAAAAGCAGCAAGAGAAAAACAACTAGTCACAAAACAGCTATCATAATACCAGTGCCATTTGTCACAAAATCAGAAAAAATAATCCTAAAGTTGGTATGGATCTATAAAGCAATCTTGAGAAAGAAGAACGAAGCTGGAAGTATCAGGCTCTACAATTTCAAACTATACTACAAAGTTCTAGCAATCAAAACAGTATGATACTGACACATGCATGCACACACACACACACACACACACACACACAAAGATCAATAGAACAGAATAAAGAAATAAACCCACACTTCTATGGCCAACTAATCTATGATAAAGTATATACAGTGGGGGAAAGACAGCTTCTTTAATAAACGGTGTTGGAAAAACTGGGCAGCTGCATGCAAAAGGATGAAACTGAACCCTTTTCTTATACCATGTTCAAAAATAAACTCAAAGAAGATTAAAGACTTTTATGTAAGACCTAAACCCATAAAACTCCTAAACAAAAATGTGGGCAGTAAAATCTTTTGTATATATCTTGGTACTTTTTAGGATTTGCCTTCTTAGGTAAGGGCAACAAATGCAAAAATAAATGTAAATTATTACATCAAACTAAAATGAAAAGCTTCTGCACAGAAAAAAAGAAAGAATCAACCAAAAAAAAGCAAGCTACCAAATGGGAGAATACATTTGCAAAAAATATAGCATAAGGGGTTAAATTCAAAATATATAAAGAATTCATAGGACACAATCACAAAAAGAAACAATCCAATTAAAAAACTAACAGAAAACCTGAATAGTCATTTTCCACAGAAGACATAACATGGCCAGTAGACACGTGAAAAAATGCTCAGTATCACTAACCATCAGGCAAATGCAAATCAAAACTACAATGAAATACCAACTCACACCTGTCAGAATGGCTGTTATCAAAAGACAACAATAACAAGTGTTGGCAAGGAGACAGAGCAAAAGGAAACCTTCGTGCACTGTTGGCAGGGATATAAATTGGTGTAGCCACTAGAAAAACAGTACTGAGCTCTGTAAAAAAACATACAAAATAAATAAAATAGAGCTGCCCTATAACCCACCAATTTCACTTCTGAACATTTACATGATGAAAATAAAAAGATATATTTGAAAAGATATAGTCACTGCAGCTTTACTTACAATATAAGACATGGAATCAACCTAAGTGTCCATCAAGAGATGAAAGGATAAAGAAGACGTGGTGTATATAAACAGTGGAATATTACTCAGCCATTGAAAAGAACAAAACCTTACCATTTACAACAACACAGATGGACCTAGAGGACATTTTGTTAAGTGAAATAAATCACACAGAGAAAGACAAATAACATATGATTCTACTTATGTGTGGAATCTTTAAAACAAAAGGATAAAGAAAACAAAACAGAAACAGACTCATAGATACAGAGAACGAACTGTTGGTTGCTAGAGCAGAGAGGTGGGGCATTGGGCAAAATAGGTAAAGGGGATTAAGAGGTACAGCCTCTCAGTTATAAAGTAAATAAATCATGGGGATATAATACACAGCAGAAGGAATACAGTTGATAATGCTGTAATAACCTAAATGGGGACAGATGGTTATTAGACTTACCATGGTGATCACTTTACAATGTATTTAAATGTTGAATAGCTATGTAGTATACCTGAAATTAGCATTATTGTACACCTGAAATGAACATATTGTTGTACATCAACTATACTTCAATAGGAAAAAAACAGAGGCTCAGAGACTCCCTTCCCATTATCAGTTTGACCTGTCTGATTTGGATGCACTCTTAATTATCTTGCTTAACCTCTGTCACAGGATCTTTTCCTATTTGCCTGCATGTCTGTCTCCCATTCTTGACTGTAAGCTCCTGGAGAATGGGCGCACTGTCTTACTTCTGCCTCTAGTGGATTATTAGGGCTTGAGTATAGTAGGTGTTTCATACATTTTTTCTTTTGCTGTTTCATTTATTTAGTAACTGAGAAATTAGTTGATAGATTTCTTTTGGTCGCTCAGAGATCTTCAATCCTCTTCAAGTCTCTCAAGTATTTTTTGAATAGATAAAGTTGCTAGAAAATTGAGGTACCTTCAAGTAAGTGGAGGTCACTCTGTCAAGTTTCCAAGTATTATACTTTGATCCATCCACACTTGGCAGCCAGGTATTGCAGAAGAATAGCTGGCTTGGATGTTTTCAGCAAATGCAATCATTCTTCACAGGGATGGTAATAAGCAATATTACCAGTTTCAACCTTAGGCCCTTCCAATTTCTCCCTTTCTCCAAGCTCTGCATTTCTTTCAAGGTTTAATTCTCCATCCCCAGTTCACATAAGGCTCTCATCTTCAATTGCTTTCTCTTTACCCTGGTGTTCTGCTTCTAGCTGTGTGAACTTGGGCACATTACTTCCCCTCTCTGTGCCTCATTTTCCTTCACTGTCAAATGAGGTAGGGTGGAAAATGACTGTCTACCAGCCCATTTGATTCAACAAGTGCTCTCTGAACATCTACTTGGCAGCTGGTAGCTTCTCTGCATAGGAGACAGTGCCAGGTAGAAACTGGCTTAATGCAGAGTAGAGACCTGGAAGAGCTGGGGGCGGGGAGGGTACGGACTTGTTTGCAATCCATATTCCAATCTCCCCTCCTAACTTTAGTTCTGCCAATTATCTATGTCTCCGGGTATTGTGGTCAAGGAAAAGATCTTATCTTTCTAAGACTGTTGTAAATCAAAAGGGTTAATGGGCGTGAAGGATATCTGGCAACTGTAAAGTTCTACAGTCATTATGATTCCTCTAAAGCAAACTATAGATGCCAGTGGGGGTGTTTCATGACCTAAATCACCATTTATGCGTTTCATGAACCTGTTTCTGTGAAGTATTTACAGGAGTTACAGGGTGAAGGGGTAGGAAAAGTGAGGTTCTGTGGTCAAATCATTTCAAGGAAGAATGCGATGACAGTGTTAAAAGAGGGTTCTTCACTGTACTAGCCGCCAAGCACCGTGAATCTAAAAAGGGAAACATGTTTTTGCAAGGTTTCTCAATCCGTTTCGGCCACAGACACCTTTTGCTGGATAGAGCATCAGATGAGCATATTTTGGAAAATGCTGTCCTGAACCAACAGAATAATGTTACCATTGGAGTCTTGGATGCTGTTAATGGATTTAGGAGAGGTATCTTGGGCAAGTAAGAGGGGTTTTCTACATGTTTAACTTCCTAACCCCGGGGAAGATAATAATAAGCTGCAGAATGCTGGAGGGTGGGGAGGTTGTAACTTGGAGTAAGGACCCCTGGGTTGCAAACCCAGCTCTACCAACAACCCCCTGTGTGACCCTGGACCATTCTCTGAGGCTCAGTTTGCTCATGTATAGAACATAGGGCCGGATGGTGGGAGCATAAGGACCACCAGAGACCAGTCTGAGATGCCCAGATCACTTCCACAAAGTGCTTGCTGTGGGGAAAGAGGAGGAAAAACAAGGCAGCATGCATATTTGATGTCATAGGAAAACACAGCCGCACTCAGCTCTCAGATCATCAATTCAGGAGCAGGTCATCTGGAATCCAAGGTTCCCTAACAACAAGGCCCTAGATGGTGGAAACTGAGGTTAGCATATGAGCAGCCTATTCGAGAAGACTCTGGTGGGGAGATGCCCTCACCATGGGCTGCCCATTTTATCTCCTAACACTTTCAGAAGTGACTTAGATAACACCACTTATTCTGGGGCTGGGGTCTCTTTCTGTGCTACCTCAATGTTCTCATATGTTCCCCTACACTCCACACCCACCACTCAAATGGACACAAAGGTCAGTGTCTGATGGCTTCCTAACACTCAGGACTACATTAATCTTGGACCCATGGCCAAAAAAAAAAAGCTGACCTCAATATTCATAGCCATGCTCTTGAAATACCAGATTTATGATGTGTGGAAGGCATTTGCAAAGTTTCACATTTGCATTTTCTACTCCACTGGTGATAGATTGAAAGCATTAGCTGCAAAGCAAGTAAAACCCGAGGCTGGAAGGAATTCAAATCCATTTGATTCAACAAGTGCTTTCTGAACATCTACTAGGCAACTGGTAGCTTCTCTGCACAGAGCAGAGGGTAAGGAAGGGACTTCCACTTATCAGAGTTATCAAGACCTGTTACCTTCCTGACACAACTGTGCTCTTTAATCCTCACTGTGAGGTATTTGATGACACCAATTGACAGGTAAAAAGGTCGAACTTTTTACTTTAACTTGCCAAATATCACAAATATATAGGGAATCCAGATTTGATTCTAATATCTGTCTGATTCTAAAGTCTGAGCTATTTCCACTAAAACTACACTTTCTTACTAGTTATGGATGGGATAAAGAATTGTGACCCTCAGGAGGTGATGAGGGTTTGGAGAGGTAACACAGGAAAAAAATGGACAGAATGGTGGGAGGTACACAGAACTAAGAATCAGGAACTACATGTTTTTGTCTGCTTTGATCTCTGAGAAAACAATAAAACTACATGCTTGTATATCTATATCTGTTTTTTAAGATCAGTTAAAAATGACAAATATTGATTTATGTACTACTTTACAGAGCCACAATTTCAGAATATGATTTTACAATCGCCATATAGATCATCTTAAGTCCATTGTTTTGCAGATAAGAAAAAGAATTCTCAGACACCTTAAATAATTTCCCTGGGGTCATATAGTAAGGTAATCCAGCCCTCCGTACTCTCTATCAACCCATGCATTTGTACAACTTCTATCCATCTACCCTCCATCCAACGTCTATCCATCCAACCATCTATCCTTCTATTATATATACATATATAATATGTATATATTTATATATACAAGTATATACAAGTATATTTGTATATACTTGTATATATATACAAATATATATATATATATATATATGTACACTTGTCCACCTGTCCTCTATCTATCCACCCTACATTCATCCATCTCCCACCCACTTGATGGGTAGTTATCCATCAAGCCATCCTTCCTTCTAGCCAACATTGGGGAAGCACCTATTCTAAACCAGGTCCCAAACCAGACCCCAAGGAACTCCAGGCTTCCTGCCTGTTCCAGTAGCATGTTTTTACTATAAGAGTGAATCTGGACCAAAGTTCTACTCCATGATAGAAGGCCACATATTGAAGTGTCACAAATAAAGAATATATGAGGTGAGAGGAAAGTTCTCCAGGGCTTGGACCTGCTATGATATTTCAGGCTGGATGCCTTTGGAGCTTGAGCAGAGGGCACATGCATGCATTTGAGCCAGGGATTATGGGAAGGTGATGGTCTGACATTTGGAAATTGATCAAGCCCTGTAGCTCTAGCCTAGACTGGGCCTGAAAAAATATTTCCTCATAAAAACAATATCATAATTTCATTAAAAATAGTGAATATTGGCAAAATTTTTGACTGATTACATTGATTCATTCACAAATACGTGTTGAGTACCAATGATGCATTTCATATGCTTTTCATTTAATGCTCACAATAAGTTTATAAGGTTGATATTAATATTTCCTCCACCTTCATATTATGGGTGTAGAAACTGAACTCAAGAAGTCTGTACCTTTCCCATAATCAAATAGATAGTAAGTAAAAGAGTCAATATTTTAACCCAGGATTCTTGGACTTCAAAGTTTATCCTAAACTAAGCTGTCTCCAAAAAGCTTGTGCTTCAAAGAGAGAAGGAATAACTCCTTGCTTTGGGGTTCAGAGAAAGACTCACAGAAAAGAATTCTAATCAGAAAAGAGGTAGTATTCTGGACAGGGCCAAAGGGGGCGTTTCCAGGAAGAGAAACAGCTTGAGCAAAGAGATAGGAACAAGGGAGCTGAGTTCAGGAAACACCAGGTGGGCTGTGGTGACATAGGCACGAGTTGGGAAGATGTAGGTGGGGTCCTATTGTACTCGATCTTAATCCTATGAAGAATAAGGAGCCACTGAAGGCTTTTGAGCAGGGAGGTGATACAATAAAATCCATGCCTTTAAGATATCGATCTAGTGGTTGTGAAAACCTGAAGGAAGAAGATACTTTAAGAGGACAATGTTTAAGAGACTTCTCTAGAGAAGAAGGAATAAAAATGCAAGCAGGGTGGCAATGACGAGAAAGAAAAAGGAAGAGAAGAATACAAAGATGATAAACAGGTTGAATAGATAGATGAGCAAATGGATGAATGGCTGGTTAGATGGATGGACTGTTTGATGGCTGTCTGGCTGGTTAGGTAGATGGATGGATAAGTGATTGGGTGGATGGATGGGTAGATAAAGGGAGGTTATTTGTGCTGTATAAGAATTTCTCTATTAGAAATCTATTTCCCTTCCTTTGAGCTCTACCAACAGTGTGCATAATTTTTGGCTTTCCCCCTAGTGAGACCTCAGTAACAACCATAACTGCAGATCTGGCAGCCTCCACTTCATTCCATTTTCTGGGGAGAAAGGCCAAAACAAGGAAACCTCTCCATTCATCCACTCTGCACATCATCTTGAGATTCTTCTGCCAAACTATGATTTCATCATGTCTCCACACGTTATCAATGAAATGAAAAAATATAACAAATGTTATTTGTACTGTCATTCATGACATGTATTAAACACTGTATTAAGTGTATGATATAAAGCCTGTGTAAAGCCTAAGTTTTGCTATTAGGCTTAATTTGATTTGATCCTGACCAGACGATTGGAAAAGACCCTGATGCTGGGAAAGATTGAAGGCAAGAGGAGAAGGGGAGATGACAGAGGATGAGATGGTTGGCATCACCAACTTGATGGACATAAGTTTGTGCAAGCTCCAGTTGGTGATGGACAGGGAAGCCTGGCGTGCTGCAGACCATGAGGTCACCAAAAAGTCAGACATGCCTGAGTGACTGAACTGAACTGAAACCACTAATTAGATATGTAACCTTGGACAAGTGATTTAATTGTATTCAAACACACCTATAAAATGGTGATATCACCAATTTATAGGACTGTTACAGAAATTAAATGAGCTAACATATAAAGTGATCAGTGTAAAATATATGCTCAATAAATGGAAACTATATCTTTAAATAAGGTCTTCTAATTCCTATAATGGAGTTCTTTTTAATATCTTCCTGTTTCTCAAGGATCATTGGGTGTCTGAGTTCCCCTAAACAGGGACCCTTCTCTAATGGCATAGTTTTGGCATTTGGAAGATAGGCCCTCTCACACCACCACCATCACTCTTTATCATAAACCCACAAATTTAATGTCCTTTTTTCCAGCCTTTAACAAGGGGCAGCCCCATCCCTCTAACTTCACAAGTCTTTTCTCTATTAAGGCAAATTCCCATCATTTGGTCCAGACGCCACATGTTGATTCAATAGGAGACTACACTCTCCAGTGTTTCTGAGAGTTCTGCAGTGCAATCAGGTGTCACAACTGTATCTTTAGCATTGACATCAAAGAGAAGTGTCATATTCAACAGAGCTTGCTAGAGGAAGTGGTGTGATCTGGTATCAACGTGTGTACAATGAACTGGTGTTTGCAGCACTTGTCTCCCTCCATCATCTTGAACATCACAATAGTGAAAAGGATGGGGAAAATCCTTAAAAGCGTGAAAGTAGGAAGGTACAAGGACCCAAGTGAAACTGCTTGCCTTTGTTCATGCTCTTCCCTCTGTCTAAATCTTACACAGCTTGTGCAAGCCAACACCATTGCCATCCTTCAGAAGCCTCTTCTATAGGCCTCCTCTCTGGTTGAGGTGGCCATGGACGCCCCCTTTGCGCAGTTAGCCCATCGATAGTTGGGCAACGATCATGCTCTCCCCTTCCTCTCTCCTGCCACTTCCGGCACACCTCATTTATCTCCCTGCCACTCAGCTGCCCTTTGTTCTCAGTCATAGGAGGATGAAACCGGAGTACGATGCCAGGAACATTAAGCTGGTGTTTCAGAAGCAGTTTTCATGGAACAGTGAGCTAAGCATATGATTTTTAAAAAGATGGTTTCCAGATGAACTGTTAATTCCATTTTTAATTCTGTTGACATTCCCCGGGGGACTGAGCGATGGTGTTTTTGTTTCTGCAGGAAATGGAGTTTCTTCATCATTGATCTAAGGGAGATGGGAACTGCCATTAAAACTGCAGTCTCATTCCTAGCCCACATGAGGGCAGAAATTGGAGCTTTTAAATACAAGGGGAGAGATTTCTTTGAATTTAACCCTTTGCACCTTTATGTTCCCCTGAGTCAGGGAAGGAAAGAAAGAGCAGGTAACCTTATAGCATCTTTTCTGAACCCCTAACCTGCTATATTTCAGAGAAAAATCTCTTCTGCACCTTTTCACATCTGCCTAATTCCTTCTTAGACTGCTGCCTCTTGCCACCTTCCCTCATCATCCCACAGCACAGAAATTGCTCCCTTCCCTCTGCCTTTTCTTTACGCCTCTGTCTTGACCTCTCACAGTCTAATTCTTATATGAATCCATCATCTGCACTTCTCACCAGAAGAAGTGCAATAAGTTCCTTAAGACAGTGGTTCTCAAAGTGGTCCTTGGACCTCCAGCATCAGCATCATTTAGGAACTTGTTGGAAACACAACTTTTTGCCATTCTCCCTTCTCCAATAACCTGCAACCAGCTATCGAGTCAGAAACTCTGGAGTGAGCCCAGCAATCTGAGCTTTAACGAAGCTCCCAGGAGACTCTAAAGCATGCTGAAGTTTGAGGATGACTGCTTTAATAGTGGCACCTGGTCGAGTCTTTCCACCCCACCCCACCCCCACATACACATATATAGTAAGAGTAGGCTCTCAATAAATGTTTTGTTGAATGGAACTGTTTAATAATACAGCCCCTAACATACTGCTATTTATAATCCATTATGGAAAAGAAGACGTGAAGGAGCTTTCACTCAAGGACAGAGATGAGCCATATACATGGAACCGGCCAGCTCTCCACCCTACTAGTGCATCTTAGACCAACATAAAATGTTTTAAAAGATCATTTCAGATAACAGCGGGCGTTCATTCCAAATCAGTTGATAGCTGCTTTGTGTCTGAGACATCCCTGGAATGTTTATTGTCAGGAGTTCTTCACTATTGACGATGGTATTTGGCTGGAGAGTTCTGAAACCTCTGTTTGCGATGAAGCTGTTTCACTGTCTGAGAAGGTGGTGCCTACAGCGTTTGGGAGCCCTGGCAGAGAAGGCAGGTGATAACAGTGCTTATTATTGTATGGATTCAATATAGAGCAGGTCAAAATCCTGTTCCCTGGAACACAAAAACTACCTGGAATAAGAGCCTGAAATAACACAGCTGTCCTCTAAGCTATTATTTTCCTCCAGTATCATCATCGTAAAGGGTTTCACTTTACTTTCCTTTCTCAAAAGAAAGGCTCCCAGCTCCAAAACAAAAGATAATAGTCCCAAGACTCAGATCCTTTCTACCATAGGATGCCCCCACCCTCAATAGAACTTACATATGTATTTCTTTTTCACACAACCAGATTTTAACGACACAAATAGAATGATGTCTCACCAGAGTATTTGTAACTGTTTTTTTTCTCAAGTAATTCCTTTCTTCCATTTAGTTGCATTTTATTTCTTTAAGGAGGGTCAGTGCATTTTAATCACAATGTACACTGGCTGGCTAGAGCTACTGATGCAAGAATTCAAAGCTCAGTTCATTTAGATGTGAACTACCAAGTTCAATGAGAGAAGCAAAGGGTAAAATGAAATTACACAGCCTTTTGGCTGATTTCCCATTTCTGTGTCTATAAAGGCACGGGATGGCCTTTGATGCCCCAGATTTCTGGAACAATAATGCCCTAGAAAGAGTTCATATAATATTAATAGCATGTTTTTGATGGAGATAAATATAAAACCCAAATTTAAAAAAAGAAAAAAAACTGACTTGGCAAGTAAAGATTGTCAAAAGTCCTTTCTCTCTTATTTCAAACTAACAATCATCACCAAAATAATAACCAACATTTGTACAGAGCCTTGCAATTTATGAAACACTCATATCCATTAAGTCAGTTAACCAGCATGGTCAGTACTAATAGCTAAGATTTATATAGAGCTTACGACACACCAGGCATTGTGCCAAGAACCTCATGTGGATTATGTAACTTTGTGTTCATAACAGTTTTCTCATGTGTCCTCATTTTACACAAACAGAAACTAAAGTTGTGACTAGATCACACAGTTAGTAAGTGATAAAGATAAGATGTAACCCAAGCCTTCTGATTCTACTAGAATCTGCTACTATCTACTAGCATCTTATGTCTAGATACTATCCACTGGTATCTCATATCTATCTAGCAGCATCTTAGAGGAAAGAAATTCAGACTCAGGTAGATTGGGTGATAAGCCCAGAGACCCAGCAGTAAGCAGGACCTAAGTGTCCCCAGTTCTCAGTTTTAAGACAGTCCCTGTGATCTCTTCACACTGTGTTCACACATGGGCCCAAGCAAGACAAAGGCCCCTGTGGCTATTCCAGCCTGCCTCCTCTGCAGACAGACCTCCTTGCCTCTTGAACTTTCCTTCTATAATTAACACACAGAAAAAAAACGAAGCATTGTGAAGAATGAGAAATAAGAGCTACTGGAAAAAGAACATAAACAGAAACAAAGCAAGTGTCAGTGAGGGGGCGGGCACTCAGAGTGGAGCCGCAACCTTTTTACTTGCTCAGTTCAGAACGGCCACACTGCACTGCAGAACCAGCCCAAACTAGTTTCACATGCCAAGGGAGGCTTCTCCCCCGGCGGGACTATGCAAGACTTGTTCTTGGCTTCCGAGACTTCCCGACTGTGGGCTTTTGGAGGGCAAGCTCTTGGCCTGCAGCTGCAGCATCTTGCTTAAAGCCTGGCACATGTGAAACTCCCAAAGGGTTTTGGTGCATAGAGCTGCAGAGAATCTGGCTGCTATTATTAGAGATGCTCCCACTTCTCTGCCTCAGTTTCCCATCTGTAAAATGGGAACAGTAAAAGTACCTCCTTCACAGAACCATTCTGTGCTAATATACAACACATATATAAAGCATATAACACATTGTCTGGCCCCATTGTGTGTTCCATAACTGATGGTTGCTGCTATTAAAGTTTAATTATCTGCTATAATTAGGTTATCCAGCCCAGTTTTCTCATTTTATAAATGAGGGATTGCAACCCAGAGAGGGAGATCAGCTTATCCAAAGTCACTCAGTATTTAGCAAGGAGGGGAAATAGAAAATCAAGGCTACCTCCTGCCTTTTTGTGCAGTATTCGTTTCTGATGACATGTGCTTCACTGACATCAGGGATGGAGTTTGGGCAGACTTGTCTGGACTCCCATCCCAGCCCAGGAATGCAAAGAGTTGAAGGAGATGATTCAGAGTCTAAGCCAAATAACTTGCGTTGAAAACCTACTGTGTGCTAAACGTTTTCACAAATACTATTAATATCTCATTTGAGGCCACAGCATTCTTGCAATAATACTTGCAAGAAGCAAGTATTATTATTGGCCTCTTTTTGCAGTCAAGGAAACTAAGGATTGGAGATACTAACTTAAAAGCTACCCACCGAAGAGAGGGTGAGATGCATGGAGACAGTAACATGGAAACTTACATTACCATATATAAAGGAGATAGCCAACTGGAATTTTCTGTATGGCTCAGGAAACTCAAACAGAGGCTCTGTATCAACCTAGGGGGTTGGGATGGCAGGGAGATGGGAAGGAGGTTCAAGAGGGAGGGGATATATGTATCCCTATGGCTGATTCATGTTGAGGTTTGACAGAAAACCACAAAATCCTGTAAAGCAATTATCCTTCAACTAAAAAATAAATTAAAAAAAAGAAAAATAAAACTAAAAGCTATCCACCTAGTAAATCAACCACCTAGTAAGTGTTGCAGCAAGGACTCCAATCTAGATCTATCTCCCTCTGAAGCACATTGATCTTTCACTAAGAACCACTATAACCTGGAGACAAGAAAGCAAAGTCTAACGTGATGAAGAATGTCACTGTTACTTTTGCTTACAGTGACAAGTAGTGTTCAACATTCGGGAAACCAGGGAAGGTAGTAGAATGCAGTCATCCACTCAATGAAGCAGTCTTGCCAATATGGGTGAGACTCATAACATGCAGTCTCAACTCATCTGAAACCACCCTATCACGCATATCATTAGCCACACACACCTTAGTCCAGTTGAAAAATACCTATTGTCAGGACTACTGCCCATTTCCTATCTGGTTTCCTTTTCCCACTCTTTCACTCCTACAGAATACAGTCAGATTCCACATCTGCACATTCAACCAATCACGGACCAAAAATATTTGAAAAAAATCCAGAAAGTTCCAAAAAGCAAAACTTGAATTTGCTGCATACCAGCAACTATTTACATAGCATTTACATTGCATTTACAATTTTTACATAGCGTTAGCATTGTATTCAGCTAAAGCTGAAGCTCCAATACTTTGGTACCTGATACAGAGCCAACTTACTGGAAAAGACTTGATGCTGGGAAAGACTGAAGGCAAGAGGAGAAGAGGGTAGCAGAGGATGAGGTGGTTAGATAGCAACGCAGTGGACATGAACTTGAGCAAATGTCGGGAGATAGGCAAGGACAGGGAAGCCTGGCATGCTGCAGGCCATGGGGTCTCAAGGAGTCAGACACGACTTAGTGACTGAACAACAAGCAATTGTATTAGGTATTATAAGCAATCTAGAGATGATTTCAAGTATACAGAAGGATGTGCACAGGTCAGATTCAAATATTACGCCATTCTATATGAGGAACGTGAGCATCTGAGGACTTTGGCACCTGCAGGGGTTCTTGAGCCAACTTGCTGAGGATAGCAAGGACTGACTATACACTCTTCATGGCAGCCAAAGTGATCTTTTCAAACTATACATCAAATGGTACCATTTTCCTGCTTAAACCTGCCAAGGACTTCTTGCTCTCTTAGAATCAATTCTGAACTCTTTATCATGTCCTTCAAGATCCTTCATGATTTGCCCTCCACTTGCCTGTCTGGTTGGGGCTTGTCTGGTGGCTCAGACAGTAAAGAACCTGCCTGCAATGTGTGAGATCCAGGTTCGATCCCTGGGTTGGAAAGATCCCCTGGAGAAGGGCATGACAAGCCACTCCAGTATTCTTGCCTGGAGAATTCCATGGACAGAGGAGCCTGGAGGGCTACCGTCCATGGGGTCGCAAAGAGTTGGACATGACTGGTGACTTAGCACACACGCGTTTTTCTCCCTTGTGCTTGACACATAAACCCAAACCTTCCTTCAGATCATCGAAGGGACCACAGGCTGCCTTGACTCAGGGTGCCAGGAGCGCCTCTCCCCTCACCTCTGCACATAGATACTTCTTGTCATTCAAATGATTCAAATGTCCCTTCCACAAATAGGAACTTTGGTCTTGACTATTACAAAATTATAGTGAGGGGACCTGAGGACTGCCATTTATGGAGAGAAGATGGACTTTCTTCCCTCTGTCTTACAAATGGGTGGTGATGGGGGCAGGTGCTAGTTTTTAGACTGTTTAGAAGAGACACACGGCAGGAAGAAAGCCATCAACTGTTTACCCTTGGTGATAGTTACCCTGACAGCAGCTGCTATGGATAAACTTCCTGAATATTAAACTGGGTTCATACAGGGCTTCGGATCCCAAATTTGATAAGAGTCATACCTGGACCCTGAACCATCAACCTGACAGAGCTCGAACAGTTCCCCAGGGCAAAACAGCACTTGTGGAACCTTAGGTTGAAAACAGTGTGTTGAAACTAACAACTGCATGTCTGCATACATATTCTGCTACAGGTGGGAGGTTATTTGCACAGAAGAGTTTTCACAAATCCTACTTCTCTGCTCTCTTCCTGATCCCACCTCCACTACTAGTTTTGCAGATTTTACTGATAAATATGGGTTTTCTCTTAAAAGGCCACACTTTGATTTTGAAATTAAAGTACTTAATATAAAGGATAACAGAAATAGGGACAACTCCTTTCATAGTGATTCTAAGACAACCACTCACTGATGACGCTTTCAGCCACAAAGGAACATTAAATACACATCAGGGGAAATTTTTACAATTATTCAAAAACTAAGGGAGAGAGCCCATGACCAAATACCTTCTATTCATTGAAGGTTTTCTACAGATCAGACATTTTAAAATGCATTGTCTCTAAATCTTAAATCTCTCTGCAAAATAAGTGGTGGTGTCCCTGTTTATAGATAAAGGAAGAGAACTTCAGAGAGGCTAATACATTTCCCCATGCTTAATAGCTGGTAAGTTACAGAGTCAAGATTTCAACTCGGATATGCCTGGCTCCAAGGCCCATGGATTTTCCACTATGATCCCTGTCCTAGTTCTTTTCGACTGTGATAGCAAAATAACTGATAGCTGACAAACCACACATTTCTTTCTCGCAGTACTGGAGGTTATACCTCCATGATCAAGGTGTAAGTCTGGTCGGGTAAGGGCCCTCTTTAGGGTCCCAGACTTCTTGTGTGTCCTCATATAGAGGAAGTGCCTAGAGGGCTCTCCAAAGCCTCTTTTCTAAGGGCACTTATCCTATTCATGAGGCTGGAACCATCTTGACTTAGATGACTCCCAAAGGCCCCACCTAATACCATCACCTTGAGGGGGGCGATGAGGTTAGGACTTCAACATATGAACTTGGATGGGGGACACATTCAGTTCATAACACCCAGACAGGGAGGCCTGGTGTGCTGCAGCTCATGGGGTCACAAAGAATAGGACACGACTTAGCGACTGAACAACAATAATTTCCCATACTTCTAAGGGCCCAGATCTTATATTCAGAGCTGCTATGATCCTACAAAGAAGCCATGGTAAAAGTAAAGAATGCGGCAGCTAAGGAAATGTCCCCTTTGCCTGAGCAAGGCACCTTCAGAGCTCTTTTGCAGCCTCTATTCACCACCAAGCTTCTCCCCTCAGAGCAGTACTTTACCAAAAATAACTACCTGACAGGCTAAAATAGAAAAAGGAACACAGATAAAATGCGGCAAGTTGCCCAAAGGGATTTCCTCCTGGACTCACACTCTCCAAGGCAGTGAATTTGCCTTCAGGTAAAATTCAAAGATATGTAAAGTTAAGCAAAAGGGGGAACCAGGGTGGGAGACCTGCTTTGCTGCACCTAAGGGGTCCAGGGTAGGTACCACCCGCTCTTGAATAAGAAGACCACAGTTGTGCTAAACATTTCTCTCTAAGTCGATCCAAAAGTATCAGTTCTCTTGATAATTTGTATGGGATAAAATAAAATTTCCCACAAGGTCATCAGAGAATTGGCTGCCCTGCCCACACCTAGCCAGACAGAGGCAGACATTCCCTCACTTGTACATTCCTTCGGCCAATGGTTCCTGAACTCCTACTAAGCCAAAGCATGTCCTGGAGTCTGAGGATGAAGATGAAAACAATTTGCAATTCCTCCCCCAGAGAGTTCACTCTAGCCAGGAAGACAGACAAGTCTACAGTTAAATACAGCTGAATAAACTGTAAAAAGGAGGAATGTCAGAGGAACAGTTGATAAAAAGTAAACAATCAATTCTGTCCTGGGGAAAGGGCTTCTTAAAAGCTGGGTTTGTATACCAAGCAGGTCTTCATCAGAGGTGTGAGAAGCAGGACCATATTCCTGGCAGAGGCAACAGAGTACACAAAGGTAGGGGAATTAGGGTCAGGAACAGAGTTGATTCCAGGGCAAAACTGACTCAAAGTGCGACAGGGCTGGGGGACGGGCAAGAAGGTCAGATCCATTAGGTGAACATAGGGTAAAATCAGTACTTTTCTACCCATTTCCATTGTCGACTGAAAAAAAAAAACAAAAACAAAAAACCACAACCTAAAAATTAAGAGTTACGTTTTATTTGGTAGACAAAACTTGAACCTGAGGACTTTAACCTGAGACACAGCAACTAAGATAACTCTGAGGGACTGCTCCGAAGAGCCAAGGAGAAAGCCAGAATATACAGGAGTGTCTGCAACAAAGACCAGGGAGTCAAAAGATTACTGTTAATGAAACAAAACCAGATATCTCAAGTTAAAGAATGTAGTGCTCTTCTACAAATGGGAAGGCGCAAGGGTCTGGAATCACTGAAATCATGCCTTTGATATGTTGTTGTTGTTGTTGTTGAGTTGACCAGTCACATCCGACTCTTTGCAACCCGATGGATGGCAGCACACCAGGCCTCCCTGTCCCTCACCATCTCCTGAAGTTTGCCCAAGTTCATGTCCACTGCATCTGTGATGCCATCCAGCCATCTCAACCTCTGAAACCCTCTTCTCTAGCCCTCAATCTTTCCCAGCCTCAGGGACTTTTCCAGGGACTCAGCTGTTCACATCAGATGACCAAATAAATGTTCACATCAGATGATCAAAATACTGGAGTTTCCGCTTCAGCATCAGTCCTTCCAATGAGTATTCAGGGTTGATTTCCCTCCCTTAAGATTGACTGCTTTGATCTCCTTGCTGTCCAAGCGACTCTCAGGAGTCTTCTCCAGCACCACGATTCGAAGGCATCAATTCTTCAGCGCTCTGCCTTCTTTACCGTCCAACTCTCACAACTGTACGTGACCACTGGGAAGACAGTAGCCTTGACTACATGGACCTTTGTCGGCAATGTCTCTGCTTTTCAACACACTGTCTAGGTTTGTCATTGCTTTCCTGCCAAGAAGCAAACATTTTCTGATTTCATGGCTGCAGTCACCATCTGCAGGGGTTTTAGAGCCCAAGAAGAGGAAATCTGTTACTACTCCTCCCTTTTCCCCCTCTATTTGCTATGAAGTAATGGGGCTGGATGCCATGATCTTATATTTATTAATATTTAATTTAAGGCAAAACTTTGACTCTTCTCCTTCACCTTTATCAAGAAGCTCTTTAGTTCCTCCTCACTTTCTGCCATTAGAGTGGTATCATCCAGATATCTGAGTTTGTTGATGTTTCTCCCGCCTATCTTGATTCCAGCTTGTAATTCATCCAGCCCAGCATTTCTCATGAGGTACTCAGTGTATAGAGTAAACAAACAGGATGACAGCAAACGGCCCTGACATACTCCTTTCTCAATCTTGGGCTTCCCTGCTAGCTCAGCTGGTAAAGAATCCTTTGATACACACCTCAGTTATTTGGGGTGGGGCCAGTGTTGGGGAGAATCAGACTGGCCTGGTGATGGACATTCTGTTTCCATACTCAGTTTCCTGAGGGTTCACCATCAGGCTGCAATATTCTTTGTTTACTGACGTGGCAGGCATCATTCTTAGTCAATATCAAGATACCCAGTGCTGCATTTAAGAAGGTACGCATGAGAAGGGAAATTCTCTCAAGCCCACAGAGGGACAAACTTCACCCCGACATTCTCAAGGCGGATGATCATCATCCTTGGATCCTGTCCAGGCAGGTGAGGTACTGATTCTTGGGCAGGTATTTGCCTAATGAGATGCTCCAGCCCACCACTGCGTCATAAGAGAAAAATGTCGTAGTGAATCTGTCTTCCAAATCCATCCATAATGGGAAAGGCAAGGGGAGTCTGAAAAATGAGGTGGTCAATCAAGCAAGAGACTTCCTCTCGGCAGCTCCTGGCTCTTACAAGCCCTTACTCACATACCATGGGAAATGTGTGACAATCTCTGCCTCTCAGTCTCCTCATCTGTAAAATGGGGAGAACGATGATTATGGCATAGGGTTATGTTAATGCCTCTAGCCGAGTCTGATGTTTCCATTTTTCTTCTCCTTAACTGAACCACCATTCATGATAATGGCCCTGAAAGACAATATTGCCAATTTCTCCTATTATTCTTAACAAATGATTCACAATGTATGTGAAGCATGCTGCAGTTTTAAAAGCACATTAACATCTGCCTGCTGATTTGATGATCTCAGTGACCTTCTGAGTTACATAGGAAGAGTTACGTCAATGATATAGGTGAGAAACAAGTGACCTGCCCAAATTCATACAGTTGTCACATGGCAGAGGGTAAACTTGCAGGTTCATCCTTTATCTCCAAAGCCTAGCTTCTTTAACAGCATGGTACTGCATCTCTGAGTACTCTTCCACAAAAACCTAAAACATTGAATTTGGCAGCCATTAGCAACACAGCTCACCTTCCTAAATGTAATATTAGTACCAATCCCTTGTGAATTATGGGAACTTCTCCTACATCATAGCAAGTATCTTTGCCAAAGCCTGTTGGTTTATCCAGAGATTCAAAACACAGACACCAGGTCTTATTTGTGCCTGTCCACCCCCCCACCCCTCTGTGTCATAGCAGACAATCTCAATACATGTTTGCTGGATGAATGGATGGATTTTGTAGGCAGTTAATGGTTTACGAACTCTTTCCACATCTTCCATCTTACTTGATTTTCCTAAAAGCTCTGAAACATAAAGAAAAGTTGATATCATTATCTGCATTTAGCACATGATGATATGCAGGTCACACCCAGGCTGTTGTTTTCTTTCTTTAAAGAATTATAACAGACTCACCCTCCCTCCTGGGGCAGAAACCAGCTGAATCTCACACAACGCTGCTGCCCAGCCATACAAGTCTGCTTAAAAGCCAAGACATCACTTTGTTATTATCTCTCATATCGTATATAATACATCAAATCCTGAAGATCTCTGTGATAATTAAACCAGAAGAAAAAACAAAAAACCTGAAGCTGAACCATTCAACCTAGGATAATTGTTAAATTCCTATTCTTTCCTTTTCTCACCTCCTTTTCATCTCCATTGTCTGTAGCATGGAGTATTCATTCATCTGCTTCCACAAAAAAGAAACCACTTTCTACAGAATAGAACTGTCAGGATCGTGGTTGTGAGAGCTCTGCTCTCTGTTGTGAACGCTTCCTGTTGGGTTTTAGGGCACTCGGCTCTTCCTGAATGGCTTCCACCATCAGTGTCTCTTCTAGAACTATAGAGCTCTCCCCAAAAGTAGAATCTTGTGATGCCAGTCCCTGACAGCAAAGCCACCAAGCTTACCCAACAAACGCTGCACACGTTGCTTACCCTGGTTCTCAAGGTATCCAAAGTCCATGCCCTACTGACTTCACAGCCCCATCTCCCAAATCTCCTTCCTATATGCTTTCTAGTCTACCAGGCTAGGATAGGTCAAGATTCCCTAAACAGCTTACCTTCATTTCGTCACATCATCCCCATCACATCAGCACTACCAAGGATGAAGGTTCCACTCCTAAAATCTCTCCCCATCCTTCAAGGGCTTTCCTTTGAAACCTTCCCTCATTTCCTTCAGCAATTCATACGACAACGATCTGGGAAGAATAGTTTTATGCGCAACAAACCCTATCCTCAAGGAATTTAATATCTACTGAGCAAAAGAGACCCTGCTCAGAGAAACCCAACTCAGTGAAGGTGCTGTAGCGGTGTCATTGCAAAGTAACAGGTCAGCCACCGAAAAATATGTGGAGGATTCCATCCGGACCCTCATTGAGACTCCTAGGCAGGGGGAAGACAGCACCAGGCAAAAGTCCTATGTCATATAGTCTTTCCTCCATCCCTTCTTTCTTTTCTTTTTTCCTTCCTTCCTTCTTCCCTCTTCCCCTCCATCTTTTCCTTCTCCCTCCCTTCCTTTAACAAGCCTGAACATATGATAGAAGTACAGAAACTGTTTTGTGCTTCCTGCCCTTGGGAGTTTACAATCTAGTAGAAGAGACAGAGATATATAGATGGGGATCTACTTAGGCTAAGATGCACTGAACCAAGAACTGGGGGAGGAGAGTGACTGACTCTGCCTGGAAAGCTCCAGAAAAGGGTGATGTTTGTCAGAGCTCTAAAGAGGAGTAGAGATTTACCAAGTAGAGAAGA